>NW_027364080.1:0-324734 GCF_046119375.1 Phyllobates terribilis | reverse complement strand
AGCAGGAAAAAGCAAAAAATTTCAGAATTGCACCTTGCAATGCGGAGAAATTACTGTTTGTGCATTTACAATATTCATTGATTTTTGCCATTGAAAAACATCATGTTATTCATATACCAGAAATGTTTGAAGCTACTGACTGAATGAAAGGAGCTGGCATCTCACTCTCTTTGAATCTTCTTTATCATGCTAAGAGGAGCAGGAAAAAGCAAAAAATTTCAGAATTGCACCTTGCAATGCGGAGAAATTACTGTTTGTGCATTTACAATATTCTTTGATTTTTGCCATTGAAAAACATCATGTTATTCATATACCAGAAATGATTGAAGCTACTGACTGAATGAAAGGAGCTGGCATCTCACTCTCTTTGAATCTTCTTTATCATGCTAAGAGGAGCAGGATAAAGCAAAAAATTTCAGACTTGCACCTTGCAATGCGGAGAAATTACTGTTTGTGCATTTACAATATTCATTGATTTTTGCCATTGAAAAACATCATGTTATTCATATACCAGAAATGTTTGAAGCTACTGACTGAATGAAAGGAGCTGGCATCTCACTCTCTTTGAATCTTCTTTATCATGCTAAGAGGAGCAGGAAAAAGCAAAAAATTTCAGAATTGCACCTTGCAATGCGGAGAAATTACTGTTTGTGCATTTACAATATTCATTGATTTTTGCCATTGAAAAACGTCCAGAAATGATTGAAGGTACTGACTGAATGAAAGGAGCTGGCATCTCACTCTCTTTGAATCTTCTTTATCATGCTAAGAGGAGCAGGAAAAAGCAAAAAATTTCAGAATTGCACCTTGCAATGCGGAGAAATTACTGTTTGTGCATTTACAATATTCATTGATTTTTGCCATTGAAAAACGTCCAGAAATGATTGAAGCTACTGACTGAATGAAAGGAGCTGGCATCTCACTCTCTTTGAATCTTCTTTATCATGCTAAGAGGAGCAGGAAAAAGCAAAAAATTTCAGAATTGCACCTTGCAATGCGGAGAAATTACAGTTTGTGCATTTACAATATTCATTGATTTTTGCCATTGAAAAACGTCCAGAAATGATTGAAGCTACTGACTGAATGAAAGGAGCTGGCATCTCACTCTCTTTGAATCTTCTTTATCATGCTAAGAGGAGCAGGAAAAAGCAAAAAATTTCAGAATTGCACCTTGCAATGCGGAGAAATTACTGTTTGTGCATTTACAATATTCGTTGATTTTTGCCATTGAAAAACGTCCAGAAATGATTGAAGCTACTGACTGAATGAAAGGAGCTGGCATCTCACTCTCTTTGAATCTTCTTTATCATGCTAAGAGGAGCAGGAAAAAGCAAAAAATTTCAGAATTGCACCTTGCAATGCGGAGAAATTACAGTTTGTGCATTTACAATATTCATTGATTTTTGCCATTGAAAAACGTCCAGAAATGATTGAAGCTACTGACTGAATGAAAGGAGCTGGCATCTCACTCTCTTTGAATCTTCTTTATCATGCTAAGAGGAGCAGGAAAAAGCAAAAAATTTCAGAATTGCACCTTGCAATGCGGAGAAATTACTGTTTGTGCATTTACAATATTCATTGATTTTTGCCATTGAAAAACATGTTATTCATATACCAGAAATGTTTGAAGCTCCTGACTGAATGAAAGGAGCTGGCACCTCACTCTCTTTGAATCTTCTTTATCATGCTAAGAGGAGCAGGAAAAAGCAAAAAATTTCAGAATTGCACCTTGCAATGCGGAGAAATTACTGTTTGTGCATTTACAATATTCGTTGATTTTTGCCATTGAAAAACGTCCAGAAATGATTGAAGCTACTGACTGAATGAAAGGAGCTGGCATCTCACTCTCTTTGAATCTTCTTTATCATGCTAAGAGGAGCAGGAAAAAGCAAAAAATTTCAGAATTGCACCTTGCAATGCGGAGAAATTACAGTTTGTGCATTTACAATATTCATTGATTTTTGCCATTGAAAAACGTCCAGAAATGATTGAAGCTACTGACTGAATGAAAGGAGCTGGCATCTCACTCTCTTTGAATCTTCTTTATCATGCTAAGAGGAGCAGGAAAAAGCAAAAAATTTCAGAATTGCACCTTGCAATGCGGAGAAATTACTGTTTGTGCATTTACAATATTCATTGATTTTTGCCATTGAAAAACATGTTATTCATACACCAGAAATGTTTGAAGCTCCTGACTGAATGAAAGGAGCTGGCACCTCACTCTCTTTGAATCTTCTTTATCATGCTAAGAGGAGCAGGAAAAAGCAAAAAATTTCAGAATTGCACCTTGCAATGCGGAGAAATTACTGTTTGTGCATTTACAATATTCATTGATTTTTGCCATTGAAAAACGTCCAGAAATGATTGAAGCTACTGACTGAATGAAAGGAGCTGGCATCTCACTCTCTTTGAATCTTCTTTATCATGCTAAGAGGAGCAGGAAAAAGCAAAAAATTTCAGAATTGCACCTTGCAATGCGGAGAAATTACTGTTTGTGCATTTACAATATTCATTGATTTTTGCCATTGAAAAATGTCCAGAAATGATTGAAGCTACTGACTGAATGAAAGGAGCTGGCATCTCACTCTCTTTGAATCTTCTTTATCATGCTAAGAGGAGCAGGAAAAAGCAAAAAATTTCAGAATTGCGCCTTGCAATGCGGAGAAATTACTGTTTGTGCATTTACAAAATTCATTGATTTTTGCCATTGAAAAACATCATGTTATTCATATACCAGAAATGATTGAAGCTACTGACTGAAGGAAAGGAGCTGGCATCTCACTCTCTTTGAATCTTCTTTATCATGCTAAGAGGAGCAGGAAAAAGCAAAAAATTTCAGAATTGCACCTTGCAATGCGGAGAAATTACTGTTTGTGCATTTACAATATTCATTGATTTTTGCCATTGAAAAACGTCCAGAAATGATTGAAGCTACTGACTGAATGAAAGGAGCTGGCATCTCACTCTCTTTGAATCTTCTTTATCATGCTAAGAGGAGCAGGAAAAAGTAAAAAATTTCAGAATTGCACCTTGCAATGCGGAGAAATTACTGTTTGTGCATTTACAATATTCAATGATTTTTGCCATTGAAAAACGTCCAGAAATGATTGAAGCTACTGACTGAATGAAAGGAGCTGGCATCTCACTCTCTTTGAATCTTGTTTATCATGCTAAGAGGAGCAGGAAAAAGCAAAAAATTTCAGAATTGCACCTTGCAATGTGGAGAAATTATTGTTTGTGCATTTACAATATTCATTGATTTTTGCCATTGAAAAACGTCCAGAAATGATTGAAGCTACTGACTGAATGAAAGGAGCTGGCATCTCACTCTCTTTGAATCTTCTTTATCATGCTAAGAGGAGCAGGAAAAAGCAAAAAATTTCAGAATTGCACCTTGCAATGCGGAGAAATTACTGTTTGTGCATTTACAATATTCATTGATTTTTGCTATTGAAAAACATCATGTTATTCATATACCAGAAATGATTGAAGCTACTGACTGAATGAAAGGAGCTGGCATCTCACTCTCTTTGAATCTTCTTTATCATGCTAAGAGGAGCAGGAAAAAGCAAAAAATTTCAGAATTGCACCTTGCAATGCGGAGAAATTACAGTTTGTGCATTTACAATATTCATTGATTTTTGCCATTGAAAAACGTCCAGAAATGATTGAAGCTACTGACTGAATGAAAGGAGCTGGCATCTCACTCTCTTTGAATCTTCTTTATCATGCTAAGAGGAGCAGGAAAAAGCAAAAAATTTCAGAATTGCACCTTGCAATGCGGAGAAATTACTGTTTGTGCATTTACAATATTCATTGATTTTTGCCATTGAAAAACGTCCAGAAATGATTGAAGGTACTGACTGAATGAAAGGAGCTGGCATATCACTCTCTTTGAATCTTCTTTATCATGCTAAGAGGAGCAGGAAAAAGCAAAAAATTTCAGAATTGCACCTTGCAATGCGGAGAAATTACTGTTTGTGCATTTACAATATTCATTGATTTTTGCCATTGAAAAACGTCCAGAAATGATTGAAGCTACTGACTGAATGAAAGGAGCTGGCATCTCACTCTCTTTGAATCTTCTTTATCATGCTAAGAGGAGCAGGAAAAAGCAAAAAATTTCAGAATTGCACCTTGCAATGCGGAGAAATTACTGTTTGTGCATTTACAATATTCATTGATTTTTGCCATTGAAAAATGTCCAGAAATGATTGAAGCTACTGACTGAATGAAAGGAGCTGGCATCTCACTCTCTTTGAATCTTCTTTATCATGCTAAGAGGAGCAGGAAAAAGCAAAAAATTTCAGAATTGCGCCTTGCAATGCGGAGAAATTACTGTTTGTGCATTTACAAAATTCATTGATTTTTGCCATTGAAAAACATCATGTTATTCATATACCAGAAATGATTGAAGCTACTGACTGAAGGAAAGGAGCTGGCATCTCACTCTCTTTGAATCTTCTTTATCATGCTAAGAGGAGCAGGAAAAAGCAAAAAATTTCAGAATTGCACCTTGCAATGCGGAGAAATTACTGTTTGTGCATTTACAATATTCATTGATTTTTGCCATTGAAAAACATCCAGAAATGATTGTAGCTACTGACTGAATGAAAGGAGCTGGCATCTCACTCTCTTTGAATCTTCTTTATCATGCTAAGAGGAGCAGGAAAAAGCAAAAAATTTCAGAATTGCACCTTGCAATGCGGAGAAATTACTGTTTGTGCATTTACAATATTCATTGATTTTTGCGATTGAAAAACATCATGTTATTCATATACCAGAAATGATTGAAGCTACTGACTGAATGAAAGGAGCTGGCATCTCACTCTCTTTGAATCTTCTTTATCATGCTAAGAGGAGCAGGAAAAAGTAAAAAATTTCAGAATTGCACCTTGCAATGCGGAGAAATTACTGTTTGTGCATTTACAATATTCAATGATTTTTGCCATTGAAAAACGTCCAGAAATGATTGAAGCTACTGACTGAATGAAAGGAGCTGGCATCTCACTCTCTTTGAATCTTGTTTATCATGCTAAGAGGAGCAGGAAAAAGCAAAAAATTTCAGAATTGCACCTTGCAATGCGGAGAAATTACTGTTTGTGCATTTACAATATTCATTGATTTTTGCCATTGAAAAACGTCCAGAAATGATTGAAGCTACTGACTGAATGAAAGGAGCTGGCATCTCACTCTCTTTGAATCTTCTTTATCATGCTAAGAGGAGCAGGAAAAAGCAAAAAATTTCAGAATTGCACCTTGCAATGCGGAGAAATTACTGTTTGTGCATTTACAATATTCATTGATTTTTGCCATTGAAAAACATCATGTTATTCATATACCAGAAATGATTGAAGCTACTGACTGAATGAAAGGAGCTGGCATCTCACTCTCTTTGAATCTTCTTTATCATGCTAAGAGGAGCAGGAAAAAGCAAAAAATTTCAGAATTGCACCTTGCAATGCGGAGAAATTACAGTTTGTGCATTTACAATATTCATTGATTTTTGCCATTGAAAAACGTCCAGAAATGATTGAAGCTACTGACTGAATGAAAGGAGCTGGCATCTCACTCTCTTTGAATCTTCTTTATCATGCTAAGAGGAGCAGGAAAAAGCAAAAAATTTCAGAATTGCACCTTGCAATGCGGAGAAATTACTGTTTGTGCATTTACAATATTCATTGATTTTTGCCATTGAAAAACGTCCAGAAATGATTGAAGCTACTGACTGAATGAAAGGAGCTGGCATCTCACTCTCTTTGAATCTTCTTTATCATGCTAAGAGGAGCAGGAAAAAGCAAAAAATTTCAGAATTGCACCTTGCAATGCGGAGAAATTACTGTTTGTGCATTTACAATATTCATTGATTTTTGCCATTGAAAAACATCATGTTATTCATATACCAGAAATGATTGAAGCTACTGACTGAATGAAAGGAGCTGGCATCTCACTCTCTTTGAATCTTCTTTATCATGCTAAGAGGAGCAGGAAAAAGCAAAAAATTTCAGAATTGCACCTTGCAATGCGGAGAAATTACAGTTTGTGCATTTACAATATTCATTGATTTTTGCCATTGAAAAACGTCCAGAAATGATTGAAGCTACTGACTGAATGAAAGGAGCTGGCATCTCACTCTCTTTGAATCTTCTTTATCATGCTAAGAGGAGCAGGAAAAAGCAAAAAATTTCAGAATTGCACCTTGCAATGCGGAGAAATTACTGTTTGTGCATTTACAATATTCATTGATTTTTGCCATTGAAAAACATGTTATTCATATACCAGAAATGTTTGAAGCTCCTGACTGAATGAAAGGAGCTGGCACCTCACTCTCTTTGAATCTTCTTTATCATGCTAAGAGGAGCAGGAAAAAGCAAAAAATTTCAGAATTGCACCTTGCAATGCGGAGAAATTACTGTTTGTGCATTTACAATATTCATTGATTTTTGCCATTGAAAAACGTCCAGAAATGATTGAAGCTACTGACTGAATGAAAGGAGCTGGCATCTCACTCTCTTTGAATCTTCTTTATCATGCTAAGAGGAGCAGGAAAAAGCAAAAAATTTCAGAATTGCACCTTGCAATGCGGAGAAATTACTGTTTGTGCATTTACAATATTCATTGATTTTTGCCATTGAAAAATGTCCAGAAATGATTGAAGCTACTGACTGAATGAAAGGAGCTGGCATCTCACTCTCTTTGAATCTTCTTTATCATGCTAAGAGGAGCAGGAAAAAGCAAAAAATTTCAGAATTGCGCCTTGCAATGCGGAGAAATTACTGTTTGTGCATTTACAAAATTCATTGATTTTTGCCATTGAAAAACATCATGTTATTCATATACCAGAAATGATTGAAGCTACTGACTGAAGGAAAGGAGCTGGCATCTCACTCTCTTTGAATCTTCTTTATCATGCTAAGAGGAGCAGGAAAAAGCAAAAAATTTCAGAATTGCACCTTGCAATGCGGAGAAATTACTGTTTGTGCATTTACAATATTCATTGATTTTTGCCATTGAAAAACGTCCAGAAATGATTGAAGCTACTGACTGAATGAAAGGAGCTGGCATCTCACTCTCTTTGAATCTTCTTTATCATGCTAAGAGGAGCAGGAAAAAGTAAAAAATTTCAGAATTGCACCTTGCAATGCGGAGAAATTACTGTTTGTGCATTTACAATATTCAATGATTTTTGCCATTGAAAAACGTCCAGAAATGATTGAAGCTACTGACTGAATGAAAGGAGCTGGCATCTCACTCTCTTTGAATCTTGTTTATCATGCTAAGAGGAGCAGGAAAAAGCAAAAAATTTCAGAATTGCACCTTGCAATGTGGAGAAATTATTGTTTGTGCATTTACAATATTCATTGATTTTTGCCATTGAAAAACGTCCAGAAATGATTGAAGCTACTGACTGAATGAAAGGAGCTGGCATCTCACTCTCTTTGAATCTTCTTTATCATGCTAAGAGGAGCAGGAAAAAGCAAAAAATTTCAGAATTGCACCTTGCAATGCGGAGAAATTACTGTTTGTGCATTTACAATATTCATTGATTTTTGCTATTGAAAAACATCATGTTATTCATATACCAGAAATGATTGAAGCTACTGACTGAATGAAAGGAGCTGGCATCTCACTCTCTTTGAATCTTCTTTATCATGCTAAGAGGAGCAGGAAAAAGCAAAAAATTTCAGAATTGCACCTTGCAATGCGGAGAAATTACAGTTTGTGCATTTACAATATTCATTGATTTTTGCCATTGAGAAACGTCCAGAAATGATTGAAGCTACTGAATGAATGAAAGGAGCTGGCATCTCACTCTCTTTGAATCTTCTTTATCATGCTAAGAGGAGCAGGAAAAAGCAAAAAATTTCAGAATTGCACCTTGCAATGCGGAGAAATTACTGTTTGTGCATTTACAATATTCATTGATTTTTGCCATTGAAAAACGTCCAGAAATGATTGAAGGTACTGACTGAATGAAAGGAGCTGGCATATCACTCTCTTTGAATCTTCTTTATCGTGCTAAGAGGAGCAGGAAAAAGCAAAAAATTTCAGAATTGCACCTTGCAATGCGGAGAAATTACTGTTTGTGCATTTACAATATTCATTGATTTTTGCCATTGAAAAACGTCCAGAAATGATTGAAGCTACTGACTGAATGAAAGGAGCTGGCATCTCACTCTCTTTGAATCTTCTTTATCATGCTAAGAGGAGCAGGAAAAAGCAAAAAATTTCAGAATTGCACCTTGCAATGCGGAGAAATTACTGTTTGTGCATTTACAATATTCATTGATTTTTGCCATTGAAAAATGTCCAGAAATGATTGAAGCTACTGACTGAATGAAAGGAGCTGGCATCTCACTCTCTTTGAATCTTCTTTATCATGCTAAGAGGAGCAGGAAAAAGCAAAAAATTTCAGAATTGCGCCTTGCAATGCGGAGAAATTACTGTTTGTGCATTTACAAAATTCATTGATTTTTGCCATTGAAAAACATCATGTTATTCATATACCAGAAATGATTGAAGCTACTGACTGAAGGAAAGGAGCTGGCATCTCACTCTCTTTGAATCTTCTTTATCATGCTAAGAGGAGCAGGAAAAAGCAAAAAATTTCAGAATTGCACCTTGCAATGCGGAGAAATTACTGTTTGTGCATTTACAATATTCATTGATTTTTGCCATTGAAAAACATCCAGAAATGATTGTAGCTACTGACTGAATGAAAGGAGCTGGCATCTCACTCTCTTTGAATCTTCTTTATCATGCTAAGAGGAGCAGGAAAAAGCAAAAAATTTCAGAATTGCACCTTGCAATGCGGAGAAATTACTGTTTGTGCATTTACAATATTCATTGATTTTTGCGATTGAAAAACATCATGTTATTCATATACCAGAAATGATTGAAGCTACTGACTGAATGAAAGGAGCTGGCATCTCACTCTCTTTGAATCTTCTTTATCATGCTAAGAGGAGCAGGAAAAAGTAAAAAATTTCAGAATTGCACCTTGCAATGCGGAGAAATTACTGTTTGTGCATTTACAATATTCAATGATTTTTGCCATTGAAAAACGTCCAGAAATGATTGAAGCTACTGACTGAATGAAAGGAGCTGGCATCTCACTCTCTTTGAATCTTGTTTATCATGCTAAGAGGAGCAGGAAAAAGCAAAAAATTTCAGAATTGCACCTTGCAATGCGGAGAAATTACTGTTTGTGCATTTACAATATTCATTGATTTTTGCCATTGAAAAACGTCCAGAAATGATTGAAGCTACTGACTGAATGAAAGGAGCTGGCATCTCACTCTCTTTGAATCTTCTTTATCATGCTAAGAGGAGCAGGAAAAAGCAAAAAATTTCAGAATTGCACCTTGCAATGCGGAGAAATTACTGTTTGTGCATTTACAATATTCATTGATTTTTGCCATTGAAAAACATCATGTTATTCATATACCAGAAATGATTGAAGCTACTGACTGAATGAAAGGAGCTGGCATCTCACTCTCTTTGAATCTTCTTTATCATGCTAAGAGGAGCAGGAAAAAGCAAAAAATTTCAGAATTGCACCTTGCAATGCGGAGAAATTACTGTTTGTGCATTTACAATATTCATTGATTTTTGCCATTGAAAAACGTCCAGAAATGATTGAAGCTACTGACTGAATGAAAGGAGATGGCATCTCACTCTCTTTGAATCTTGTTTATCATGCTAAGAGGAGCAGGAAAAAGCAAAAAATTTCAGAATTGCACCTTGCAATGCGGAGAAATTACTGTTTGTGCATTTACAATATTCATTGATTTTTGCCATTGAAAAATGTCCAGAAATGATTGAAGCTACTGACTGAATGAAAGGAGCTGGCATCTCACTCTCTTTGAATCTTCTTTATCATGCTAAGAGGAGCAGGAAAAAGCAAAAAATTTCAGAATTGCACCTTGCAATGCGGAGAAATTACTGTTTGTGCATTTACAATATTCATTGATTTTTGCTATTGAAAAACATCATGTTATTCATATACCAGAAATGATTGAAGCTACTGACAGAATGAAAGGAGCTGGCATCTCACTCTCTTTGAATCTTCTTTATCATGCTAAGAGGAGCAGGAAAAAGCAAAAAATTTCAGAATTGCACCTTGCAATGCGGAGAAATTACAGTTTGTGCATTTACAATATTCATTGATTTTTGCCATTGAAAAACGTCCAGAAATGATTGAAGCTACTGACTGAATGAAAGGAGCTGGCATCTCACTCTCTTTGAATCTTCTTTATCATGCTAAGAGGAGCAGGAAAAAGCAAAAAATTTCAGAATTGCACCTTGCAATGCGGAGAAATTACTGTTTGTGCATTTACAATATTCATTGATTTTTGCCATTGAAAAACATGTTATTCATATACCAGAAATGTTTGTAGCTCCTGACAGAATGAAAGGAGCTGGCACCTCACTCTCTTTGAATCTTCTTTATCATGCTAAGAGGAGCAGGAAAAAGCAAAAAATTTCAGAATTGCACCTTGCAATGCGGAGAAATTACTGTTTGTGCATTTACAATATTCATTGATTTTTGCCATTGAAAAACGTCCAGAAATGATTGAAGCTACTGACTGAATGAAAGGAGCTGTCATCTCACTCTCTTTGAATCTTCTTTATCATGCTAAGAGGAGCAGGAAAAAGCAAAAAATTTCAGAATTGCACCTTGCAATGCGGAGAAATTACTGTTTGTGCATTTACAATATTCATTGATTTTTGCCATTG
Source organism: Phyllobates terribilis (assembly GCF_046119375.1). NCBI lineage: Eukaryota > Metazoa > Chordata > Amphibia > Anura > Dendrobatidae > Phyllobates > Phyllobates terribilis. The sequence goes on along the minus strand of NW_027364080.1, from coordinate 313,994 downwards.
AAAAATGTCCAGAAATGATTGAAGCTACTGACTGAATGAAAGGAGCTGGCATCTCACTCTCTTTGAATCTTCTTTATCATGCTAGGATTAGCAGGAAAAAGCAAAAAATTTCAGAATTGCACCTTGCAATGTGGAGATATTACTGTTTGTGCATTTACAATATTCATTGATTTTTGCCATTGAAAAACATGTTTTTCATATACCAGAAATGTTTGAAGCTACTGACTGAATGAAAGGAGCTGGCATCTCACTCTCTTTGAATCTTCTTTATCATGCTAGGATTAACAGGAAAAAGCAAAAAATTTCAGAATTTCACCTTGCAATGTGGAGATATTACTGTTTGTGCATTTACAATATTCATTGATTTTTGCCATTGAAAAACATCATGTTTTTCATATACCAGAAATGTTTGAAGCTACTGACTGAATGAAAGGAGCTGGCATCTCACTCTCTTTGAATCTTCTTTATCATGCTAGGATTAACAGGAAAAAGCAAAAAATTTCAGAATTGCACCTTGCAATGTGGAGATATTACTGTTTGTGCATTTACAATATTCATTGATTTTTGCCATTAAAAAATGTCCAGAAATGATTGAAGCTACTGACTGAATGAAAGGAGCTGGCATCTCACTCTCTTTGAATCTTCTTTATCATGCTAGGATTAGCAGGAAAAAGCAAAAAATTTCAGAATTGCACCTTGCAATGTGGAGATATTACTGTTTGTGCATTTACAATATTCATTGATTTTTGCCATTGAAAAACATGTTTTTCATATACCAGAAATGTTTGAAGCTACTGACTGAATGAAAGGAGCTGGCATCTCACTCTCTTTGAATCTTCTTTATCATGCTAGGATTAACAGGAAAAAGCAAAAAATTTCAGAATTTCACCTTGCAATGTGGAGATATTACTGTTTGTGCATTTACAATATTCATTAATTTTTGCCATTGAAAAACATGTTTTTCATATACCAGAAATGTTTGAAGCTACTGACTGAATGAAAGGAGCTGGCATCTCACTCTCTTTGAATCTTCTTTATCATGCTAGGATTAACAGGAAAAAGCAAAAAATTTCAGAATTGCACCTTGCAATGTGGAGATATTACTGTTTGTGCATTTACAATATTCATTGATTTTTGCCATTGAAAAACGTCCAGAAATGTTTGAAGCTACTGACTGAATGAAAGGAGCTGGCATCTCACTCTCTTTGAATCTTCTTTATCATGCTAGGATTAGCAGGAAAAAGCAAAAAATTTCAGAATTGCACCTTGCAATGTGGAGATATTACTGTTTGTGCATTTACAATATTCATTGATTTTTGCCATTGAAAAACATGTTTTTCATATACCAGAAATGTTTGAAGCTACTGACTGAATGAAAGGAGCTGGCATCTCACTCTCTTTGAATCTTCTTTATCATGCTAGGATTAGCAGGAAAAAGCAAAAAATTTCAGAATTGCACCTTGCAATGTGGAGATATTACTGTTTGTGCATTTACAATATTCATTGATTTTTGCCATTGAAAAACGTTTTTCATATACCAGAAATGTTTGAAGCTACTGACTGAATGAAAGGAGCTGGCATCTCACTCTCTTTGAATCTTCTTTATCATGCTAGGATTAACAGGAAAAAGCCAAAAATTTCAGAATTGCACCTTGCAATGTGGAGATATTACTGTTTGTGCATTTACAATATTCATTGATTTTTGCCATTGAAAAACGTCCAGAAATGTTTGAAGCTACTGACTGAATGAAAGGAGCTGGCATCTCACTCTCTTTGAATCTTTTTTATCATGCTAGGATTAACAGGAAAAAGCTAAAAATTTCAGAATTGCACCTTGCAATGTGGAGATATTACTGTTTGTGCATTTACAATATTCATTGATTTTTGCCATTGAAAAACATGTTTTTCATATACCAGAAATGTTTGAAGCTACTGACTGAATGAAAGGAGCTGGCATCTCACTCTCTTTGAATCTTCTTTATCATGCTAGGATTAGCAGGAAAAAGCAAAAAATTTCAGAATTGCACCTTGCAATGTGGAGATATTACTGTTTGTGCATTTACAATATTCATTGATTTTTGCCATTGAAAAACATGTGTTTTTCATATACCAGAAATGTTTGAAGCTACTGACTGAATGAAAGGAGCTGGCATCTCACTCTCTTTGAATCTTCTTTATCATGCTAGGATTAGCAGGAAAAAGCAAAAAATTTCAGAATTGCACCTTGCAATGTGGAGATATTACTGTTTGTGCATTTACAATATTCATTGATTTTTGCCATTGAAAAACATGTTTTTCATATACCAGAAATGTTTGAAGCTACTGACTGAATGAAAGGAGCTGGCATCTCACTCTCTTTGAATCTTCTTTATCATGCTAGGAACAGGAAAAAGCAAAAAATTTCAGAATTGCACCTTGCAATGTGGAGATATTACTGTTTGTGCATTTACAATATTCATTGATTTTTGCCATTGAAAAACGTCCAGAAATGTTTGAAGCTACTGACTGAATGAAAGGAGCTGGCATCTCACTCTCTTTGAATCTTCTTTATCATGCTAGGATTAGCAGGAAAAAGCAAAAAATTTCAGAATTGCACCTTGCAATGTGGAGATATTACTGTTTGTGCATTTACAATATTCATTGATTTTTGCCATTGAAAAACATGTTTTTCATATACCAGAAATGTTTGAAGCTACTGACTGAATGAAAGGAGCTGGCATGTCACTCTCTTTGAATCTTCTTTATCATGCTAGGATTAACAGGAAAAAGCAAAAAATTTCAGAATTGCACCTTGCAATGTGGAGATATTACTGTTTGTGCATTTACAATATTCATTGATTTTTGCCATTGAAAAACATGTTTTTCATATACCAGAAATGTTTGAAGCTACTGACTGAATGAAAGGAGCTGGCATCTCACTCTCTTTGAATCTTCTTTATCATGCTAGGATTAACAGGAAAAAGCAAAAAATTTCAGAATTGCACCTTGCAATGTGGAGATATTACTGTTTGTGCATTTACAATATTCATTGATTTTTGCCATTGAAAAACGTCCAGAAATGTTTGAAGCTACTGACTGAATGAAAGGAGCTGGCATCTCACTCTCTTTGAATCTTCTTTATCATGCTAGGATTAGCAGGAAAAAGCAAAAAATTTCAGAATTGCACCTTGCAATGTGGAGATATTACTGTTTGTGCATTTAAAATATTCATTGATTTTTGCCATTGAAAAACATGTTTTTCATATACCAGAAATGTTTGAAGCTACTGACTGAATGAAAGGAGCTGGCATCTCACTCTCTTTGAATCTTCTTTATCATGCTAGGATTAACAGGAAAAAGCAAAAAATTTCAGAATTGCACCTTGCAATGTGGAGATATTACTGTTTGTGCATTTACAATATTCATTGATTTTTGCCATTGAAAAACATGTTTTTCATATACCAGAAATGTTTGAAGCTACTGACTGAATGAAAGGAGCTGGCATCTCACTCTCTTTGAATCTTCTTTATCATGCTAGGATTAACAGGAAAAAGCAAAAAATTTCAGAATTGCACCTTGCAATGTGGAGATATTACTGTTTGTGCATTTACAATATTCATTGATTTTTGCCATTGAAAAACGTCCAGAAATGTTTGAAGCTACTGACTGAATGAAAGGAGCTGGCATCTCACTCTCTTTGAATCTTCTTTATCATGCTAGGATTAGCAGGAAAAAGCAAAAAATTTCAGAATTGCACCTTGCAATGTGGAGATATTACTGTTTGTGCATTTACAATATTCATTGATTTTTGCCATTGAAAAACATGTTTTTCATATACCAGAAATGTTTGAAGCTACTGACTGAATGAAAGGAGCTGGCATGTCACTCTCTTTGAATCTTCTTTATCATGCTAGGATTAACAGGAAAAAGCAAAAAATTTCAGAATTGCACCTTGCAATGTGGAGATATTACTGTTTGTGCATTTACAATATTCATTGATTTTTGCCATTGAAAAACATGTTTTTCATATACCAGAAATGTTTGAAGCTACTGACTGAATGAAAGGAGCTGGCATCTCACTCTCTTTGAATCTTCTTTATCATGCTAGGATTAACAGGAAAAAGCAAAAAATTTCAGAATTGCACCTTGCAATGTGGAGATATTACTGTTTGTGCATTTACAATATTCATTGATTTTTGCCATTGAAAAACGTCCAGAAATGTTTGAAGCTACTGACTGAATGAAAGGAGCTGGCATCTCACTCTCTTTGAATCTTCTTTATCATGCTAGGATTAGCAGGAAAAAGCAAAAAATTTCAGAATTGCACCTTGCAATGTGGAGATATTACTGTTTGTGCATTTAAAATATTCATTGATTTTTGCCATTGAAAAACATGTTTTTCATATACCAGAAATGTTTGAAGCTACTGACTGAATGAAAGGAGCTGGCATCTCACTCTCTTTGAATCTTCTTTATCATGCTAGGATTAACAGGAAAAAGCAAAAAATTTCAGAATTGCACCTTGCAATGTGGAGATATTACTGTTTGTGCATTTACAATATTCATTGATTTTTGCCATTGAAAAACATGTTTTTCATATACCAGAAATGTTTGAAGCTACTGACTGAATGAAAGGAGCTGGCATCTCACTCTCTTTGAATCTTCTTTATCATGCTAGGATTAACAGGAAAAAGCAAAAAATTTCAGAATTGCACCTTGCAATGTGGAGATATTACTGTTTGTGCATTTACAATATTCATTGATTTTTGCCATTGAAAAACGTCCAGAAATGTTTGAAGCTACTGACTGAATGAAAGGAGCTGGCATCTCACTCTCTTTGAATCTTCTTTATCATGCTAGGATTAGCAGGAAAAAGCAAAAAATTTCAGAATTGCACCTTGCAATGTGGAGATATTACTGTTTGTGCATTTACAATATTCATTGATTTTTGCCATTGAAAAACATGTTTTTCATATACCAGAAATGTTTGAAGCTACTGACTGAATGAAAGGAGCTGGCATCTCACTCTCTTTGAATCTTCTTTATCATGCTAGGATTAGCAGGAAAAAGCAAAAAATTTCAGAATTGCACCTTGCAATGTGGAGATATTACTGTTTGTGCATTTACAATATTCATTGATTTTTGCCATTGAAAAACGTTTTTCATATACCAGAAATGTTTGAAGCTACTGACTGAATGAAAGGAGCTGGCATCTCACTCTCTTTGAATCTTCTTTATCATGCTAGGATTAACAGGAAAAAGCAAAAAATTTCAGAATTGCACCTTGCAATGTGGAGATATTACTGTTTGTGCATTTACAATATTCATTGATTTTTGCCATTGAAAAACGTCCAGAAATGTTTGAAGCTACTGACTGAATGAAAGGAGCTGGCATCTCACTCTCTTTGAATCTTCTTTATCATGCTAGGATTAACAGGAAAAAGCTAAAAATTTCAGAATTGCACCTTGCAATGTGGAGATATTACTGTTTGTGCATTTACAATATTCATTGATTTTTGCCATTGAAAAACGTGTTTTTCATATACCAGAAATGTTTGAAGCTACTGACTGAATGAAAGGAGCTGGCATCTCACTCTCTTTGAATCTTCTTTATCATGCTAGGATTAGCAGGAAAAAGCAAAAAATTTCAGAATTGCACCTTGCAATGTGGAGATATTACTGTTTGTGCATTTACAATATTCATTGATTTTTGCCATTGAAAAACATGTGTTTTTCATATACCAGAAATGTTTGAAGCTACTGACTGAATGAAAGGAGCTGGCATCTCACTCTCTTTGAATCTTCTTTATCATGCTAGGATTAGCAGGAAAAAGCAAAAAATTTCAGAATTGCACCTTGCAATGTGGAGATATTACTGTTTGTGCATTTACAATATTCATTGATTTTTGCCATTGAAAAACATGTTTTTCATATACCAGAAATGTTTGAAGCTACTGACTGAATGAAAGGAGCTGGCATCTCACTCTCTTTGAATCTTCTTTATCATGCTAGGATTAACAGGAAAAAGCAAAAAATTTCAGAATTGCACCTTGCAATGTGGAGATATTACTGTTTGTGCATTTACAATATTCATTGATTTTTGCCATTGAAAAACGTCCAGAAATGTTTGAAGCTACTGACTGAATGAAAGGAGCTGGCATCTCACTCTCTTTGAATCTTCTTTATCATGCTAGGATTAGCAGGAAAAAGCAAAAAATTTCAGAATTGCACCTTGCAATGTGGAGATATTACTGTTTGTGCATTTACAATATTCATTGATTTTTGCCATTGAAAAACATGTTTTTCATATACCAGAAATGTTTGAAGCTACTGACTGAATGAAAGGAGCTGGCATGTCACTCTCTTTGAATCTTCTTTATCATGCTAGGATTAACAGGAAAAAGCAAAAAATTTCAGAATTGCACCTTGCAATGTGGAGATATTACTGTTTGTGCATTTACAATATTCATTGATTTTTGCCATTGAAAAACATGTTTTTCATATACCAGAAATGTTTGAAGCTACTGACTGAATGAAAGGAGCTGGCATCTCACTCTCTTTGAATCTTCTTTATCATGCTAGGATTAACAGGAAAAAGCAAAAAATTTCAGAATTGCACCTTGCAATGTGGAGATATTACTGTTTGTGCATTTACAATATTCATTGATTTTTGCCATTGAAAAACGTCCAGAAATGTTTGAAGCTACTGACTGAATGAAAGGAGCTGGCATCTCACTCTCTTTGAATCTTCTTTATCATGCTAGGATTAGCAGGAAAAAGCAAAAAATTTCAGAATTGCACCTTGCAATGTGGAGATATTACTGTTTGTGCATTTAAAATATTCATTGATTTTTGCCATTGAAAAACATGTTTTTCATATACCAGAAATGTTTGAAGCTACTGACTGAATGAAAGGAGCTGGCATCTCACTCTCTTTGAATCTTCTTTATCATGCTAGGATTAACAGGAAAAAGCAAAAAATTTCAGAATTGCACCTTGCAATGTGGAGATATTACTGTTTGTGCATTTACAATATTCATTGATTTTTGCCATTGAAAAACGTCCAGAAATGTTTGAAGCTACTGACTGAATGAAAGGAGCTGGCATCTCACTCTCTTTGAATCTTCTTTATCATGCTAGGATTAACAGGAAAAAGCAAAAAATTTCAGAATTGCACCTTGCAATGTGGAGATATTACTGTTTGTGCATTTACAATATTCATTGATTTTTGCCATTGAAAAACGTCCAGAAATGTTTGAAGCTACTGACTGAATGAAAGGAGCTGGCATCTCACTCTCTTTGAATCTTCTTTATCATGCTAGGATTAGCAGGAAAAAGCAAAAAATTTCAGAATTGCACCTTGCAATGTGGAGATATTACTGTTTGTGCATTTACAATATTCATTGATTTTTGCCATTGAAAAACATGTTTTTCATATACCAGAAATGTTTGAAGCTACTGACTGAATGAAAGGAGCTGGCATCTCACTCTCTTTGAATCTTCTTTATCATGCTAGGATTAGCAGGAAAAAGCAAAAAATTTCAGAATTGCACCTTGCAATGTGGAGATATTACTGTTTGTGCATTTACAATATTCATTGATTTTTGCCATTGAAAAACATGTTTTTCATATACCAGAAATGTTTGAAGCTACTGACTGAATGAAAGGAGCTGGCATCTCACTCTCTTTGAATCTTCTTTATCATGCTAGGATTAACAGGAAAAAGCAAAAAATTTCAGAATTGCACCTTGCAATGTGGAGATATTACTGTTTGTGCATTTACAATATTCATTGATTTTTGCCATTGAAAAACGTCCAGAAATGTTTGAAGCTACTGACTGAATGAAAGGATCTGGCATCTCACTCTCTTTGAATCTTCTTTATCATGCTCGGATTAACAGGAAAAAGCTAAAAATTTCAGAATTGCACCTTGCAATGTGGAGATATTACTGTTTGTGCATTTACAATATTCATTGATTTTTGCCATTGAAAAACATGTTTTTCATATACCAGAAATGTTTGAAGCTACAGACTGAATGAAAGGAGCTGGCATCTCACTCTCTTTGAATCTTCTTTATCATGCTAGGATTAGCAGAAAAAAGCAAAGAATTTCAGAATTGCACCTTGCAATGTGGAGATATTACTGTTTGTGCATTTACAATATTCATTGATTTTTGCCATTGAAAAACATGTTTTTCATATACCACAAATGTTTGAAGCTACTGACTGAATGAAAGGAGCTGGCATCTCACTCTCTTTGAATCTTCTTTATCATGCTAAGAGGAGCAGGAAAAAGCAAAAAATTTCAGAATTGCACCTTGCAATGCGGAGAAATTACTGTTTGTGCATTTACAATATTCATTGATTTTTGCCATTGAAAAACGTCCAGAAATGATTGAAGCTACTGACTGAATGAAAGGAGCTGTCATCTCACTCTCTTTGAATCTTCTTTATCATGCTAAGAGGAGCAGGAAAAAGCAAAAAATTTCAGAATTGCACCTTGCAATGCGGAGAAATTACTGTTTGTGCATTTACAATATTCATTGATTTTTGCCATTGAAAAATGTCCAGAAATGATTGAAGCTACTGACTGAATGAAAGGAGCTGGCATCTCACTCTCTTTGAATCTTCTTTATCATGCTAGGATTAGCAGGAAAAAGCAAACAATTTCAGAATTGCACCTTGCAATGTGGAGATATTACTGTTTGTGCATTTACAATATTCATTGATTTTTGCCATTGAAAAACATGTTTTTCATATACCAGAAATGTTTGAAGCTACTGACTGAATGAAAGGAGCTGGCATCTCACTCTCTTTGAATCTTCTTTATCATGCTAGGATTAACAGGAAAAAGCAAAAAATTTCAGAATTTCACCTTGCAATGTGGAGATATTACTGTTTGTGCATTTACAATATTCATTGATTTTTGCCATTGAAAAACATGTTTTTCATATACCAGAAATGTTTGAAGCTACTGACTGAATGAAAGGAGCTGGCATCTCACTCTCTTTGAATCTTCTTTATCATGCTGGGATTAACAGGAAAAAGCAAAAAATTTCAGAATTGCACCTTGCAATGTGGAGATATTACTGTTTGTGCATTTACAATATTCATTGATTTTTGCCATTGAAAAACGTCCAGAAATGTTTGAAGCTACTGACTGAATGAAAGGAGCTGGCATCTCACTCTCTTTGAATCTTCTTTATCATGCTAGGATTAGCAGGAAAAAGCAAAAAATTTCAGAATTGCACCTTGCAATGTGGAGATATTACTGTTTGTGCATTTAAAATATTCATTGATTTTTGCCATTGAAAAACATGTTTTTCATATACCAGAAATGTTTGAAGCTACTGACTGAATGAAAGGAGCTGGCATCTCACTCTCTTTGAATCTTCTTTATCATGCTAGGATTAACAGGAAAAAGCAAAAAATTTCAGAATTGCACCTTGCAATGTGGAGATATTACTGTTTGTGCATTTACAATATTCATTGATTTTTGCCATTGAAAAACATGTTTTTCATATACCAGAAATGTTTGAAGCTACTGACTGAATGAAAGGAGCTGGCATCTCACTCTCTTTGAATCTTCTTTATCATGCTAGGATTAACAGGAAAAAGCAAAAAATTTCAGAATTGCACCTTGCAATGTGGAGATATTACTGTTTGTGCATTTACAATATTCATTGATTTTTGCCATTGAAAAACGTCCAGAAATGTTTGAAGCTACTGACTGAATGAAAGGAGCTGGCATCTCACTCTCTTTGAATCTTCTTTATCATGCTAGGATTAACAGGAAAAAGCAAAAAATTTCAGAATTGCACCTTGCAATGTGGAGATATTACTGTTTGTGCATTTACAATATTCATTGATTTTTGCCATTGAAAAACGTCCAGAAATGTTTGAAGCTACTGACTGAATGAAAGGAGCTGGCATCTCACTCTCTTTGAATCTTCTTTATCATGCTAGGATTAGCAGGAAAAAGCAAAAAATTTCAGAATTGCACCTTGCAATGTGGAGATATTACTGTTTGTGCATTTACAATATTCATTGATTTTTGCCATTGAAAAACATGTTTTTCATATACCAGAAATGTTTGAAGCTACTGACTGAATGAAAGGAGCTGGCATCTCACTCTCTTTGAATCTTCTTTATCATGCTAGGATTAGCAGGAAAAAGCAAAAAATTTCAGAATTGCACCTTGCAATGTGGAGATATTACTGTTTGTGCATTTACAATATTCATTGATTTTTGCCATTGAAAAACATGTTTTTCATATACCAGAAATGTTTGAAGCTACTGACTGAATGAAAGGAGCTGGCATCTCACTCTCTTTGAATCTTCTTTATCATGCTAGGATTAACAGGAAAAAGCAAAAAATTTCAGAATTGCACCTTGCAATGTGGAGATATTACTGTTTGTGCATTTACAATATTCATTGATTTTTGCCATTGAAAAACATCCAGAAATGTTTGAAGCTACTGACTGAATGAAAGGAGCTGGCATCTCACTCTCTTTGAATCTTCTTTATCATGCTAGGATTAACAGGAAAAAGCTAAAAATTTCAGAATTGCACCTTGCAATGTGGAGATATTACTGTTTGTGCATTTACAATATTCATTGATTTTTGCCATTGAAAAACATGTTTTTCATATACCAGAAATGTTTGAAGCTACTGACTGAATGAAAGGAGCTGGCATCTCACTCTCTTTGAATCTTCTTTATCATGCTAGGATTAGCAGGAAAAAGCAAAGAATTTCAGAATTGCACCTTGCAATGTGGAGATATTACTGTTTGTGCATTTACAATATTCATTGATTTTTGCCATTGAAAAACATGTTTTTCATATACCAGAAATGTTTGAAGCTACTGACTGAATGAAAGGAGCTGGCATCTCACTCTCTTTGAATCTTCTTTATCATGCTAAGAGGAGCAGGAAAAAGCAAAAAATTTCAGAATTGCACCTTGCAATGCGGAGAAATTACTGTTTGTGCATTTACAATATTCATTGATTTTTGCCATTGAAAAACGTCCAGAAATGATTGAAGCTACTGACTGAATGAAAGGAGCTGTCATCTCACTCTCTTTGAATCTTCTTTATCATGCTAAGAGGAGCAGGAAAAAGCAAAAAATTTCAGAATTGCACCTTGCAATGCGGAGAAATTACTGTTTGTGCATTTACAATATTCATTGATTTTTGCCATTGAAAAATGTCCAGAAATGATTGAAGCTACTGACTGAATGAAAGGAGCTGGCATCTCACTCTCTTTGAATCTTCTTTATCATGCTAGGATTAGCAGGAAAAAGCAAAAAATTTCAGAATTGCACCTTGCAATGTGGAGATATTACTGTTTGTGCATTTACAATATTCATTGATTTTTGCCATTGAAAAACATGTTTTTCATATACCAGAAATGTTTGAAGCTACTGACTGAATGAAAGGAGCTGGCATCTCACTCTCTTTGAATCTTCTTTATCATGCTAGGATTAACAGGAAAAAGCAAAACATTTCAGAATTTCACCTTGCAATGTGGAGATATTACTGTTTGTGCATTTACAATATTCATTGATTTTTGCCAATGAAAAACATGTTTTTCATATACCAGAAATGTTTGAAGCTACTGACTGAATGAAAGGAGCTGGCATCTCACTCTCTTTGAATCTTCTTTATCATGCTAGGATTAACAGGAAAAAGCAAAAAATTTCAGAATTGCACCTTGCAATGTGGAGATATTACTGTTTGTGCATTTACAATATTCATTGATTTTTGCCATTGAAAAACGTCCAGAAATGTTTGAAGCTACTGACTGTATGAAAGGAGCTGGCATCTCACTCTCTTTGAATCTTCTTTATCATGCTAGGATTAGCAGGAAAAAGCAAAAAATTTCAGAATTGCACCTTGCAATGTGGAGATATTACTGTTTGTGCATTTACAATATTCATTGATTTTTGCCATTGAAAAACATGTTTTTCATATACCAGAAATGTTTGAAGCTACTGACTGAATGAAAGGAGCTGGCATCTCACTCTCTTTGAATCTTCTTTATCATGCTAGGATTAGCAGGAAAAAGCAAAAAATTTCAGAATTGCACCTTGCAATGTGGAGATATTACTGTTTGTGCATTTACAATATTCATTGATTTTTGCCATTGAAAAACGTTTTTCATATACCAGAAATGTTTGAAGCTACTGACTGAATGAAAGGAGCTGGCATCTCACTCTCTTTGAATCTTCTTTATCATGCTAGGATTAACAGGAAAAAGCAAAAAATTTCAGAATTGCACCTTGCAATGTGGAGATATTACTGTTTGTGCATTTACAATATTCATTGATTTTTGCCATTGAAAAACGTCCAGAAATGTTTGAAGCTACTGACTGAATGAAAGGAGCTGGCATCTCACTCTCTTTGAATCTTCTTTATCATGCTAGGATTAACAGGAAAAAGCAAAAAATTTCAGAATTGCACCTTGCAATGTGGAGATATTACTGTTTGTGCATTTACAATATTCATTGATTTTTGCCATTGAAAAACGTCCAGAAATGTTTGAAGCTACTGACTGAATGAAAGGAGCTGGCATCTCACTCTCTTTGAATCTTCTTTATCATGCTAGGATTAGCAGGAAAAAGCAAAAAATTTCAGAATTGCACCTTGCAATGTGGAGATATTACTGTTTGTGCATTTACAATATTCATTGATTTTTGCCATTGAAAAACATGTTTTTCATATACCAGAAATGTTTGAAGCTACTGACTGAATGAAAGGAGCTGGCATCTCACTCTCTTTGAATCTTCTTTATCATGCTAGGATTAGCAGGAAAAAGCAAAAAATTTCAGAATTGCACCTTGCAATGTGGAGATATTACTGTTTGTGCATTTACAATATTCATTGATTTTTGCCATTGAAAAACGTCCAGAAATGTTTGAAGCTACTGACTGAATGAAAGGAGCTGGCATCTCACTCTCTTTGAATCTTCTTTATCATGCTAGGATTAACAGGAAAAAGCAAAAAATTTCAGAATTGCACCTTGCAATGTGGAGATATTACTGTTTGTGCATTTACAATATTCATTGATTTTTGCCATTGAAAAACGTCCAGAAATGTTTGAAGCTACTGACTGAATGAAAGGAGCTGGCATCTCACTCTCTTTGAATCTTCTTTATCATGCTAGGATTAGCAGGAAAAAGCAAAAAATTTCAGAATTGCACCTTGCAATGTGGAGATATTACTGTTTGTGCATTTACAATATTCATTGATTTTTGCCATTGAAAAACATGTTTTTCATATACCAGAAATGTTTGAAGCTACTGACTGAATGAAAGGAGCTGGCATCTCACTCTCTTTGAATCTTCTTTATCATGCTAGGATTAGCAGGAAAAAGCAAAAAATTTCAGAATTGCACCTTGCAATGTGGAGATATTACTGTTTGTGCATTTACAATATTCATTGATTTTTGCCATTGAAAAACGTCCAGAAATGTTTGAAGCTACTGACTGAATGAAAGGAGCTGGCATCTCACTCTCTTTGAATCTTCTTTATCATGCTAGGATTAGCAGGAAAAAGCAAAAAATTTCAGAATTGCACCTTGCAATGTGGAGATATTACTGTTTGTGCATTTACAATATTCATTGATTTTTGATATTGAAAAACATGTTTTTCATATACCAGAAATGTTTGAAGCTACTGACTGAATGAAAGGAGCTGGCATCTCACTCTCTTTGAATCTTCTTTATCATGCTAGGATTAGCAGGAAAAAGCAAAAAATTTCAGAATTGCACCTTGCAATGTGGAGATATTACTGTTTGTGCATTTACAATATTCATTGATTTTTGCCATTGAAAAACATGTTTTTCATATACCAGAAATGTTTGAAGCTACTGACTGAATGAAAGGAGCTGGCATCTCACTCTCTTTGAATCTTCTTTATCATGCTAGGATTAACAGGAAAAAGCTAAAAATTTCAGAATTGCACCTTGCAATGTGGAGATATTACTGTTTGTGCATTTACAATATTCATTGATTTTTGCCATTGAAAAACATGTTTTTCATATACCAGAAATGTTTGAAGCTACTGACTGAATGAAAGGAGCTGGCATCTCACTCTCTTTGAATCTTCTTTATCATGCTAGGATTAGCAGGAAAAAGCAAAGAATTTCAGAATTGCACCTTGCAATGTGGAGATATTACTGTTTGTGCATTTACAATATTCATTGATTTTTGCCATTGAAAAACATGTTTTTCATATACCAGAAATTTTTGAAGCTACTGACTGAATGAAAGGAGCTGGCATCTCACTCTCTTTGAATCTTCTTTATCATGCTAAGAGGAGCAGGAAAAAGCAAAAAATTTCAGAATTGCACCTTGCAATGCGGAGAAATTACTGTTTGTGCATTTACAATATTCATTGATTTTTGCCATTGAAAAACGTCCAGAAATGATTGAACTACTGACTGAATGAAAGGAGCTGTCATCTCACTCTCTTTGAATCTTCTTTATCATGCTAAGAGGAGCAGGAAAAAGCAAAAAATTTCAGAATTGCACCTTGCAATGCGGAGAAATTACTGTTTGTGCATTTACAATATTCATTGATTTTTGCCATTGAAAAATGTCCAGAAATGATTGAAGCTACTGACTGAATGAAAGGAGCTGGCATCTCACTCTCTTTGAATCTTCTTTATCATGCTAGGATTAGCAGGAAAAAGCAAAAAATTTCAGAATTGCACCTTGCAATGTGGAGATATTACTGTTTGTGCATTTACAATATTCATTGATTTTTGCCATTGAAAAACATGTTTTTCATATACCAGAAATGTTTGAAGCTACTGACTGAATGAAAGGAGCTGGCATCTCACTCTCTTTGAATCTTCTTTATCATGCTAGGATTAACAGGAAAAAGCAAAAAATTTCAGAATTTCACCTTGCAATGTGGAGATATTACTGTTTGTGCATTTACAATATTCATTGATTTTTGCCATTGAAAAACATGTTTTTCATATACCAGAAATGTTTGAAGCTACTGACTGAATGAAAGGAGCTGGCATCTCACTCTCTTTGAATCTTCTTTATCATGCTAGGATTAACAGGAAAAAGCAAAAAATTTCAGAATTGCACCTTGCAATGTGGAGATATTACTGTTTGTGCATTTACAATATTCATTGATTTTTGCCATTGAAAAACGTCCAGAAATGTTTGAAGCTACTGACTGAATGAAAGGATCTGGCATCTCACTCTCTTTGAATCTTCTTTATCATGCTAGGATTAGCAGGAAAAAGCAAAAAATTTCAGAATTGCACCTTGCAATGTGGAGATATTACTGTTTGTGCATTTACAATATTCATTGATTTTTGCCATTGAAAAACGTCCAGAAATGTTTGAAGCTACTGACTGAATGAAAGGAGCTGGCATCTCACTCTCTTTGAATCTTCTTTATCATGCTAGGATTAGCAGGAAAAAGCAAAAAATTTCAGAATTGCACCTTGCAATGTGGAGATATTACTGTTTGTGCATTTACAATATTCATTGATTTTTGCCATTGAAAAACATGTTTTTCATATACCAGAAATGTTTGAAGCTACTGACTGAATGAAAGGAGCTGGCATCTCACTCTCTTTGAATCTTCTTTATCATGCTAGGATTAGCAGGAAAAAGCAAAAAATTTCAGAATTGCACCTTGCAATGTGGAGATATTACTGTTTGTGCATTTACAATATTCATTGATTTTTGCCATTGAAAAACATGTTTTTCATATACCAGAAATGTTTGAAGCTACTGACTGAATGAAAGGAGCTGGCATCTCACTCTCTTTGAATCTTCTTTATCATGCTAGGATTAACAGGAAAAAGCAAAAAATTTCAGAATTGCACCTTGCAATGTGGAGATATTACTGTTTGTGCATTTACAATATTCATTGATTTTTGCCATTGAAAAACATCCAGAAATGTTTGAAGCTACTGACTGAATGAAAGGAGCTGGCATCTCACTCTCTTTGAATCTTCTTTATCATGCTAGGATTAACAGGAAAAAGCTAAAAATTTCAGAATTGCACCTTGCAATGTGGAGATATTACTGTTTGTGCATTTACAATATTCATTGATTTTTGCCATTGAAAAACATGTTTTTCATATACCAGAAATGTTTGAAGCTACTGACTGAATGAAAGGAGCTGGCATCTCACTCTCTTTGAATCTTTATCATGCTAGGATTAGCAGGAAAAAGCAAAGAATTTCAGAATTGCACCTTGCAATGTGGAGATATTACTGTTTGTGCATTTACAATATTCATTGATTTTTGCCATTGAAAAACATGTTTTTCATATACCAGAAATGTTTGAAGCTACTGACTGAATGAAAGGAGCTGGCATCTCACTCTCTTTGAATCTTCTTTATCATGCTAAGAGGAGCAGGAAAAAGCAAAAAATTTCAGAATTGCACCTTGCAATGCGGAGAAATTACTGTTTGTGCATTTACAATATTCATTGATTTTTGCCATTGAAAAACGTCCAGAAATGATTGAAGCTACTGACTGAATGAAAGGAGCTGTCATCTCACTCTCTTTGAATCTTCTTTATCATGCTAAGAGGAGCAGGAAAAAGCAAAAAATTTCAGAATTGCACCTTGCAATGCGGAGAAATTACTGTTTGTGCATTTACAATATTCATTGATTTTTGCCATTGAAAAATGTCCAGAAATGATTGAAGCTACTGACTGAATGAAAGGAGCTGGCATCTCACTCTCTTTGAATCTTCTTTATCATGCTAGGATTAGCAGGAAAAAGCAAAAAATTTCAGAATTGCACCTTGCAATGTGGAGATATTACTGTTTGTGCATTTACAATATTCATTGATTTTTGCCATTGAAAAACATGTTTTTCATATACCAGAAATGTTTGAAGCTACTGACTGAATGAAAGGAGCTGGCATCTCACTCTCTTTGAATCTTCTTTATCATGCTAGGATTAACAGGAAAAAGCAAAAAATTTCAGAATTTCACCTTGCAATGTGGAGATATTACTGTTTGTGCATTTACAATATTCATTGATTTTTGCCATTGAAAAACGTTTTTCATATACCAGAAATGTTTGAAGCTACTGACTGAATGAAAGGAGCTGGCATCTCACTCTGAATCTTCTTTATCATGCTAGGATTAACAGGAAAAAGCAAAAAATTTCAGAATTGCACCTTGCAATGTGGAGATATTACTGTTTGTGAATTTACAATATTCATTGATTTTTGCCATTGAAAAACGTCCAGAAATGTTTGAAGCTACTGACTGAATGAAAGGAGCTGGCATCTCACTCTCTTTGAATCTTCTTTATCATGCTAGGATTAACAGGAAAAAGCTAAAAATTTCAGAATTGCACCTTGCAATGTGGAGATATTACTGTTTGTGCATTTACAATATTCATTGATTTTTGCCATTGAAAAACATGTTTTTCATATACCAGAAATGTTTGAAGCTACTGACTGAATGAAAGGAGCTGGCATCTCACTCTCTTTGAATCTTCTTTATCATGCTAGGATTAGCAGGAAAAAGCAAAAAATTTCAGAATTGCACCTTGCAATGTGGAGATATTACTGTTTGTGCATTTACAATATTCATTGATTTTTGCCATTGAAAAACATGTGTTTTTCATATACCAGAAATGTTTGAAGCTACTGACTGAATGAAAGGAGCTGGCATCTCACTCTCTTTGAATCTTCTTTATCATGCTAGGATTAGCAGGAAAAAGCAAAAAATTTCAGAATTGCACCTTGCAATGTGGAGATATTACTGTTTGTGCATTTACAATATTCATTGATTTTTGCCATTGAAAAACATGTTTTTCATATACCAGAAATGTTTGAAGCTACTGACTGAATGAAAGGAGCTGGCATCTCACTCTCTTTGAATCTTCTTTATCATGCTAGGATTAACAGGAAAAAGCAAAAAATTTCAGAATTGCACCTTGCAATGTGGAGATATTACTGTTTGTGCATTTACAATATTCATTGATTTTTGCCTTTGAAAAACGTCCAGAAATGTTTGAAGCTACTGACTGAATGAAAGGAGCTGGCATCTCACTCTCTTTGAATCTTCTTTATCATGCTAGGAT
The DNA here is from genome assembly GCF_046119375.1 of Phyllobates terribilis. NCBI lineage: Eukaryota > Metazoa > Chordata > Amphibia > Anura > Dendrobatidae > Phyllobates > Phyllobates terribilis. The sequence continues at coordinate 295,930 of NW_027364080.1, read as the reverse complement.
TAGCAGGAAAAAGCAAAAAATTTCAGAATTGCACCTTGCAATGTGGAGATATTACTGTTTGTGCATTTACAATATTCATTGATTTTTGCCATTGAAAAACATGTTTTTCATATACCAGAAATGTTTGAAGCTACTGACTGAATGAAAGGAGCTGGCATGTCACTCTCTTTGAATCTTCTTTATCATGCTAGGATTAACAGGAAAAAGCAAAAAATTTCAGAATTGCACCTTGCAATGTGGAGATATTACTGTTTGTGCATTTACAATATTCATTGATTTTTGCCATTGAAAAACATGTTTTTCATATACCAGAAATGTTTGAAGCTACTGACTGAATGAAAGGAGCTGGCATCTCACTCTCTTTGAATCTTCTTTATCATGCTAGGATTAACAGGAAAAAGCAAAAAATTTCAGAATTGCACCTTGCAATGTTGAGATATTACTGTTTGTGCATTTACAATATTCATTGATTTTTGCCATTGAAAAACGTCCAGAAATGTTTGAAGCTACTGACTGAATGAAAGGAGCTGGCATCTCACTCTCTTTGAATCTTCTTTATCATGCTAGGATTAGCAGGAAAAAGCAAAAAATTTCAGAATTGCACCTTGCAATGTGGAGATATTACTGTTTGTGCATTTACAATATTCATTGATTTTTGCCATTGAAAAACATGTTTTTCATATACCAGAAATGTTTGAAGCTACTGACTGAATGAAAGGAGCTGGCATCTCACTCTCTTTGAAACTTCTTTATCATGCTAGGATTAGCAGGAAAAAGCAAAAAATTTCAGAATTGCACCTTGCAATGTGGAGATATTACTGTTTGTGCATTTACAATATTCATTGATTTTTGCCATTGAAAAACGTTTTTCATATACCAGAAATGTTTGAAGCTACTGACTGAATGAAAGGAGCTGGCATCTCACTCTCTTGGAATCTTCTTTATCATGCTAGGATTAACAGGAAAAAGCAAAAAATTTCAGAATTGCACCTTGCAATGTGGAGATATTACTGTTTGTGCATTTACAATATTCATTGATTTTTGCCATTGAAAAACATCCAGAAATGTTTGAAGCTACTGACTGAATGAAAGGAGCTGGCATCTCACTCTCTTTGAATCTTCTTTATCATGCTAGGATTAGCAGGAAAAAGCAAAAAATTTCAGAATTGCACCTTGCAATGTGGAGATATTACTGTTTGTGCATTTACAATATTCATTGATTTTTGCCATTGAAAAACATGTTTTTCATATACCAGAAATGTTTGAAGCTACTGACTGAATGAAAGGAGCTGGCATCTCACTCTCTTTGAATCTTCTTTATCATGCTAGGATTAGCAGGAAAAAGCAAAAAATTTCAGAATTGCACCTTGCAATGTGGAGATATTACTGTTTGTGCATTTACAATATTCATTGATTTTTGCCATTGAAAAACGTTTTTCATATACCAGAAATGTTTGAAGCTACTGACTGAATGAAAGGAGCTGGCATCTCACTCTCTTTGAATCTTCTTTATCATGCTAGGATTAACAGGAAAAAGCAAAAAATTTCAGAATTGCACCTTGCAATGTGGAGATATTACTGTTTGTGCATTTACAATATTCATTGATTTTTGCCATTGAAAAACGTCCAGTAATGTTTGAAGCTACTGACTGAATGAAAGGAGCTGGCATCTCACTCTCTTTGAATCTTCTTTATCATGCTAGGATTAACAGGAAAAAGCTAAAAATTTCAGAATTGCACCTTGCAATGTGGAGATATTACTGTTTGTGCATTTACAATATTCATTGATTTTTGCCATTGAAAAACATGTTTTTCATATACCAGAAATGTTTGAAGCTACTGACTGAATGAAAGGAGCTGGCATCTCACTCTCTTTGAATCTTCTTTATCATGCCAGGAAAAAGCAAAAAATTTCAGAATTGCACCTTGCAATGTGGAGATATTACTGTTTGTGCATTTACAATATTCATTGATTTTTGCCATTGAAAAACATGTGTTTTTCATATACCAGAAATGTTTGAAGCTACTGACTGAATGAAAGGAGCTGGCATCTCACTCTCTTTGAATCTTCTTTATCATGCTAGGATTAGCAGGAAAAAGCAAAAAATTTCAGAATTGCACCTTGCAATGTGGAGATATTACTGTTTGTGCATTTACAATATTCATTGATTTTTGCCATTGAAAAACATGTTTTTCATATACCAGAAATGTTTGAAGCTACTGACTGAATGAAAGGAGCTGGCATCTCACTCTCTTTGAATCTTCTTTTCATGCTAGGATTAACAGGAAAAAGCAAAAAATTTCAGAATTGCACCTTGCAATGTGGAGATATTACTGTTTGTGCATTTACAATATTCATTGATTTTTGCCATTGAAAAACGTCCAGAAATGTTTGAAGCTACTGACTGAATGAAAGGAGCTGGCATCTCACTCTCTTTGAATCTTCTTTATCATGCTAGGATTAGCAGGAAAAAGCAAAAAATTTCAGAATTGCACCTTGCAATGTGGAGATATTACTGTTTGTGCATTTACAATATTCATTGATTTTTGCCATTGAAAAACATGTTTTTCATATACCAGAAATGTTTGAAGCTACTGACTGAATGAAAGGAGCTGGCATGTCACTCTCTTTGAATCTTCTTTATCATGCTAGGATTAACAGGAAAAAGCAAAAAATTTCAGAATTGCACCTTGCAATGTGGAGATATTACTGTTTGTGCATTTACAATATTCATTGATTTTTGCCATTGAAAAACATGTTTTTCATATACCAGAAATGTTTGAAGCTACTGACTGAATGAAAGGAGCTGGCATCTCACTCTCTTTGAATCTTCTTTATCATGCTAGGATTAACAGGAAAAAGCAAAAAATTTCAGAATTGCACCTTGCAATGTGGAGATATTACTGTTTGTGCATTTACAATATTCATTGATTTTTGCCATTGAAAAACGTCCAGAAATGTTTGAAGCTACTGACTGAATGAAAGGAGCTGGCATCTCACTCTCTTTGAATCTTCTTTATCATGCTAGGATTAGCAGGAAAAAGCAAAAAATTTCAGAATTGCACCTTGCAATGTGGAGATATTACTGTTTGTGCATTTAAAATATTCATTGATTTTTGCCATTGAAAAACATGTTTTTCATATACCAGAAATGTTTGAAGCTACTGACTGAATGAAAGGAGCTGGCATCTCACTCTCTTTGAATCTTCTTTATCATGCTAGGATTAACAGGAAAAAGCAAAAAATTTCAGAATTGCACCTTGCAATGTGGAGATATTACTGTTTGTGCATTTACAATATTCATTGATTTTTGCCATTGAAAAACATGTTTTTCATATACCAGAAATGTTTGAAGCTACTGACTGAATGAAAGGAGCTGGCATCTCACTCTCTTTGAATCTTCTTTATCATGCTAGGATTAACAGGAAAAAGCAAAAAATTTCAGAATTGCACCTTGCAATGTGGAGATATTACTGTTTGTGCATTTACAATATTCATTGATTTTTGCCATTGAAAAACGTCCAGAAATGTTTGAAGCTACTGACTGAATGAAAGGAGCTGGCATCTCACTCTCTTTGAATCTTCTTTATCATGCTAGGATTAACAGGAAAAAGCAAAAAATTTCAGAATTGCACCTTGCAATGTGGAGATATTACTGTTTGTGCATTTACAATATTCATTGATTTTTGCCATTGAAAAACGTCCAGAAATGTTTGAAGCTACCGACTGAATGAAAGGAGCTGGCATCTCACTCTCTTTGAATCTTCTTTATCATGCTAGGATTAGCAGGAAAAAGCAAAAAATTTCAGAATTGCACCTTGCAATGTGGAGATATTACTGTTTGTGCATTTACAATATTCATTGATTTTTGCCATTGAAAAACATGTTTTTCATATACCAGAAATGTTTGAAGCTACTGACTGAATGAAAGGAGCTGGCATGTCACTCTCTTTGAATCTTCTTTATCATGCTAGGATTAACAGGAAAAAGCAAAAAATTTCAGAATTGCACCTTGCAATGTGGAGATATTACTGTTTGTGCATTTACAATATTCATTGATTTTTGCCATTGAAAAACATGTTTTTCATATACCAGAAATGTTTGAAGCTACTGACTGAATGAAAGGAGCTGGCATCTCACTCTCTTTGAATCTTCTTTATCATGCTAGGATTAACAGGAAAAAGCAAAAAATTTCAGAATTGCACCTTGCAATGTGGAGATATTACTGTTTGTGCATTTACAATATTCATTGATTTTTGCCATTGAAAAACGTCCAGAAATGTTTGAAGCTACTGACTGAATGAAAGGAGCTGGCATCTCACTCTCTTTGAATCTTCTTTATCATGCTAGGATTAGCAGGAAAAAGCAAAAAATTTCAGAATTGCACCTTGCAATGTGGAGATATTACTGTTTGTGCATTTAAAATATTCATTGATTTTTGCCATTGAAAAACATGTTTTTCATATACCAGAAATGTTTGAAGCTACTGACTGAATGAAAGGAGCTGGCATCTCACTCTCTTTGAATCTTCTTTATCATGCTAGGATTAACAGGAAAAAGCAAAAAATTTCAGAATTGCACCTTGCAATGTGGAGATATTACTGTTTGTGCATTTACAATATTCATTGATTTTTGCCATTGAAAAACATGTTTTTCATATACCAGAAATGTTTGAAGCTACTGACTGAATGAAAGGAGCTGGCATCTCACTCTCTTTGAATCTTCTTTATCATGCTAGGATTAACAGGAAAAAGCAAAAAATTTCAGAATTGCACCTTGCAATGTGGAGATATTACTGTTTGTGCATTTACAATATTCATTGATTTTTGCCATTGAAAAACGTCCAGAAATGTTTGAAGCTACTGACTGAATGAAAGGAGCTGGCATCTCACTCTCTTTGAATCTTCTTTATCATGCTAGGATTAACAGGAAAAAGCAAAAAATTTCAGAATTGCACCTTGCAATGTGGAGATATTACTGTTTGTGCATTTACAATATTCATTGATTTTTGCCATTGAAAAACGTCCAGAAATGTTTGAAGCTACCGACTGAATGAAAGGAGCTGGCATCTCACTCTCTTTGAATCTTCTTTATCATGCTAGGATTAGCAGGAAAAAGCAAAAAATTTCAGAATTGCACCTTGCAATGTGGAGATATTACTGTTTGTGCATTTACAATATTCATTGATTTTTGCCATTGAAAAACATGTTTTTCATATACCAGAAATGTTTGAAGCTACTGACTGAATGAAAGGAGCTGGCATCTCACTCTCTTTGAATCTTCTTTATCATGCTAGGATTAGCAGGAAAAAGCAAAAAATTTCAGAATTGCACCTTGCAATGTGGAGATATTACTGTTTGTGCATTTACAATATTCATTGATTTTTGCCATTGAAAAACATGTTTTTCATATACCAGAAATGTTTGAAGCTACTGACTGAATGAAAGGAGCTGGCATCTCACTCTCTTTGAATCTTCTTTATCATGCTAGGATTAACAGGAAAAAGCAAAAAATTTCAGAATTGCACCTTGCAATGTGGAGATATTACTGTTTGTGCATTTACAATATTCATTGATTTTTGCCATTGAAAAACGTCCAGAAATGTTTGAAGCTACTGACTGAATGAAAGGAGCTGGCATCTCACTCTCTTTGAATCTTCTTTATCATGCTAGGATTAACAGGAAAAAGCTAAAAATTTCAGAACTGCACCTTGCAATGTGGAGATATTACTGTTTGTGCATTTACAATATTCATTGATTTTTGCCATTGAAAAACATGTTTTTCATATACCAGAAATGTTTGAAGCTACTGACTGAATGAAAGGAGCTGGCATCTCACTCTCTTTGAATCTTCTTTATCATGCTAGGATTAGCAGGAAAAAGCAAAGAATTTCAGAATTGCACCTTGCAATGTGGAGATATTACTGTTTGTGCATTTACAATATTCATTGATTTTTGCCATTGAAAAACATGTTTTTCATATACCAGAAATGTTTGAAGCTACTGACTGAATGAAAGGAGCTGGCATCTCACTCTCTTTGAATCTTCTTTATCATGCTAGGATTAGCAGGAAAAAGCAAAAAATTTCAGAATTGCACCTTGCAATGTGGAGATATTACTGTTTGTGCATTTACAATATTCATTGATTTTTGCCATTGAAAAACATGTTTTTCATATACCAGAAATGTTTGAAGCTACTGACTGAATGAAAGGAGCTGGCATCTCACTCTCTTTGAATCTTCTTTATCATGCTAGGATTAACAGGAAAAAGCAAAAAATTTCAGAATTGCACCTTGCAATGTGGAGATATTACTGTTTGTGCATTTACAATATTCATTGATTTTTGCCATTGAAAAACGTCCAGAAATGTTTGAAGCTACTGACTGAATGAAAGGAGCTGGCATCTCACTCTCTTTGAATCTTCTTTATCATGCTAGGATTAGCAGGAAAAAGCAAAAAATTTCAGAATTGCACCTTGCAATGTGGAGATATTACTGTTTGTGCATTTACAATATTCATTGATTTTTGCCATTGAAAAACATGTTTTTCATATACCAGAAATGTTTGAAGCTACTGACTGAATGAAAGGAGCTGGCATCTCACTCTCTTTGAATCTTCTTTATCATGCTAGGATTAGCAGGAAAAAGCAAAAAATTTCAGAATTGCACCTTGCAATGTGGAGATATTACTGTTTGTGCATTTACAATATTCATTGATTTTTGCCATTGAAAAACATGTTTTTCATATACCAGAAATGTTTGAAGCTACTGACTGAATGAAAGGAGCTGGCATCTCACTCTCTTTGAATCTTCTTTATCATGCTAGGATTAACAGGAAAAAGCAAAAAATTTCAGAATTGCACCTTGCAATGTGGAGATATTACTGTTTGTGCATTTACAATATTCATTGATTTTTGCCATTGAAAAACGTCCAGAAATGTTTGAAGCTACTGACTGAATGAAAGGAGCTGGCATCTCACTCTCTTTGAATCTTCTTTATCATGCTAGGATTAACAGGAAAAAGCTAAAAATTTCAGAATTGCACCTTCCAATGTGGAGATATTACTGTTTGTGCATTTACAATATTCATTGATTTTTGCCATTGAAAAACATGTTTTTCATATACCAGAAATGTTTGAAGCTACTGACTGAATGAAAGGAGCTGGCATCTCACTCTCTTTGAATCTTCTTTATCATGCTAGGATTAGCAGGAAAAAGCAAAAAATTTCAGAATTGCACCTTGCAATGTGGAGATATTACTGTTTGTGCATTTACAATATTCATTGATTTTTGCCATTGAAAAACATGTTTTTCATATACCAGAAATGTTTGAAGCTACTGACTGAATGAAAGGAGCTGGCATCTCACTCTCTTTGAATCTTCTTTATCATGCTAGGATTAACAGGAAAAAGCAAAAAATTTCAGAATTGCACCTTGCAATGTGGAGATATTACTGTTTGTGCATTTACAATATTCATTGATTTTTGCCATTGAAAAACGTCCAGAAATGTTTGAAGCTACTGACTGAATGAAAGGAGCTGGCATCTCACTCTCTTTGAATCTTCTTTATCATGCTAGGATTAACAGGAAAAAGCTAAAAATTTCAGAATTGCACCTTGCAATGTGGAGATATTACTGTTTGTGCATTTACAATATTCATTGATTTTTGCCATTGAAAAACATGTTTTTCATATACCAGAAATGTTTGAAGCTACTGACTGAATGAAAGGAGCTGGCATCTCACTCTCTTTGAATCTTCTTTATCATGCTAGGATTAGCAGGAAAAAGCAAAAAATTTCAGAATTGCACCTTGCAATGTGGAGATATTACTGTTTGTGCATTTACAATATTCATTGATTTTTGCCATTGAAAAACATGTTTTTCATATACCAGAAATGTTTGAAGCTACTGACTGAATGAAAGGAGCTGGCATCTCACTCTCTTTGAATCTTCTTTATCATGCTAGGATTAGCAGGAAAAAGCAAAAAATTTCAGAATTGCACCTTGCAATGTGGAGATATTACTGTTTGTGCATTTACAATATTCATTGATTTTTGCCATTGAAAAACATGTTTTTCATATACCAGAAATGTTTGAAGCTACTGACTGAATGAAAGGAGCTGGCATCTCACTCTCTTTGAATCTTCTTTATCATGCTAGGATTAACAGGAAAAAGCAAAAAATTTCAGAATTGCACCTTGCAATGTGGAGATATTACTGTTTGTGCATTTACAATATTCATTGATTTTTGCCATTGAAAAACGTCCAGAAATGTTTGAAGCTACTGACTGAATGAAAGGAGCTGGCATCTCACTCTCTTTGAATCTTCTTTATCATGCTAGGATCAGCAGGAAAAAGCAAAAAATTTCCGAATTGCACCTTGCAATGTGGAGATATTACTGTTTGTGCATTTACAATATTCATTGATTTTTGTCATTGAAAAACATGTTTTTCATATACCAGAAATGTTTGAAGCTACTGACTGAATGAAAGGAGCTGGCATCTCACTCTCTTTGAATCTTCTTTATCATGCTAGGATTAGCAGGAAAAAGCAAAAAATTTCAGAATTGCACCTTGCAATGTGGAGATATTACTGTTTGTGCATTTACAATATTCATTGATTTTTGCCATTGAAAAACATGTTTTTCATATACCAGAAATGTTTGAAGCTACTGACTGAATGAAAGGAGCTGGCATCTCACTCTTTGAATATTCTTTATCATGCTAGGATTAGCAGGAAAAAGCAAAAAATTTCAGAATTGCACCTTGCAATGTGGAGATATTACTGTTTGTGCATTTACAATATTCATTGATTTTTGCCATTGAAAAACATGTTTTTCATATACCAGAAATGTTTGAAGCTACTGACTGAATGAAAGGAGCTGGCATCTCACTCTCTTTGAATCTTCTTTATCATGCTAGGATTAACAGGAAAAAGCAAAAAATTTCAGAATTGCACCTTGCAATGTGGAGATATTACTGTTTGTGCATTTACAATATTCATTGATTTTTGCCATTGAAAAACGTCCAGAAATGTTTGAAGCTACTGACTGAATGAAAGGAGCTGGCATCTCACTCTCTTTGAATCTTCTTTATCATGCTAGGATTAGCAGGAAAAAGCAAAAAATTTCAGAATTGCACCTTGCAATGTGGAGATATTACTGTTTGTGCATTTACAATATTCATTGATTTTTGCCATTGAAAAACATCATGTTATTCATATACCAGAAATGTTTGAAGCTACTGACTGAATGAAAGGAGCTGGCATCTCACTCTGAATCTTCTTTATCATGCTAGGATTAGCAGGAAAAAGCAAAAAATTTCCGAATTGCACCTTGCAATGTGGAGATATTACTGTTTGTGCATTTACAATATTCATTGATTTTTGCCATTGAAAAACATGTTTTTCATATACCAGAAATGTTTGAAGCTACTGACTGAATGAAAGGAGCTGGCATCTCACTCTCTTTGAATCTTCTTTATCATGCTAGGATTAGCAGGAAAAAGCAAAAAATTTCAGAATTGCACCTTGCAATGTGGAGATATTACTGTTTGTGCATTTACAATATTCATTGATTTTTGCCATTGAAAAACATGTTTTTCATATACCAGAAATGTTTGAAGCTACTGACTGAATGAAAGGAGCTGGCATCTCACTCTCTTTGAATCTTCTTTATCATGCTAGGATTAACAGGAAAAAGCTAAAAATTTCAGAATTGCACCTTGCAATGTGGAGATATTACTGTTTGTGCATTTACAATATTCATTGATTTTTGCCATTGAAAAACATGTTTTTCATATACCAGAAATGTTTGAAGCTACTGACTGAATGAAAGGAGCTGGCATCTCACTCTCTTTGAATCTTCTTTATCATGCTAGGATTAGCAGGAAAAAGCAAAAAATTTCAGAATTGCACCTTGCAATGTGGAGATATTACTGTTTGTGCATTTACAATATTCATTGATTTTTGCCATTGAAAAACATGTTTTTCATATACCAGAAATGTTTGAAGCTACTGACTGAATGAAAGGAGCTGGCATCTCACTCTCTTTGAATCTTCTTTATCATGCTAGGATTAACAGGAAAAAGCAAAAAATTTCAGAATTGCACCTTGCAATGTGGAGATATTACTGTTTGTGCATTTACAATATTCATTGATTTTTGCCATTGAAAAACGTCCAGAAATGTTTGAAGCTACTGACTGAATGAAAGGAGCTGGCATCTCACTCTCTTTGAATCTTCTTTATCATGCTAGGATTAGCAGGCAAAAGCAAAAAATTTCAGAATTGCACCTTGCAATGTGGAGATATTACTGTTTGTGCATTTACAATATTCATTGATTTTTGCCATTGAAAAACATCATGTTATTCATATACCAGAAATGTTTGAAGCTACTGACTGAATGAAAGGAGCTGGCATCTCACTCTCTTTGAATCTTCTTTATCATGCTAGGATTAGCAGGAAAAAGCAAAAAATTTCAGAATTGCACCTTGCAATGTGGAGATATTACTGTTTGTGCATTTACAATATTCATTGATTTTTGCCATTGAAAAACATGTTTTTCATATACCAGAAATGTTTGAAGCTACTGACTGAATGAAAGGAGCTGGCATCTCACTCTCTTTGAATCTTCTTTATCATGCTAGGATTAGCAGGAAAAAGCAAAAAATTTCAGAATTGCACCTTGCAATGTGGAGATATTACTGTTTGTGCATTTACAATATTCATTGATTTTTGCCATTGAAAAACATGTTTTTCATATACCAGAAATGTTTGAAGCTACTGACTGAATGAAAGGAGCTGGCATCTCACTCTTTGAATCTTCTTTATCATGCTAGGATTAGCAGGAAAAAGCAAAAAATTTCAGAATTGCACCTTGCAATGTGGAGATATTACTGTTTGTGCATTTACAATATTCATTGATTTTTGCCATTGAAAAACATGTTTTTCATATACCAGAAATGTTTGAAGCTTCTGACTGAATGAAAGGAGCTGGCATCTCACTCTCTTTGAATCTTCTTTATCATGCTAGGATTAACAGGAAAAAGCAAAAAATTTCAGAATTGCACCTTGCAATGTGGAGATATTACTGTTTGTGCATTTACAATATTCATTGATTTTTGCCATTGAAAAACGTCCAGAAATGTTTGAAGCTACTGACTGAATGAAAGGAGCTGGCATCTCACTCTCTTTGAATCTTCTTTATCATGCTAGGATTAGCAGGAAAAAGCAAAAAATTTCAGAATTGCACCTTGCAATGTGGAGATATTACTGTTTGTGCATTTACAATATTCATTGATTTTTGCCATTGAAAAACATCATGTTATTCATATACCAGAAATGTTTGAAGCTACTGAGTGAATGAAAGGAGCTGGCATCTCACTCTCTTTGAATCTTCTTTATCATGCTAGGATTAGCAGGAAAAAGCAAAAAATTTCCGAATTGCACCTTGCAATGTGGAGATATTACTGTTTGTGCATTTACAATATTCATTGATTTTTGCCATTGAAAAACATGTTTTTCATATACCAGAAATGTTTGAAGCTACTGACTGAATGAAAGGAGCTGGCATCTCACTCTCTTTGAATCTTCTTTATCATGCTAGGATTAGCAGGAAAAAGCAAAAAATTTCAGAATTGCACCTTGCAATGTGGAGATATTACTGTTTGTGCATTTACAATATTCATTGATTTTTGCCATTGAAAAACATGTTTTTCATATACCAGAAATGTTTGAAGCTACTGACTGAATGAAAGGAGCTGGCATCTCACTCTCTTTGAATCTTCTTTATCATGCTAGGATTAACAGGAAAAAGCTAAAAATTTCAGAATTGCACCTTGCAATGTGGAGATATTACTGTTTGTGCATTTACAATATTCATTGATTTTTGCCATTGAAAAACATGTTTTTCATATACCAGAAATGTTTGAAGCTACTGACTGAATGAAAGGAGCTGGCATCTCACTCTCTTTGAATCTTCTTTATCATGCTAGGATTAGCAGGAAAAAGCAAAAAATTTCAGAATTGCACCTTGCAATGTGGAGATATTACTGTTTGTGCATTTACAATATTCATTGATTTTTGCCATTGAAAAACATGTTTTTCATATACCAGAAATGTTTGAAGCTACTGACTGAATGAAAGGAGCTGGCATCTCACTCTCTTTGAATCTTCTTTATCATGCTAGGATTAACAGGAAAAAGCAAAAAATTTCAGAATTGCACCTTGCAATGTGGAGATATTACTGTTTGTGCATTTACAATATTCATTGATTTTTGCCATTGAAAAACGTCCAGAAATGTTTGAAGCTACTGACTGAATGAAAGGAGCTGGCATCTCACTCTCTTTGAATCTTCTTTATCATGCTAGGATTAGCAGGAAAAAGCAAAAAATTTCAGAATTGCACCTTGCAATGTGGAGATATTACTGTTTGTGCATTTACAATATTCATTTATTTTTGCCATTGAAAAACATCATGTTATTCATATACCAGAAATGTTTGAAGCTACTGACTGAATGAAAGGAGCTGGCATCTCACTCTCTTTGAATCTTCTTTATCATGCTAGGATTAGCAGGAAAAAGCAAAAAATTTCCGAATTGCACCTTGCAATGTGGAGATATTACTGTTTGTGCATTTACAATATTCATTGATTTTTGCCATTGAAAAACATGTTTTTCATATACCAGAAATGTTTGAAGCTACTGACTGAATGAAAGGAGCTGGCATCTCACTCTCTTTGAATCTTCTTTATCATGCTAGGATTAACAGGAAAAAGCAAAAAATTTCAGAATTGCACCTTGCAATGTGGAGATATTACTGTTTGTGCATTTACAATATTCATTGATTTTTGCCATTGAAAAACGTCCAGAAATGTTTGAAGCTACTGACTGAATGAAAGGAGCTGGCATCTCACTCTCTTTGAATCTTCTTTATCATGCTAGGATTAGCAGGAAAAAGCAAAAAATTTCAGAATTGCACCTTGCAATGTGGAGATATTACTGTTTGTGCATTTACAATATTCATTGATTTTTGCCATTGAAAAACATCATGTTATTCATATACCAGAAATGTTTGAAACTACTGACTGAATGAAAGGAGCTGGCATCTCACTCTCTTTGAATCTTCTTTATCATGCTAGGATTAGCAGGAAAAAGCAAAAAATTTCCGAATTGCACCTTGCAATGTGGAGATATTACTGTTTGTGCATTTACAATATTCATTGATTTTTGCCATTGAAAAACATGTTTTTCATATACCAGAAATGTTTGAAGCTACTGACTGAATGAAAGGAGCTGGCATCTCACTCTCTTTGAATCTTCTTTATCATGCTAGGATTAACAGGAAAAAGCAAAAAATTTCAGAATTGCACCTTGCAATGTGGAGATATTACTGTTTGTGCATTTACAATATTCATTGATTTTTGCCATTGAAAAACATGTTTTTCATATACCAGAAATGTTTGAAGCTACTGACTGAATGAAAGGAGCTGGCATCTCACTCTCTTTGAATCTTCTTTATCATGCTAGGATTAACAGGAAAAAGCTAAAAATTTCAGAATTGCAAATTGCAATGTGGAGATATTACTGTTTGTGCATTTACAATATTCATTGATTTTTGCCATTGAAAAACATGTTTTTCATATACCAGAAATGTTTGAAGCTACTGACTGAATGAAAGGAGCTGGCATCTCACTCTCTTTGAATCTTCTTTATCATGCTAGGATTAGCAGGAAAAAGCAAAAAATTTCAGAATTGCACCTTGCAATGTGGAGATATTACTGTTTGTGCATTTACAATATTCATTGATTTTTGCCATTGAAAAACATGTTTTTCATATACCAGAAATGTTTGAAGCTACTGACTGAATGAAAGGAGCTGGCATCTCACTCTCTTTGAATCTTCTTTATCATGCTAGGATTAACAGGAAAAAGCAAAAAATTTCAGAATTGCACCTTGCAATGTGGAGATATTACTGTTTGTGCATTTACAATATTCATTGATTTTTGCCATTGAAAAACGTCCAGAAATGTTTGAAGCTACTGACTGAATGAAAGGAGCTGGCATCTCACTCTCTTTGAATCTTCTTTATCATGCTAGGATTAGCAGGAAAAAGCAAAAAATTTCAGAATTGCACCTTGCAATGTGGAGATATTACTGTTTGTGCATTTACAATATTCATTTATTTTTGCCATTGAAAAACATCATGTTATTCATATACCAGAAATGTTTGAAGCTACTGACTGAATGAAAGGAGCTGGCATCTCACTCTCTTTGAATCTTCTTTATCATGCTAGGATTAGCAGGAAAAAGCAAAAAATTTCCGAATTGCACCTTGCAATGTGGAGATATTACTGTTTGTGCATTTACAATATTCATTGATTTTTGCCATTGAAAAACATGTTTTTCATATACCAGAAATGTTTGAAGCTACTGACTGAATGAAAGGAGCTGGCATCTCACTCTCTTTGAATCTTCTTTATCATGCTAGGATTAACAGGAAAAAGCAAAAAATTTCAGAATTGCACCTTGCAATGTGGAGATATTACTGTTTGTGCATTTACAATATTCATTGATTTTTGCCATTGAAAAACGTCCAGAAATGTTTGAAGCTACTGACTGAATGAAAGGAGCTGGCATCTCACTCTCTTTGAATCTTCTTTATCATGCTAGGATTAGCAGGAAAAAGCAAAAAATTTCAGAATTGCACCTTGCAATGTGGAGATATTACTGTTTGTGCATTTACAATATTCATTGATTTTTGCCATTGAAAAACATCATGTTATTCATATACCAGAAATGTTTGAAACTACTGACTGAATGAAAGGAGCTGGCATCTCACTCTCTTTGAATCTTCTTTATCATGCTAGGATTAGCAGGAAAAAGCAAAAAATTTCCGAATTGCACCTTGCAATGTGGAGATATTACTGTTTGTGCATTTACAATATTCATTGATTTTTGCCATTGAAAAACATGTTTTTCATATACCAGAAATGTTTGAAGCTACTGACTGAATGAAAGGAGCTGGCATCTCACTCTCTTTGAATCTTCTTTATCATGCTAGGATTAACAGGAAAAAGCAAAAAATTTCAGAATTGCACCTTGCAATGTGGAGATATTACTGTTTGTGCATTTACAATATTCATTGATTTTTGCCATTGAAAAACATGTTTTTCATATACCAGAAATGTTTGAAGCTACTGACTGAATGAAAGGAGCTGGCATCTCACTCTTTGAATCTTCTTTATCATGCTAGGATTAGCAGGAAAAAGCAAAAAATTTCAGAATTGCACCTTGCAATGTGGAGATATTACTGTTTGTGCATTTACAATATTCATTGATTTTTGCCATTGAAAAACATGTTTTTCATATACCAGAAATGTTTGAAGCTACTGACTGAATGAAAGGAGCTGGCATCTCACTCTCTTTGAATCTTCTTTATCATGCTAGGATTAACAGGAAAAAGCAAAAAATTTCAGAATTGCACCTTGCAATGTGGAGATATTACTGTTTGTGCATTTACAATATTCATTGATTTTTGCCATTGAAAAACATGTTTTTCATATACCAGAAATGTTTGAAGCTACTGACTGAATGAAAGGAGCTGGCATCTCACTCTCTTTGAATCTTCTTTATCATGCCAGGACTAACAGGAAAAAGCAAAAAATTTCAGAATTGCACCTTGCAATGTGGAGATATTACTGTTTGTGCATTTACAATATTCATTGATTTTTGCCATTGAAAAACGTCCAGAAATGTTTGAAGCTACTGACTGAATGAAAGGAGCTGGCATCTCACTCTCTTTGAATCTTCTTTATCATGCTAGGATTAGCAGGAAAAAGCAAAAAATTTCAGAATTGCACCTTGCAATGTGGAGATATTACTGTTTGTGCATTTACAATATTCATTGATTTTTGCCATTGAAAAACATGTTTTTCATATACCAGAAATGTTTGAAGCTACTGACTGAATGAAAGGAGCTGGCATCTCACTCTCTTTGAATCTTCTTTATCATGCTAGGATTAGCAGGAAAAAGGAAAAAATTTCAGAATTGCACCTTGCAATGTGGAGATATTACTCTTTGTGCATTTACAATATTCATTGATTTTTGCCATTGAAAAACATGTTTTTCATATACCAGAAATGTTTGAAGCTACTGACTGAATGAAAGGAGCTGGCATCTCACTCTCTTTGAATCTTCTTTATCATGCTAGGATTAACGGGAAAAATCAAAAAATTTCAGAATTGCACCTTGCAATGTGGAGATATTACTGTTTGTGCATTTACAATATTCATTGATTTTTGCCATTGAAAAACATGTTTTTCATATTCCAGAAATGTTTGAAGCTACTGACTGAATGAAAGGAGCTGGCATCTCACTCTCTTTGAATCTTCTTTATCATGCTAGGATTAACAGGAAAAAGCAAAAAATTTCAGAATTGCACCTTGCAATGTGGAGATATTACTGTTTGTGCATTTACAATATTCATTGATTTTTGCCATTGAAAAATGTCCAGAAATGTTTGAAGCTACTGACTGAATGAAAGGAGCTGGCATCTCACTCTCTTTGAATCTTCTTTATCATGCTAGGATTAGCAGGAAAAAGCAAAAAATTTCAGAATTGCACCTTGCAATGTGGAGATATTACTGTTTGTGCATTTACAATATTCATTGATTTTTGCCATTGAAAAACATGTTTTTCATATACCAGAAATGTTTGAAGCTACTGACTGAATGAAAGGAGCTGGCATCTCACTCTCTTTGAATCTTCTATATCATGCTAGGATTAACAGGAAAAAGCAAAAAATTTCAGAATTGCACCTTGCAATGTGGAGATATTACTGTTTGTGCATTTACAATATTCATTGATTTTTGCCATTGAAAAACGTCCAGAAATGTTTGAAGCTACTGACTGAATGAAAGGAGCTGGCATCTCACTCTCTTTGAATCTTCTTTATCATGCTAGGATTAGCAGGAAAAAGCAAAAAATTTCAGAATTGCACCTTGCAATGTGGAGATATTACTGTTTGTGCATTTACAATATTCATTGATTTTTGCCATTGAAAAACATGTTTTTCATATACCAGAAATGTTTGAAGCTACTGACTGAATGAAAGGAGCTGGCATCTCACTCTCTTTGAATCTTCTTTATCATGCTAGGATTAGCAGGAAAAAGCAAAAAATTTCAGAATTGCACCTTGCAATGTGGAGATATTACTGTTTGTGCATTTACAATATTCATTGATTTTTGCCATTGAAAAACATGTTTTTCATATACCAGAAATGTTTGAAGCTACTGACTGAATGAAAGGAGCTGGCATCTCACTCTCTTTGAATCTTCTTTATCATGCTAGGATTAACAGGAAAAATCAAAAAATTTCAGAATTGCACCTTGCAATGTGGAGATATTACTGTTTGTGCATTTACAATATTCATTGATTTTTGCCATTGAAAAACGTCCAGAAATGTTTGAAGCTACTGACTGAATGAAAGGAGCTGGCATCTCACTCTCTTTGAATCTTCTTTATCATGCTAGGATTAGCAGGAAAAAGCAAAAAATTTCAGAATTGCACCTTGCAATGTGGAGATATTACTGTTTGTGCATTTACAATATTCATTTATTTTTGCCATTGAAAAACATCATGTTATTCATATACCAGAAATGTTTGAAGCTACTGACTGAATGAAAGGAGCTGGCATCTCACTCTCTTTGAATCTTCTTTATCATGCTAGGATTAGCAGGAAAAAGCAAAAAATTTCCGAATTGCACCTTGCAATGTGGAGATATTACTGTTTGTGCATTTACAATATTCATTGATTTTTGCCATTGAAAAACATGTTTTTCATATACCAGAAATGTTTGAAGCTACTGACTGAATGAAAGGAGCTGGCATCTCACTCTCTTTGAATCTTCTTTATCATGCTAGGATTAACAGGAAAAAGCAAAAAATTTCAGAATTGCACCTTGCAATGTGGAGATATTACTGTTTGTGCATTTACAATATTCATTGATTTTTGCCATTGAAAAACGTCCAGAAATGTTTGAAGCTACTGACTGAATGAAAGGAGCTGGCATCTCACTCTCTTTGAATCTTCTTTATCATGCTAGGATTAGCAGGAAAAAGCAAAAAATTTCAGAATTGCACCTTGCAATGTGGAGATATTACTGTTTGTGCATTTACAATATTCATTGATTTTTGCCATTGAAAAACATCATGTTATTCATATACCAGAAATGTTTGAAACTACTGACTGAATGAAAGGAGCTGGCATCTCACTCTCTTTGAATCTTCTTTATCATGCTAGGATTAGCAGGAAAAAGCAAAAAATTTCCGAATTGCACCTTGCAATGTGGAGATATTACTGTTTGTGCATTTACAATATTCATTGATTTTTGCCATTGAAAAACATGTTTTTCATATACCAGAAATGTTTGAAGCTACTGACTGAATGAAAGGAGCTGGCATCTCACTCTCTTTGAATCTTCTTTATCATGCTAGGATTAACAGGAAAAAGCAAAAAATTTCAGAATTGCACCTTGCAATGTGGAGATATTACTGTTTGTGCATTTACAATATTCATTGATTTTTGCCATTGAAAAACATGTTTTTCATATACCAGAAATGTTTGAAGCTACTGACTGAATGAAAGGAGCTGGCATCTCACTCTTTGAATCTTCTTTATCATGCTAGGATTAGCAGGAAAAAGCAAAAAATTTCAGAATTGCACCTTGCAATGTGGAGATATTACTGTTTGTGCATTTACAATATTCATTGATTTTTGCCATTGAAAAACATGTTTTTCATATACCAGAAATGTTTGAAGCTACTGACTGAATGAAAGGAGCTGGCATCTCACTCTCTTTGAATCTTCTTTATCATGCTAGGATTAACAGGAAAAAGCAAAAAATTTCAGAATTGCACCTTGCAATGTGGAGATATTACTGTTTGTGCATTTACAATATTCATTGATTTTTGCCATTGAAAAACATGTTTTTCATATACCAGAAATGTTTGAAGCTACTGACTGAATGAAAGGAGCTGGCATCTCACTCTCTTTGAATCTTCTTTATCATGCCAGGACTAACAGGAAAAAGCAAAAAATTTCAGAATTGCACCTTGCAATGTGGAGATATTACTGTTTGTGCATTTACAATATTCATTGATTTTTGCCATTGAAAAACGTCCAGAAATGTTTGAAGCTACTGACTGAATGAAAGGAGCTGGCATCTCACTCTCTTTGAATCTTCTTTATCATGCTAGGATTAGCAGGAAAAAGCAAAAAATTTCAGAATTGCACCTTGCAATGTGGAGATATTACTGTTTGTGCATTTACAATATTCATTGATTTTTGCCATTGAAAAACATGTTTTTCATATACCAGAAATGTTTGAAGCTACTGACTGAATGAAAGGAGCTGGCATCTCACTCTCTTTGAATCTTCTTTATCATGCTAGGATTAGCAGGAAAAAGGAAAAAATTTCAGAATTGCACCTTGCAATGTGGAGATATTACTCTTTGTGCATTTACAATATTCATTGATTTTTGCCATTGAAAAACATGTTTTTCATATACCAGAAATGTTTGAAGCTACTGACTGAATGAAAGGAGCTGGCATCTCACTCTCTTTGAATCTTCTTTATCATGCTAGGATTAACGGGAAAAATCAAAAAATTTCAGAATTGCACCTTGCAATGTGGAGATATTACTGTTTGTGCATTTACAATATTCATTGATTTTTGCCATTGAAAAACATGTTTTTCATATTCCAGAAATGTTTGAAGCTACTGACTGAATGAAAGGAGCTGGCATCTCACTCTCTTTGAATCTTCTTTATCATGCTAGGATTAACAGGAAAAAGCAAAAAATTTCAGAATTGCACCTTGCAATGTGGAGATATTACTGTTTGTGCATTTACAATATTCATTGATTTTTGCCATTGAAAAACGTCCAGAAATGTTTGAAGCTACTGACTGAATGAAAGGAGCTGGCATCTCACTCTCTTTGAATCTTCTTTATCATGCTAGGATTAGCAGGAAAAAGCAAAATTCAGAATTGCACCTTGCAATGTGGAGATATTACTGTTTGTGCATTTACAATATTCATTGATTTTTGCCATTGAAAAACGTTTTTCATATACCAGAAATGTTTGAAGCTACTGACTGAATGAAAGGAGCTGGCATCTCACTCTCTTTGAATCTTCTTTATCATGCTAGGATTAACAGGAAAAAGCAAAAAATTTCAGAATTGCACCTTGCAATGTGGAGATATTACTGTTTGTGCATTTACAATATTCATTGATTTTTGCCATTGAAAAATGTCCAGAAATGTTTGAAGCTACTGACTGAATGAAAGGAGCTGGCATCTCACTCTCTTTGAATCTTCTTTATCATGCTAGGATTAGCAGGAAAAAGCAAAAAATTTCAGAATTGCACCTTGCAATGTGGAGATATTACTGTTTGTGCATTTACAATATTCATTGATTTTTGCCATTGAAAAACATGTTTTTCATATACCAGAAATGTTTGAAGCTACTGACTGAATGAAAGGAGCTGGCATCTCACTCTCTTTGAATCTTCTTTATCATGCTAGGATTAGCAGGAAAAAGCAAAAAATTTCAGAATTGCACCTTGCAATGTGGAGATATTACTGTTTGTGCATTTACAATATTCATTGATTTTTGCCATTGAAAAACATGTTTTTCATATACCAGAAATGTTTGAAGCTACTGACTGAATGAAAGGAGCTGGCATCTCACTCTCTTTGAATCTTCTTTATCATGCTAGGATTAGCAGGAAAAAGCAAAAAATTTCAGAATTGCACCTTGCAATGTGGAGATATTACTGTTTGTGCATTTACAATATTCATTGATTTTTGCCATTGAAAAACATGTTTTTCATATACCAGAAATGTTTGAAGCTACTGACTGAATGAAAGGAGCTGGCATCTCACTCTCTTTGAATCTTCTTTATCATGCTAGGATTAACAGGAAAAATCAAAAAATTTCAGAATTGCACCTTGCAATGTGGAGATATTACTGTTTGTGCATTTACAATATTCATTGATTTTTGCCATTGAAAAACATGTTTTTCATATTCCAGAAATGTTTGAAGCTACTGACTGAATGAAAGGAGCTGGCATCTCACTCTCTTTGAATCTTCTTTATCATGCTAGGATTAACAGGAAAAAGCAAAAAATTTCAGAATTGCACCTTGCAATGTGGAGATATTACTGTTTGTGCATTTACAATATTCATTGATTTTTGCCATTGAAAAACGTCCAGAAATGTTTGAAGCTACTGACTGAATGAAAGGAGCTGGCATCTCACTCTCTTTGAATCTTCTTTATCATGCTAGGATTAGCAGGAAAAAGCAAAAAATTTCAGAATTGCACCTTGCAATGTGGAGATATTACTGTTTGTGCATTTACAATATTCATTGATTTTTGCCATTGAAAAACATGTTTTTCATATACCAGAAATGTTTGAAGCTACTGACTGAATGAAAGGAGCTGGCATCTCACTCTCTTTGAATCTTCTTTATCATGCTAGGATTAGCAGGAAAAAGCAAAAAATTTCAGAATTGCACCTTGCAATGTGGAGATATTACTCTTTGTGCATTTACAATATTCATTGATTTTTGCCATTGAAAAACATGTTTTTCATATACCAGAAATGTTTGAAGCTACTGACTGAATGAAAGGAGCTGGCATCTCACTCTCTTTGAATCTTCTTTATCATGCTAGGATTAACGGGAAAAATCAAAAAATTTCAGAATTGCACCTTGCAATGTGGAGATATTACTGTTTGTGCATTTACAATATTCATTGATTTTTGCCATTGAAAAACATGTTTTTCATATTCCAGAAATGTTTGAAGCTACTGACTGAATGAAAGGAGCTGGCATCTCACTCTCTTTGAATCTTCTTTATCATGCTAGGATTAACAGGAAAAAGCAAAAAATTTCAGAATTGCACCTTGCAATGTGGAGATATTACTGTTTGTGCATTTACAATATTCATTGATTTTTGCCATTGAAAAACGTCCAGAAATGTTTGAAGCTACTGACTGAATGAAAGGAGCTGGCATCTCACTCTCTTTGAATCTTCTTTATCATGCTAGGATTAGCAGGAAAAAGCAAAATTCAGAATTGCACCTTGCAATGTGGAGATATTACTGTTTGTGCATTTACAATATTCATTGATTTTTGCCATTGAAAAACGTTTTTCATATACCAGAAATGTTTGAAGCTACTGACTGAATGAAAGGAGCTGGCATCTCACTCTCTTTGAATCTTCTTTATCATGCTAGGATTAACAGGAAAAAGCAAAAAATTTCAGAATTGCACCTTGCAATGTGGAGATATTACTGTTTGTGCATTTACAATATTCATTGATTTTTGCCATTGAAAAATGTCCAGAAATGTTTGAAGCTACTGACTGAATGAAAGGAGCTGGCATCTCACTCTCTTTGAATCTTCTTTATCATGCTAGGATTAGCAGGAAAAAGCAAAAAATTTCAGAATTGCACCTTGCAATGTGGAGATATTACTGTTTGTGCATTTACAATATTCATTGATTTTTGCCATTGAAAAACATGTTTTTCATATACCAGAAATGTTTGAAGCTACTGACTGAATGAAAGGAGCTGGCATCTCACTCTCTTTGAATCTTCTATATCATGCTAGGATTAACAGGAAAAAGCAAAAAATTTCAGAATTGCACCTTGCAATGTGGAGATATAACTGTTTGTGCATTTACAATATTCATTGATTTTTGCCATTGAAAAACGTCCAGAAATGTTTGAAGCTACTGACTGAATGAAAGGAGCTGGCATCTCACTCTCTTTGAATCTTCTTTATCATGCTAGGATTAGCAGGAAAAAGCAAAAAATTTCAGAATTGCACCTTGCAATGTGGAGATATTACTGTTTGTGCATTTACAATATTCATTGATTTTTGCCATTGAAAAACATGTTTTTCATATACCAGAAATGTTTGAAGCTACTGACTGAATGAAAGGAGCTGGCATCTCACTCTCTTTGAATCTTCTTTATCATGCTAGGATTAGCAGGAAAAAGCAAAAAATTTCAGAATTGCACCTTGCAATGTGGAGATATTACTGTTTGTGCATTTACAATATTCATTGATTTTTGCCATTGAAAAACATGTTTTTCATATACCAGAAATGTTTGAAGCTACTGACTGAATGAAAGGAGCTGGCATCTCACTCTCTTTGAATCTTCTTTATCATGCTAGGATTAACAGGAAAAATCAAAAAATTTCAGAATTGCACCTTGCAATGTGGAGATATTACTGTTTGTGCATTTACAATATTCATTGATTTTTGCCATTGAAAAACATGTTTTTCATATTCCAGAAATGTTTGAAGCTACTGACTGAATGAAAGGAGCTGGCATCTCACTCTCTTTGAATCTTCTTTATCATGCTAGGATTAACAGGAAAAAGCAAAAAATTTCAGAATTGCACCTTGCAATGTGGAGATATTACTGTTTGTGCATTTACAATATTCATTGATTTTTGCCATTGAAAAACGTCCAGAAATGTTTGAAGCTACTGACTGAATGAAAGGAGCTGGCATCTCACTCTCTTTGAATCTTCTTTATCATGCTAGGATTAGCAGGAAAAAGCAAAAAATTTCAGAATTGCACCTTGCAATGTGGAGATATTACTGTTTGTGCATTTACAATATTCATTGATTTTTGCCATTGAAAAACATGTTTTTCATATACCAGAAATGTTTGAAGCTACTGACTGAATGAAAGGAGCTGGCATCTCACTCTCTTTGAATCTTCTTTATCATGCTAGGATTAGCAGGAAAAAGCAAAAAATTTCAGAATTGCACCTTGCAATGTGGAGATATTACTCTTTGTGCATTTACAATATTCATTGATTTTTGCCATTGAAAAACATGTTTTTCATATACCAGAAATGTTTGAAGCTACTGACTGAATGAAAGGAGCTGGCATCTCACTCTCTTTGAATCTTCTTTATCATGCTAGGATTAACGGGAAAAATCAAAAAATTTCAGAATTGCACCTTGCAATGTGGAGATATTACTGTTTGTGCATTTACAATATTCATTGATTTTTGCCATTGAAAAACATGTTTTTCATATTCCAGAAATGTTTGAAGCTACTGACTGAATGAAAGGAGCTGGCATCTCACTCTCTTTGAATCTTCTTTATCATGCTAGGATTAACAGGAAAAAGCAAAAAATTTCAGAATTGCACCTTGCAATGTGGAGATATTACTGTTTGTGCATTTACAATATTCATTGATTTTTGCCATTGAAAAACGTCCAGAAATGTTTGAAGCTACTGACTGAATGAAAGGAGCTGGCATCTCACTCTCTTTGAATCTTCTTTATCATGCTAGGATTAGCAGGAAAAAGCAAAATTCAGAATTGCACCTTGCAATGTGGAGATATTACTGTTTGTGCATTTACAATATTCATTGATTTTTGCCATTGAAAAACGTTTTTCATATACCAGAAATGTTTGAAGCTACTGACTGAATGAAAGGAGCTGGCATCTCACTCTCTTTGAATCTTCTTTATCATGCTAGGATTAACAGGAAAAAGCAAAAAATTTCAGAATTGCACCTTGCAATGTGGAGATATTACTGTTTGTGCATTTACAATATTCATTGATTTTTGCCATTGAAAAATGTCCAGAAATGTTTGAAGCTACTGACTGAATGAAAGGAGCTGGCATCTCACTCTCTTTGAATCTTCTTTATCATGCTAGGATTAGCAGGAAAAAGCAAAAAATTTCAGAATTGCACCTTGCAATGTGGAGATATTACTGTTTGTGCATTTACAATATTCATTGATTTTTGCCATTGAAAAACATGTTTTTCATATACCAGAAATGTTTGAAGCTACTGACTGAATGAAAGGAGCTGGCATCTCACTCTCTTTGAATCTTCTATATCATGCTAGGATTAACAGGAAAAAGCAAAAAATTTCAGAATTGCACCTTGCAATGTGGAGATATTACTGTTTGTGCATTTACAATATTCATTGATTTTTGCCATTGAAAAACGTCCAGAAATGTTTGAAGCTACTGACTGAATGAAAGGAGCTGGCATCTCACTCTCTTTGAATCTTCTTTATCATGCTAGGATTAGCAGAAAAAAGCAAAAAATTTCAGAATTGCACCTTGCAATGTGGAGATATTACTGTTTGTGCATTTACAATATTCATTGATTTTTGCCATTGAAAAACATGTTTTTCATATACCAGAAATGTTTGAAGCTACTGACTGAATGAAAGGAGCTGGCATCTCACTCTCTTTGAATCTTCTTTATCATGCTAGGATTAGCAGGAAAAAGCAAAAAATTTCAGAATTGCACCTTGCAATGTGGAGATATTACTGTTTGTGCATTTACAATATTCATTGATTTTTGCCATTGAAAAACATGTTTTTCATATACCAGAAATGTTTGAAGCTACTGACTGAATGAAAGGAGCTGGCATCTCACTCTCTTTGAATGTTCTTTATCATGCTAGGATTAACAGGAAAAATCAAAAAATTTCAGAATTGCACCTTGCAATGTGGAGATATTACTGTTTGTGCATTTACAATATTCATTGATTTTTGCCATTGAAAAACATGTTTTTCATATTCCAGAAATGTTTGAAGCTACTGACTGAATGAAAGGAGCTGGCATCTCACTCTCTTTGAATCTTCTTTATCATGCTAGGATTAACAGGAAAAAGCAAAAAATTTCAGAATTGCACCTTGCAATGTGGAGATATTACTGTTTGTGCATTTACAATATTCATTGATTTTTGCCATTGAAAAACGTCCAGAAATGTTTGAAGCTACTGACTGAATGAAAGGAGCTGGCATCTCACTCTCTTTGAATCTTCTTTATCATGCTAGGATTAGCAGGAAAAAGCAAAAAATTTCAGAATTGCACCTTGCAATGTGGAGATATTACTGTTTGTGCATTTACAATATTCATTGATTTTTGCCATTGAAAAACATGTTTTTCATATACCAGAAATGTTTGAAGCTACTGACTGAATGAAAGGAGCTGGCATCTCACTCTCTTTGAATCTTCTTTATCATGCTAGGATTAGCAGGAAAAAGCAAAAAATTTCAGAATTGCACCTTGCAATGTGGAGATATTACTGTTTGTGCATTTACAATATTCATTGATTTTTGCCATTGAAAAACATGTTTTTCATATACCAGAAATGTTTGAAGCTACTGACTGAATGAAAGGAGCTGGCATCTCACTCTCTTTGAATCTTCTTTATCATGCTAGGATTAACAGGAAAAAGCAAAAAATTTCAGAATTGCACCTTGCAATGTGGAGATATTACTGTTTGTGCATTTACAATATTCATTGATTTTAGCCATTGAAAAACGTCCAGAAATGTTTGAAGCTACTGACTGAATGAAAGGAGCTGGCATCTCACTCTCTTTGAATCTTCTTTATCATGCTAGGATTAACAGGAAAAAGCTA
Organism: Phyllobates terribilis; assembly: GCF_046119375.1. Lineage (NCBI taxonomy): Eukaryota > Metazoa > Chordata > Amphibia > Anura > Dendrobatidae > Phyllobates > Phyllobates terribilis. The sequence continues at coordinate 269,440 of NW_027364080.1, read as the reverse complement.
AAAATTTCAGAATTGCACCTTGCAATGTGGAGATATTACTGTATGTGCATTTACAATATTCATTGATTTTTGCCATTGAAAAACATGCTTTTCATATACCAGAAATGTTTGAAGCTACTGACTGAATGAAAGGAGCTGGCATCTCACTCTCTTTGAATCTTCTTTATCATGCTAGGATTAGCAGGAAAAAGCAAAAAATTTCAGAATTGCACCTTGCATTGTGGAGATATTACTGTTTGTGCATTTACAATATTCATTGATTTTTGCCATTGAAAAACGTTTTTCATATACCAGAAATGTTTGAAGCTACTGACTGAATGAAAGGAGCTGGCATCTCACTCTCTTTGAATCTTCTTTATCATGCTAGGATTAGCAGGAAAAAGCAAAAAATTTCAGAATTGCACCTTGCAATGTGGAGATATTACTCTTTGTGCATTTACAATATTCATTGATTTTTGCCATTGAAAAACATGTTTTTCATATACCAGAAATGTTTGAAGCTACTGACTGAATGAAAGGAGCTGGCATCTCACTCTGAATCTTCTTTATCATGCTAGGATTAACAGGAAAAAGCAAAAAATTTCAGAATTGCACCTTGCAATGTGGAGATATTACTGTTTGTGCATTTACAATATTCATTGATTTTTGCCATTGAAAAACATGTTTTTCATATACCAGAAATGTTTGAAGCTACTGACTGAATGAAAGGAGCTGGCATCTCACTCTCTTTGAATCTTCTTTATCATGCTAGGATTAACAGGAAAAAGCAAAAAATTTCAGAATTGCACCTTGCAATGTGGAGATATTACTGTTTGTGCCTTTACAATATTCATTGATTTTTGCCATTGAAAAACGTCCAGAAATGTTTGAAGCTACTGACTGAATGAAAGGAGCTGGCATCTCACTCTCTTTGAATCTTCTTTATCATGCTAGGATTAGCAGGAAAAAGCAAAAAATTTCAGAATTGCACCTTGCAATGTGGAGATATTACTGTTTGTGCATTTACAATATTCATTGATTTTTGCCATTGAAAAACATGTTTTTCATATACCAGAAATGTTTGAAGCTACTGACTGAATGAAAGGAGCTGGCATCTCACTCTCTTTGAATCTTCTTTATCATGCTAGGATTAACAGGAAAAAGCAAAAAATTTCAGAATTGCACCTTGCAATGTGGAGATATTACTGTTTGTGCATTTACAATATTCATTGATTTTTGCCATTGAAAAACGTCCAGAAATGTTTGAAGCTACTGACTGAATGAAAGGAGCTGGCATCTCACTCTCTTTGAATCTTCTTTATCATGCTAGGATTAACAGGAAAAAGCTAAAAATTTCAGAATTGCACCTTGCAATGTGGAGATATTACTGTTTGTGCATTTACAATATTCATTGATTTTTGCCATTGAAAAACATGTTTTTCATATACCAGAAATGTTTGAAGCTACTGACTGAATGAAAGGAGCTGGCATCTCACTCTCTTTGAATCTTCTTTATCATGCTAGGATTAGCAGGAAAAAGCAAAAAATTTCAGAATTGCACCTTGCAATGTGGAGATATTACTGTTTGTGCATTTACAATATTCATTGATTTTTGCCATTGAAAAACATGTTTTTCATATACCAGAAATGTTTGAAGCTACTGACTGAATGAAAGGAGCTGGCATCTCACTCTCTTTGAATCTTCTTTATCATGCTAGGATTAGCAGGAAAAAGCAAAAAATTTCAGAATTGCACCTTGCAATGTGGAGATATTACTGTTTGTGCATTTACAATATTCATTGATTTTTGCCATTGAAAAACATGTTTTTCATATACCAGAAATGTTTGAAGCTACTGACTGAATGAAAGGAGCTGGCATCTCACTCTCTTTGAATCTTCTTTATCATGCTAGGATTAACAGGAAAAAGCAAAAAATTTCAGAATTGCACCTTGCAATGTGGAGATATTACTGTTTGTGCATTTACAATATTCATTGATTTTTGCCGTTGAAAAACGTCCAGAAATGTTTGAAGCTACTGACTGAATGAAAGGAGCTGGCATCTCACTCTCTTTGAATCTTTATCATGCTAGGATTAGCAGGAAAAAGCAAAAAATTTCAGAATTGCACCTTGCAATGTGGAGATATTACTGTTTGTGCATTTACAATATTTCAATGGCAAAAATCAATGAATATTGTAAAAGCACAAACAGTAATTTCTCCGCATTGCAAGGTGCAATTCTGAAATTTTTTGCTTTTTCCTGCTCCTCTTAGCATGATAAAGAAGATTCAAAGAGAGTGAGATGCCAGCTCCTTTCATTCAGTCAGTAGCTTCAATCATTTCTGGACGTTTTTCAATGGCAAAAATCAATAAATATTGTAAATGCACAAACAGTAATTTCTCCGCATTGCAGGGTGCAATTCTGAAATTTTTTGCTTTTTCCTGCTCCTCTTAGCATGATAAAGAAGATTCAAAGAGAGTGAGATGCCAGCTCCTTTCATTCAGTCAGTAGCTTCAAACATTTCTGGTATATGAATAACATGATGTTTTTCAATGGCAAAAATCAATGAATATTGTAAATGCACAAACAGTAATTTCTCCGCATTGCAAGGTGCAATTCTGAAATTTTTTGCTTTTTCCTGCTCCTCTTAGCATGATAAAGAAGATTCAAAGTGAGTGAGATGCCAGCTCCTTTCATTCAGTCAGTAGCTTCAATCATTTCTGGACGTTTTTCAATGGCAAAAATCAATGAATATTGTAAATGCACAAACAGTAATTTCTCCGCATTGCAAGGTGCAATTCTGAAATTTTTTACTTTTTCCTGCTCCTCTTAGCATGGTAAAGAAGATTCAAAGAGAGTGAGATGCCAGCTCCTTTCATTCAGTCAGTAGCTTCAATCATTTCTGGTATATGAATAACATGATGTTTTTCAATGGCAAAAATCAATGAATATTGTAAATGCACAAACAGTAATTTCTCCGCATTGCAAGGTGCAATTCTGAAATTTTTTGCTTTTTCCTGCTCCTCTTAGCATGATAAAGAAGATTCAAAGAGAGTGAGATGCCAGCTCCTTTCATTCAGTCAGTAGCTTCAATCATTTCTGGACGTTTTTCAATGGCAAAAATCAATGAATATTGTAAATGCATAAACTAATTTCTCCGCATTGCAAGGTGCAATTCTGAAATTTTTTGCTTTTTCCTGCTCCTCTTAGCATGATAAAGAAGATTCAAAGAGAGTGAGATGCCAGCTCCTTTCATTCAGTCAGTAGCTTCAATCATTTCTGGTAAATGAATAACATGATGTTTTTCAATGGCAAAAATCAATGAATTTTGTAAATGCACAAACAGTAATTTCTCCGCATTGCAAGGCGCAATTCTGAAATTTTTTGCTTTTTCCTGCTCCTCTTAGCATGATAAAGAAGATTCACAGAGAGTGAGATGCCAGCTCCTTTCATTCAGTCAGTAGCTTCAATCATTTCTGGACGTTTTTCAATGGCAAAAATCAATGAATATTGTAAATGCACAAACAGTAATTTCTCCGCATTGCAAGGTGCAATTCTGAAATTTTTTGCTTTTTCCTGCTCCTCTTAGCATGATAAAGAAGATTCAAAGAGAGTGAGATGCCAGCTCCTTTCATTCAGTCACTAGGTTCAATCATTTCTGGACGTTTTTCAATGGCAAAAATCAATGAATATTGTAAATGCACAACAGTAATTTCTCCGCATTGCAAGGTGCAATTCTGAAATTTTTTGCTTTTTCCTGCTCCTCTTATCATGATAAAGAAGATTCAAAGAGAGTGAGGTGCCAGCTCCTTTCATTCAGTCAGTAGCTTCAAACATTTCTGGTATATGAATAACATGTTTTTCAATGGCAAAAATCAATGAATATTGTAAATGCACAAACAGTAATTTCTCCGCATTGCAAGGTGCAATTCTGAAATTTTTTGCTTTTTCCTGCTCCTCTTAGCATGATAAAGAAGATTCAAAGAGAGTGAGATGCCAGCTCCTTTCATTCAGTCAGTAGCTTCAATCATTTCTGGACGTTTTTCAATGTCAAAAATCAATGAATATTGTAAATGCACAAACAGTAATTTCTCCGCATTGCAAGGTGCAATTCTGAAATTTTTTGCTTTTTCCTGCTCCTCTTAGCATGATAAAGAAGATTCAAAGAGAGTGAGATGCCAGCTCCTTTCATTCAGTCAGTAGCTTCAATCATTTCTGGAAGTTTTTCAATGGCAAAAATCAATGAATATTGTAAATGCACAAACTGTAATTTCTCCGCATTGCAAGGTGCAATTCTGAAATTTTTTGCTTTTTCCTGCTCCTCTTAGCATGATAAAGAAGACTCAAAGAGAGTGAGATGCCAGCTCCTTTCATTCAGTCAGTAGCTTCAATCATTTCTGGACGTTTTTCAATGGCAAAAATCAATGAATATTGTAAATGCACAAACAGTAATTTCTCCGCATTGCAAGGTGCAATTCTGAAATTTTTTGCTTTTTCCTGCTCCTCTTAGCATGATAAAGAAGATTCAAAGAGAGTGAGATGCCAGCTCCTTTCATTCAGTCAGTAGCTTCAAACATTTCTGGTATATGAATAACATGATGTTTTTCAATGGCAAAAATCAATGAATATTGTAAATGCACAAACAGTAATTTCTCCGCATTGCAAGGTGCAATTCTGAAATTTTTTGCTTTTTCCTGCTCCTCTTAGCATGATAAAGAAGATTCAAAGAGAGTGAGATGCCAGCTCCTTTCATTCAGTCAGTAGCTTCAATCATTTCTGGACGTTTTTCAATGGCAAAAATCAATGAATATTGTAAATGCACAAACAGTAATTTCTCCGCATTGCAAGGTGCAATTCTGAAATTTTTTGCTTTTTCCTGCTCCTCTTAGCATGATAAAGAAGATTCAAAGAGAGTGAGATGCCAGCTCCTTTCATTCAGTCAGTAGCTTCAAACATTTCTGGTATATGAATAACATGATGTTTTTCAATGGCAAAAATCAATGAATATTGTAAATGCACAAACAGTAATTTCTCCGCATTGCAAGGTGCAATTCTGAAATTTTTTGCTTTTTCCTGCTCCTCTTAGCATGATAAAGAAGATTCAAAGAGAGTGAGATGCCAGCTCCTTTCATTCAGTCAGTAGCTTCAAACATTTCTGGACGTTTTTCAATTGCAAAAATCAATGGATATTGTAAATGCACAAACAGTAATTTCTCCGCATTGCAAGGTGCAATTCTGAAATTTTTTGCTTTTTCCTGCTCCTCTTAGCATGATAAAGAAGATTCAAAGAGAGTGAGATGCCAGCTACTTTCATTCAGTCAGTAGCTTCAATCATTTCTGGTATATGAATAACATGATGTTTTTCAATGGCAAAAATCAATGAATATTGTAAATGCACAAACAGTAATTTCTCCGCATTGCAAGGTGCAATTCTGAAATTTTTTGCTTTTTCCTGCTCCTCTTAGCATGATAAAGAAGATTCAAAGAGAGTGAGATGCCAGCTCCTTTCATTCAGTCAGTAGCTTCAATCATTTCTGGTATATGAATAACATGATGTTTTTCAATGGCAAAAATCAATGAATATTGTAAATGCGCAAAGAGTAATTTATCCGCATTGCAAGGTGCAATTCTGAAATTTTTTGCTTTTTCCTGCTCCTCTTAGCATGATAAAGAAGATTCAAAGAGAGTGAGATGCCAGCTCCTTTCATTCAGTCAGTAGCTTCAAACATTTCTGGTATATGAATAACATGATGTTTTTCAATGGCAAAAATCAATGAATATTGTAAATGCACAAACAGTAATTTCTCCGCATTGCAAGGTGCAATTCTGAAATTTTTTGCTTTTTCCTGCTCCTCTTAGCATGATAAAGAAGATTCAAAGAGAGTGAGATGCCAGCTCCTTTCATTCAGTCAGTAGCTTCAATCATTTCTGGTATATGAATAACATGATGTTTTTCAATGGCAAAAATCAATGAATTTTGTAAATGCACAAACAGCAATTTCTCCGCATTGCAAGGTGCAATTCTGAAATTTTTTGCTTTTTCCTGCTCCTCTTAGCATGATAAAGAAGATTCAAAGAGAGTGAGATGCCAGCTCCTTTCATTCAGTCAGTAGCTTCAATCATTTCTGGACGTTTTTCAATGGCAAAAATCAATGAATATTGTAAATGCAAAAACAGTAATTTCTCCGCATTGCAAGGTGCAATTCTGAAATTTTTTGCTTTTTCCTGCTCCTCTTAGCATGATAAAGAAGATTCAAAGAGAGTGAGATGCCAGCTCCTTTCATTCAGTCAGTAGCTTCAAACATTTCTGGTATATGAATAACATGATGTTTTTCAATGGCAAAAATCAATGAATATTGTAAATGCACAAACAGTAATTTCTCCGCATTGCAAGGTGCAATTCTGAAATTTTTTGCTTTTTCCTGCTCCTCTTAGCATGATAAAGAAGATTCAAAGAGAGTGAGATGCCAGCTCCTTTCGTTCAGTCAGTAGCTTCAATCATTTCTGGACGTTTTTCAATGGTAAAAATCAATGAATATTGTAAATGCACAAACAGTAATTTCTCCGCATTGCAAGGTGCAATTCTGAAATTTTTTGCTTTTTCCTGCTCCTCTTAGCATGATAAAGAAGATTCAAAGAGAGTGAGATGCCAGCTCCTTTCATTCAGTCAGTAGCTTCAAACATTTCTGGTATATGAATAACATGATGTTTTTCAATGGCAAAAATCAATGAATATTGTAAATGCACAAACAGTAATTTCTCCGCATTGCAAGGTGCAATTCTGAAATTTTTTGCTTTTTCCTGCTCCTCTTAGCATGATAAAGAAGATTCAAAGAGAGTGAGATGCCAGCTCCTTTCATTCAGTCAGTAGCTTCAAACATTTCTGGTATATGAATAACATGATGTTTTTCAATGGCAAAAATCAATGAATATTGTAAATGCACAAACAGTAATTTCTCCGCATTGCAAGGTGCAATTCTGAAATTTTTTGCTTTTTCCTGCTCCTCTTAGCATGATAAAGAAGATTCAAAGAGAGTGAGATGCCAGCTCCTTTCATTCAGTCAGTAGCTTCAATCATTTCTGGACGTTTTTCAATGGCAAAAATCAATGAATATTGCAAATGCACAAACAGTAATTTCTCCGCATTGCAAGGTGCAATTCTGAAATTTTTTGCTTTTTCCTGCTCCTCTTAGCATGATAAAGAGATTCAAAGAGAGTGAGATGCCAGCTCCTTTCATTCAGTCAGTAGCTTCAAACATTTCTGGTATATGAATAACATGATGTTTTTCAATGGTAAAAATCAATGAATATTGTAAATGCACAAACAGTAATTTCTCCGCATTGCAAGGTGCAATTCTGAAATTTTTTGCTTTTTCCTGCTCCTCTTAGCATGATAAAGAAGATTCAAAGAGAGTGAGATGCCAGCTCCTTTCATTCAGTCAGTAGCTTCAATCATTTCTGGTATATGAATAACATGATGTTTTTCAATGGCAAAAATCAATGAATATTGTAAATGCACAAACAGTAATTTATCCGCATTGCAAGGTGCAATTCTGAAATTTTTTGCTTTTCCTGCTCCTCTTAGCATGATAAAGAAGATTCAAAGAGAGTGAGATGCCAGCTCCTTTCATTCAGTCAGTAGCTTCAAACATTTCTGGTATATGAATAACATGATGTTTTTCAATGGCAAAAATCAATGAATATTGTAAATGCACAAACAGTAATTTCTCCGCATTGCAAGGTGCAATTCTGAAATTTTTTGCTTTTTCCTGCTCCTCTTAGCATGATAAATAAGATTCAAAGAGAGTGAGATGCCAGCTCCTTTCATTCAGTCAGTAGCTTCAATCATTTCTGGAAGTTTTTCAATTGCAAAAATCAATGAATATTGTAAATGCACAAACAGTAATTTCTCCGCATTGCAAGGTGCAATTCTGAAATTTTTTGCTTTTTCCTGCTCCTCTTAGCATGATAAAGAAGATTCAAAGAGAGTGAGATGCCAGCTCCTTTCATTCAGTCAGTAGCTTCAATCATTTCTGGACGTTTTTCAATGGCAAAAATCAATGAATATTGTAAATGCACAAACAGTAATTTCTCCGCATTGCAAGGTGCAATTCTGAAATTTTTTGCTTTTTCCTGCTCCTCTTAGCATGATAAAGAAGATTCAAAGAGAGTGAGATGCCAGCTCCTTTCATTCAGTCAGTAGCTTCAATCATTTCTGGAAGTTTTTCAATGGCAAAAATTAATGAATATTGTAAATGCACAAACAGTAATTTCTCCGCATTGCAAGGTGCAATTCTGAAATTTTTTGCTTTTTCCTGCTCCTCTTAGCATGATAAAGAAGATTCAAAGAGAGTGAGATGCCAGCTCCTTTCATTCAGTCAGTAGCTTCAATCATTTCTGGACGTTTTTCAATGGCAAAAATCAATGAATATTGTAAATGCACAAACAGTAATTTCTCCGCATTGCAAGGTGCAATTCTGAAATTTTTTGCTTTCTCCTGCTCCTCTTAGCATGATAAAGAAGATTCAAAGAGAGTGAGATGCCAGCTCCTTTCATTCAGTCAGTAGCTTCAATCATTTCTGGACGTTTTTCAATGGCAAAAATCAGTGAATATTGTAAATGCACAAACAGTAATTTCTCCGCATTGCAAGGTGCAATTCTGAAATTTTTTGCTTTTTCCTGCTCCTCTTAGCATGATAAAGAAGATTCAAAGAGAGTGAGATGCCAGCTCCTTTCATTCAGTCAGTAGCTTCAAACATTTCTGGTATATGAAAAACATGATGTTTTTCAATGGCAAAAATCAATGAATATTGTAAATGCACAAACAGTAATTTCTCCGCATTGCAAGGTGCAATTCTGAAATTTTTTGCTTTTTCCTGCTCCTCTTAGCATGATAAAGAAGATTCAAAGAGAGTGAGATGCCAGCTCCTTTCATTCAGTCAGTAGCTTCAATCATTTCTGGACGTTTTTCAATGGCAAAAATCAATGAATATTGTAAATGCACAAACAGTAATTTCTCCGCATTGCAAGGTGCAATTCTGAAATTTTTTGCTTTTTCCTGCTCCTCTTAGCATGATAAAGAAGATTCAAAGAGAGTGAGATGCCAGCTCCTTTCATTCAGTCAGTAGCTTCAAACATTTCTGGTATATGAATAACATGATGTTTTTCAATGGCAAAAATCAATGAATATTCTAAATGCACAAACAGTAATTTCTCCGCATTGCAAGGTGCAATTCTGAAATTTTTTGCTTTTTCCTGCTCCTCTTAGCATGATAAAGAAGATTCAAAGAGAGTGAGATGCCAGCTCCTTTCATTCAGTCAGTAGCTTCAATCATTTCTGGACGTTTTTCAATGGCAAAAATCAATGAATATTGTAAATGCACAAACAGTAATTTCTCCGCATTGCAAGGTGCAATTCTGAAATTTTTTGCTTTTTCCTGCTCCTCTTAGCATGATAAAGAAGATTCAAAGAGAGTGAGATGCCAGCTCCTTTCATTCAGTCAGTAGCTTCAATCATTTCTGGAAGTTTTTCAATGGCAAAAATCAATGAATATTGTAAATGCACAAACAGTAATTTCTCCGCATTGCAAGGTGCAATTCTGAAATTTTTTGCTTTTTCCTGCTCCTCTTAGCATGATAAAGAAGATTCAAAGAGAGTGAGATGCCAGCTCCTTTCATTCAGTCAGTAGCTTCAATCATTTCTGGACGTTTTTCAATGGCAAAAATCAATGAATATTGTAAATGCACAAACAGTAATTTCTCCGCATTGCAAGGTGCAATTCTGAAATTTTTTGCTTTTTCCTGCTCCTCTTAGCATGATAAAGAAGATTCAAAGAGAGTGAGATGCCAGCTCCTTTCATTCAGTCAGTAGCTTCAATCATTTCTGGAAGTTTTTCAATGGCAAAAATTAATGAATATTGTAAATGCACAAACAGTAATTTCTCCGCATTGCAAGGTGCAATTCTGAAATTTTTTGCTTTTTCCTGCTCCTCTTAGCATGATAAAGAAGATTCAAAGAGAGTGAGATGCCAGCTCCTTTCATTCAGTCAGTAGCTTCAATCATTTCTGGACGTTTTTCAATGGCAAAAATCAATGAATATTGTAAATGCACAAACAGTAATTTCTCCGCATTGCAAGGTGCAATTCTGAAATTTTTTGCTTTTTCCTGCTCCTCTTAGCATGATAAAGAAGATTCAAAGAGAGTGAGATGCCAGCTCCTTTCATTCAGTCAGTAGCTTCAATCATTTCTGGACGTTTTTCAATGGCAAAAATCAGTGAATATTGTAAATGCACAAACAGTAATTTCTCCGCATTGCAAGGTGCAATTCTGAAATTTTTTGCTTTTTCCTGCTCCTCTTAGCATGATAAAGAAGATTCAAAGAGAGTGAGATGCCAGCTCCTTTCATTCAGTCAGTAGCTTCAAACATTTCTGGTATATGAATAACATGATGTTTTTCAATGGCAAAAATCAATGAATATTGTAAATGCACAAACAGTAATTTCTCCGCATTGCAAGGTGCAATTCTGAAATTTTTTGCTTTTTCCTGCTCCTCTTAGCATGATAAAGAAGATTCAAAGAGAGTGAGATGCCAGCTCCTTTCATTCAGTCAGTAGCTTCAATCATTTCTGGACGTTTTTCAATGGCAAAAATCAATGAATATTGTAAATGCACAAACAGTAATTTCTCCGCATTGCAAGGTGCAATTCTGAAATTTTTTGCTTTTTCCTGCTCCTCTTAGCATGATAAAGAAGATTCAAAGAGAGTGAGATGCCAGCTCCTTTCATTCAGTCAGTAGCTTCAATCATTTCTGGAAGTTTTTCAATGGCAAAAATCAATGAATATTGTAAATGCACAAACAGTAATTTCTCCGCATTGCAAGGTGCAATTCTGAAATTTTTTGCTTTTTCCTGCTCCTCTTAGCATGATAAAGAAGATTCAAAGAGAGTGAGATGCCAGCTCCTTTCATTCAGTCAGTAGCTTCAATCATTTCTGGACGTTTTTCAATGGCAAAAATCAATGAATATTGTAAATGCACAAACAGTAATTTCTCCGCATTGCAAGGTGCAATTCTGAAATTTTTTGCTTTTTCCTGCTCCTCTTAGCATGATAAAGAAGATTCAAAGAGAGTGAGATGCCAGCTCCTTTCATTCAGTCAGTAGCTTCAATCATTTCTGGAAGTTTTTCAATGGCAAAAATTAATGAATATTGTAAATGCACAAACAGTAATTTCTCCGCATTGCAAGGTGCAATTCTGAAATTTTTTGCTTTTTCCTGCTCCTCTTAGCATGATAAAGAAGATTCAAAGAGAGTGAGATGCCAGCTCCTTTCATTCAGTCAGTAGCTTCAATCATTTCTGGACGTTTTTCAATGGCAAAAATCAATGAATATTGTAAATGCACAAACAGTAATTTCTCCGCATTGCAAGGTGCAATTCTGAAATTTTTTGCTTTTTCCTGCTCCTCTTAGCATGATAAAGAAGATTCAAAGAGAGTGAGATGCCAGCTCCTTTCATTCAGTCAGTAGCTTCAATCATTTCTGGACGTTTTTCAATGGCAAAAATCAGTGAATATTGTAAATGCACAAACAGTAATTTCTCCGCATTGCAAGGTGCAATTCTGAAATTTTTTGCTTTTTCCTGCTCCTCTTAGCATGATAAAGAAGATTCAAAGAGAGTGAGATGCCAGCTCCTTTCATTCAGTCAGTAGCTTCAAACATTTCTGGTATATGAATAACATGATGTTTTTCAATGGCAAAAATCAATGAATATTGTAAATGCACAAACAGTAATTTCTCCGCATTGCAAGGTGCAATTCTGAAATTTTTTGCTTTTTCCTGCTCCTCTTAGCATGATAAAGAAGATTCAAAGAGAGTGAGATGCCAGCTCCTTTCATTCAGTCAGTAGCTTCAATCATTTCTGGACATTTTTCAATGGCAAAAATCAATGAATATTGTAAATGCACAAAACAGTAATTTCTCCGCATTGCAAGGTGCAATTCTGAAATTTTTTGCTTTTTCCTGCTCCTCTTAGCATGATAAAGAAGATTCAAAGAGAGTGAGATGCCAGCTCCTTTCATTCAGTCAGTAGCTTCAAACATTTCTGGTATATGAATAACATGATGTTTTTCAATGGCAAAAATCAATGAATATTGTAAATGCACAAACAGTAATTTCTCCGCATTGCAAGGTGCAATTCTGAAATTTTTTGCTTTTTCCTGCTCCTCTTAGCATGATAAAGAAGATTCAAAGAGAGTGAGATGCCAGCTCCTTTCATTCAGTCAGTAGCTTCAATCATTTCTGGACGTTTTTCAATCGCAAAAATCAATGAATATTGTAAATGCACAAACAGTAATTTCTCCGCATTGCAAGGTGCAATTCTGAAATTTTTTGCTTTTTCCTGCTCCTCTTAGCATGATAAAGAAGATTCAAAGAGAGTGAGATGCCAGCTCCTTTCATTCAGTCAGTAGCTTCAATCATTTCTGGAAGTTTTTCAATGGCAAAAATCAATGAATATTGTAAATGCACAAACAGTAATTTCTCCGCATTGCAAGGTGCAATTCTGAAATTTTTTGCTTTTTCCTGCTCCTCTTAGCATGATAAAGAAGATTCAAAGAGAGTGAGATGCCAGCTCCTTTCATTCAGTCAGTAGCTTCAATCATTTCTGGACGTTTTTCAATGGCAAAAATCAATGAATATTGTAAATGCACAAACAGTAATTTCTCCGCATTGCAAGGTGCAATTCTGAAATTTTTTGCTTTTTCCTGCTCCTCTTAGCATGATAAAGAAGATTCAAAGAGAGTGAGATGCCAGCTCCTTTCATTCAGTCAGTAGCTTCAATCATTTCTGGACGTTTTTCAATGGCAAAAATCAATGAATATTGTAAATGCACAAACAGTAATTTCTCCGCATTGCAAGGTGCAATTCTGAAATTTTTTGCTTTTTCCTGCTCCTCTTAGCATGATAAAGAAGACTCAAAGAGAGTGAGATGCCAGCTCCTTTCATTCAGTCAGTAGCTTCAAACATTTCTGGTATATGAATAACATGATGTTTTTCAATGGCAAAAATCAATGAATATTGTAAATGCACAAACAGTAATTTCTCCGCATTGCAAGGTGCAATTCTGAAATTTTTTGCTTTTTCCTGCTCCTCTTAGCATGATAAAGAAGATTCAAAGAGAGTGAGATGCCAGCTCCTTTCATTCAGTCAGTAGCTTCAATCATTTCTGGACGTTTTTCAATGGCAAAAATCAATGAATATTGTAAATGCACAAACAGTAATTTCTCCGCATTGCAAGGTGCAATTCTGAAATTTTTTGCTTTTTCCTGCTCCTCTTAGCATGATAAAGAAGATTCAAAGAGAGTGAGATGCCAGCTCCTTTCATTCAGTCAGTAGCTTCAATCATTTCTGGAAGTTTTTCAATGGCAAAAATCAATGAATATTGTAAATGCACAAACAGTAATTTCTCCGCATTGCAAGGTGCAATTCTGAAATTTTTTGCTTTTTCCTGCTCCTCTTAGCATGATAAAGAAGATTCAAAGAGAGTGAGATGCCAGCTCCTTTCATTCAGTCAGTAGCTTCAAACATTTCTGGTATATGAATAACATGATGTTTTTCAATGGCAAAAATCAATGAATATTGTAAATGCACAAACAGTAATTTCTCCGCATTGCAAGGTGCAATTCTGAAATTTTTTGCTTTTTCCTGCTCCTCTTAGCATGATAAAGAAGATTCAAAGAGAGTGAGATGCCAGCTCCTTTCATTCAGTCAGTAGCTTCAATCATTTCTGGACGTTTTTCAATGGCAAAAATCAATGAATATTGTAAATGCACAAACAGTAATTTCTCCGCATTGCAAGGTGCAATTCTGAAATTTTTTGCTTTTTCCTGCTCCTCTTAGCATGATAAAGAGATTCAAAGAGAGTGAGATGCCAGCTCCTTTCACTCAGTCAGTAGCTTCAAACATTTCTGGTATATGAATAACATGATGTTTTTCAATGGTAAAAATCAATGAATATTGTAAATGCACAAACAGTAATTTCTCCGCATTGCAAGGTGCAATTCTGAAATTTTTTGCTTTTTCCTGCTCCTCTTAGCATGATAAAGAAGATTCAAAGAGAGTGAGATGCCAGCTCCTTTCATTCAGTCAGTAGCTTCAATCATTTCTGGTATATGAATAACATGATGTTTTTCAATGGCAAAAATCAATGAATATTGTAAATGCACAAACAGTAATTTATCCGCATTGCAAGGTGCAATTCTGAAATTTTTTGCTTTTTCCTGCTCCTCTTAGCATGATAAAGAAGATTCAAAGAGAGTGAGATGCCAGCTCCTTTCATTCAGTCAGTAGCTTCAAACATTTCTGGTATATGAATAACATGATGTTTTTCAATGGCAAAAATCAATGAATATTGTAAATGCACAAACAGTAATTTCTCCGCATTGCAAGGTGCAATTCTGAAATTTTTTGCTTTTTCCTGCTCCTCTTAGCATGATAAATAAGATTCAAAGAGAGTGAGATGCCAGCTCCTTTCATTCAGTCAGTAGCTTCAATCATTTCTGGAAGTTTTTCAATGGCAAAAATCAATGAATATTGTAAATGCACAAACAGTAATTTCTCCGCATTGCAAGGTGCAATTCTGAAATTTTTTGCTTTTTCCTGCTCCTCTTAGCATGATAAAGAAGATTCAAAGAGTGAGATGCCAGCTCCTTTCATTCAGTCAGTAGCTTCAATCATTTCTGGACGTTTTTCAATGGCAAAAATCAATGAATATTGTAAATGCACAAACAGTAATTTCTCCGCATTGCAAGGTGCAATTCTGAAATTTTTTGCTTTTTCCTGCTCCTCTTAGCATGATAAAGAAGATTCAAAGAGAGTGAGATGCCAGCTCCTTTCATTCAGTCAGTAGCTTCAATCATTTCTGGAAGTTTTTCAATGGCAAAAATTAATGAATATTGTAAATGCACAAACAGTAATTTCTCCGCATTGCAAGGTGCAATTCTGAAATTTTTTGCTTTTTCCTGCTACTCTTAGCATGATAAAGAAGATTCAAAGAGAGTGAGATGCCAGCTCCTTTCATTCAGTCAGTAGCTTCAATCATTTCTGGACGTTTTTCAATGGCAAAAATCAATGAATATTGTAAATGCACAAACAGTAATTTCTCCGCATTGCAAGGTGCAATTCTGAAATTTTTTGCTTTCTCCTGCTCCTCTTAGCATGATAAAGAAGATTCAAAGAGAGTGAGATGCCAGCTCCTTTCATTCAGTCAGTAGCTTCAATCATTTCTGGACGTTTTTCAATGGCAAAAATCAATGAATATTGTAAATGCACAAACAGTAATTTCTCCGCATTGCAAGGTGCAATTCTGAAATTTTTTGCTTTTTCCTGCTCCTCTTAGCATGATAAAGAAGATTCAAAGAGAGTGAGATGCCAGCTCCTTTCATTCAGTCAGTAGCTTCAATCATTTCTGGACGTTTTTCAATGGCAAAAATCAGTGAATATTGTAAATGCACAAACAGTAATTTCTCCGCATTGCAAGGTGCAATTCTGAAATTTTTTGCTTTTTCCTGCTCCTCTTAGCATGATAAAGAAGATTCAAAGAGAGTGAGATGCCAGCTCCTTTCATTCAGTCAGTAGCTTCAAACATTTCTGGTATATGAATAACATGATGTTTTTCAATGGCAAAAATCAATGAATATTGTAAATGCACAAACAGTAATTTCTCCGCATTGCAAGGTGCAATTCTGAAATTTTTTGCTTTTTCCTGCTCCTCTTAGCATGATAAAGAAGATTCAAAGAGAGTGAGATGCCAGCTCCTTTCATTCAGTCAGTAGCTTCAATCATTTCTGGACGTTTTTCAATGGCAAAAATCAATGAATATTGTAAATGCACAAACAGTAATTTCTCCGCATTGCAAGGTGCAATTCTGAAATTTTTTGCTTTTTCCTGCTCCTCTTAGCATGATAAAGAAGATTCAAAGAGAGTGAGATGCCAGCTCCTTTCATTCAGTCAGTAGCTTCAATCATTTCTGGAAGTTTTTCAATGGCAAAAATCAATGAATATTGTAAATGCACAAACAGTAATTTCTCCGCATTGCAAGGTGCAATTCTGAAATTTTTTGCTTTTTCCTGCTCCTCTTAGCATGATAAAGAAGATTCAAAGAGAGTGAGATGCCAGCTCCTTTCATTCAGTCAGTAGCTTCAATCATTTCTGGACGTTTTTCAATGGCAAAAATCAATGAATATTGTAAATGCACAAACAGTAATTTCTCCGCATTGCAAGGTGCAATTCTGAAATTTTTTGCTTTTTCCTGCTCCTCTTAGCATGATAAAGAAGATTCAAAGAGAGTGAGATGCCAGCTCCTTTCATTCAGTCAGTAGCTTCAATCATTTCTGGAAGTTTTTCAATGGCAAAAATTAATGAATATTGTAAATGCACAAACAGTAATTTCTCCGCATTGCAAGGTGCAATTCTGAAATTTTTTGCTTTTTCCTGCTCCTCTTAGCATGATAAAGAAGATTCAAAGAGAGTGAGATGCCAGCTCCTTTCATTCAGTCAGTAGCTTCAATCATTTCTGGACGTTTTTCAATGGCAAAAATCAATGAATATTGTAAATGCACAAACAGTAATTTCTCCGCATTGCAAGGTGCAATTCTGAAATTTTTTGCTTTTTCCTGCTCCTCTTAGCATGATAAAGAAGATTCAAAGAGAGTGAGATGCCAGCTCCTTTCATTCAGTCAGTAGCTTCAATCATTTCTGGACGTTTTTCAATGGCAAAAATCAGTGAATATTGTAAATGCACAAACAGTAATTTCTCCGCATTGCAAGGTGCAATTCTGAAATTTTTTGCTTTTTCCTGCTCCTCTTAGCATGATAAAGAAGATTCAAAGAGAGTGAGATGCCAGCTCCTTTCATTCAGTCAGTAGCTTCAAACATTTCTGGTATATGAATAACATGATGTTTTTCAATGGCAAAAATCAATGAATATTGTAAATGCACAAACAGTAATTTCTCCGCATTGCAAGGTGCAATTCTGAAATTTTTTGCTTTTTCCTGCTCCTCTTAGCATGATAAAGAAGATTCAAAGAGAGTGAGATGCCAGCTCCTTTCATTCAGTCAGTAGCTTCAATCATTTCTGGACATTTTTCAATGGCAAAAATCAATGAATATTGTAAATGCACAAAACAGTAATTTCTCCGCATTGCAAGGTGCAATTCTGAAATTTTTTGCTTTTTCCTGCTCCTCTTAGCATGATAAAGAAGATTCAAAGAGAGTGAGATGCCAGCTCCTTTCATTCAGTCAGTAGCTTCAAACATTTCTGGTATATGAATAACATGATGTTTTTCAATGGCAAAAATCAATGAATATTGTAAATGCACAAACAGTAATTTCTCCGCATTGCAAGGTGCAATTCTGAAATTTTTTGCTTTTTCCTGCTCCTCTTAGCATGATAAAGAAGATTCAAAGAGAGTGAGATGCCAGCTCCTTTCATTCAGTCAGTAGCTTCAATCATTTCTGGACGTTTTTCAATCGCAAAAATCAATGAATATTGTAAATGCACAAACAGTAATTTCTCCGCATTGCAAGGTGCAATTCTGAAATTTTTTGCTTTTTCCTGCTCCTCTTAGCATGATAAAGAAGATTCAAAGAGAGTGAGATGCCAGCTCCTTTCATTCAGTCAGTAGCTTCAATCATTTCTGGAAGTTTTTCAATGGCAAAAATCAATGAATATTGTAAATGCACAAACAGTAATTTCTCCGCATTGCAAGGTGCAATTCTGAAATTTTTTGCTTTTTCCTGCTCCTCTTAGCATGATAAAGAAGATTCAAAGAGAGTGAGATGCCAGCTCCTTTCATTCAGTCAGTAGCTTCAATCATTTCTGGACGTTTTTCAATGGCAAAAATCAATGAATATTGTAAATGCACAAACAGTAATTTCTCCGCATTGCAAGGTGCAATTCTGAAATTTTTTGCTTTTTCCTGCTCCTCTTAGCATGATAAAGAAGATTCAAAGAGAGTGAGATGCCAGCTCCTTTCATTCAGTCAGTAGCTTCAATCATTTCTGGACGTTTTTCAATGGCAAAAATCAATGAATATTGTAAATGCACAAACAGTAATTTCTCCGCATTGCAAGGTGCAATTCTGAAATTTTTTGCTTTTTCCTGCTCCTCTTAGCATGATAAAGAAGACTCAAAGAGAGTGAGATGCCAGCTCCTTTCATTCAGTCAGTAGCTTCAAACATTTCTGGTATATGAATAACATGATGTTTTTCAATGGCAAAAATCAATGAATATTGTAAATGCACAAACAGTAATTTCTCCGCATTGCAAGGTGCAATTCTGAAATTTTTTGCTTTTTCCTGCTCCTCTTAGCATGATAAAGAAGATTCAAAGAGAGTGAGATGCCAGCTCCTTTCATTCAGTCAGTAGCTTCAATCATTTCTGGACGTTTTTCAATGGCAAAAATCAATGAATATTGTAAATGCACAAACAGTAATTTCTCCGCATTGCAAGGTGCAATTCTGAAATTTTTTGCTTTTTCCTGCTCCTCTTAGCATGATAAAGAAGATTCAAAGAGAGTGAGATGCCAGCTCCTTTCATTCAGTCAGTAGCTTCAATCATTTCTGGAAGTTTTTCAATGGCAAAAATCAATGAATATTGTAAATGCACAAACAGTAATTTCTCCGCATTGCAAGGTGCAATTCTGAAATTTTTTGCTTTTTCCTGCTCCTCTTAGCATGATAAAGAAGATTCAAAGAGAGTGAGATGCCAGCTCCTTTCATTCAGTCAGTAGCTTCAAACATTTCTGGTATATGAATAACATGATGTTTTTCAATGGCAAAAATCAATGAATATTGTAAATGCACAAACAGTAATTTCTCCGCATTGCAAGGTGCAATTCTGAAATTTTTTGCTTTTTCCTGCTCCTCTTAGCATGATAAAGAAGATTCAAAGAGAGTGAGATGCCAGCTCCTTTCATTCAGTCAGTAGCTTCAATCATTTCTGGACGTTTTTCAATGGCAAAAATCAATGAATATTGTAAATGCACAAACAGTAATTTCTCCGCATTGCAAGGTGCAATTCTGAAATTTTTTGCTTTTTCCTGCTCCTCTTAGCATGATAAAGAGATTCAAAGAGAGTGAGATGCCAGCTCCTTTCATTCAGTCAGTAGCTTCAAACATTTCTGGTATATGAATAACATGATGTTTTTCAATGGTAAAAATCAATGAATATTGTAAATGCACAAACAGTAATTTCTCCGCATTGCAAGGTGCAATTCTGAAATTTTTTGCTTTTTCCTGCTCCTCTTAGCATGATAAAGAAGATTCAAAGAGAGTGAGATGCCAGCTCCTTTCATTCAGTCAGTAGCTTCAATCATTTCTGGTATATGAATAACATGATGTTTTTCAATGGCAAAAATCAATGAATATTGTAAATGCACAAACAGTAATTTATCCGCATTGCAAGGTGCAATTCTGAAATTTTTTGCTTTTTCCTGCTCCTCTTAGCATGATAAAGAAGATTCAAAGAGAGTGAGATGCCAGCTCCTTTCATTCAGTCAGTAGCTTCAAACATTTCTGGTATATGAATAACATGATGTTTTTCAATGGCAAAAATCAATGAATATTGTAAATGCACAAACAGTAATTTCTCCGCATTGCAAGGTGCAATTCTGAAATTTTTTGCTTTTTCCTGCTCCTCTTAGCATGATAAATAAGATTCAAAGAGAGTGAGATGCCAGCTCCTTTCATTCAGTCAGTAGCTTCAATCATTTCTGGAAGTTTTTCAATGGCAAAAATCAATGAATATTGTAAATGCACAAACAGTAATTTCTCCGCATTGCAAGGTGCAATTCTGAAATTTTTTGCTTTTTCCTGCTCCTCTTAGCATGATAAAGAAGATTCAAAGAGTGAGATGCCAGCTCCTTTCATTCAGTCAGTAGCTTCAATCATTTCTGGACGTTTTTCAATGGCAAAAAT
The DNA here is from genome assembly GCF_046119375.1 of Phyllobates terribilis. Lineage (NCBI taxonomy): Eukaryota > Metazoa > Chordata > Amphibia > Anura > Dendrobatidae > Phyllobates > Phyllobates terribilis. The sequence goes on along the minus strand of NW_027364080.1, from coordinate 249,489 downwards.
CAATGAATATTGTAAATGCACAAACAGTAATTTCTCCGCATTGCAAGGTGCAATTCTGAAATTTTTTGCTTTTTCCTGCTCCTCTTAGCATGATAAAGAAGATTCAAAGAGAGTGAGATGCCAGCTCCTTTCATTCAGTCAGTAGCTTCAATCATTTCTGGAAGTTTTTCAATGGCAAAAATTAATGAATATTGTAAATGCACAAACAGTAATTTCTCCGCATTGCAAGGTGCAATTCTGAAATTTTTTGCTTTTTCCTGCTACTCTTAGCATGATAAAGAAGATTCAAAGAGAGTGAGATGCCAGCTCCTTTCATTCAGTCAGTAGCTTCAATCATTTCTGGACGTTTTTCAATGGCAAAAATCAATGAATATTGTAAATGCACAAACAGTAATTTCTCCGCATTGCAAGGTGCAATTCTGAAATTTTTTGCTTTCTCCTGCTCCTCTTAGCATGATAAAGAAGATTCAAAGAGAGTGAGATGCCAGCTCCTTTCATTCAGTCAGTAGCTTCAATCATTTCTGGACGTTTTTCAATGGCAAAAATCAGTGAATATTGTAAATGCACAAACAGTAATTTCTCCGCATTGCAAGGTGCAATTCTGAAATTTTTTGCTTTTTCCTGCTCCTCTTAGCATGATAAAGAAGATTCAAAGAGAGTGAGATGCCAGCTCCTTTCATTCAGTCAGCAGCTTCAAACATTTCTGGTATATGAAAAACATGATGTTTTTCAATGGCAAAAATCAATGAATATTGTAAATGCACAAACAGTAATTTCTCCGCATTGCAAGGTGCAATTCTGAAATTTTTTGCTTTTTCCTGCTCCTCTTAGCATGATAAAGAAGATTCAAAGAGAGTGAGATGCCAGCTCCTTTCATTCAGTCAGTAGCTTCAATCATTTCTGGACGTTTTTCAATGGCAAAAATCAATGAATATTGTAAATGCACAAACAGTAATTTCTCCGCATTGCAAGGTGCAATTCTGAAATTTTTTGCTTTTTCCTGCTCCTCTTAGCATGATAAAGAAGATTCAAAGAGAGTGAGATGCCAGCTCCTTTCATTCAGTCAGTAGCTTCAAACATTTCTGGTATATGAATAACATGATGTTTTTCAATGGCAAAAATCAATGAATATTGTGAATGCACAAACAGTAATTTCTCCGCATTGCAAGGTGCAATTCTGAAATTTTTTGCTTTTTCCTGCTCCTCTTAGCATGATAAAGAAGATTCAAAGAGAGTGAGATGCCAGCTCCTTTCATTCAGTCAGTAGCTTCAATCATTTCTGGACGTTTTTCAATGGCAAAAATCAATGAATATTGTAAATGCACAAACAGTAATTTCTCCGCATTGCAAGGTGCAATTCTGAAATTTTTTGCTTTTTCCTGCTCCTCTTAGCATGATAAAGAAGATTCAAAGAGAGTGAGATGCCAGCTCCTTTCATTCAGTCAGTAGCTTCAATCATTTCTGGAAGTTTTTCAATGGCAAAAATCAATGAATATTGTAAATGCACAAACAGTAATTTCTCCGCATTGCAAGGTGCAATTCTGAAATTTTTTGCTTTTTCCTGCTCCTCTTAGCATGATAAAGAAGATTCAAAGAGAGTGAGATGCCAGCTCCTTTCATTCAGTCAGTAGCTTCAATCATTTCTGGACGTTTTTCAATGGCGAAAATCAATGAATATTGTAAATGCACAAACAGTAATTTCTCCGCATTGCAAGGTGCAATTCTGAAATTTTTTGCTTTTTCCTGCTCCTCTTAGCATGATAAAGAAGATTCAAAGAGAGTGAGATGCCAGCTCCTTTCATTCAGTCAGTAGCTTCAATCATTTCTGGAAGTTTTTCAATGGCAAAAATTAATGAATATTGTAAATGCACAAACAGTAATTTCTCCGCATTGCAAGGTGCAATTCTGAAATTTTTTGCTTTTTCCTGCTCCTCTTAGCATGATAAAGAAGATTCAAAGAGAGTGAGATGCCAGCTCCTTTCATTCAGTCAGTAGCTTCAATCATTTCTGGACGTTTTTCAATGGCAAAAATCAATGAATATTGTAAATGCACAAACAGTAATTTCTCCGCATTGCAAGGTGCAATTCTGAAATTTTTTGCTTTTTCCTGCTCCTCTTAGCATGATAAAGAAGATTCAAAGAGAGTGAGATGCCAGCTCCTTTCATTCAGTCAGTAGCTTCAATCATTTCTGGACGTTTTTCAATGGCAAAAATCAGTGAATATTGTAAATGCACAAACAGTAATTTCTCCGCATTGCAAGGTGCAATTCTGAAATTTTTTGCTTTTTCCTGCTCCTCTTAGCATGATAAAGAAGATTCAAAGAGAGTGAGATGCCAGCTCCTTTCATTCAGTCAGTAGCTTCAAACATTTCTGGTATATGAATAACATGATGTTTTTCAATGGCAAAAATCAATGAATATTGTAAATGCACAAACAGTAATTTCTCCGCATTGCAAGGTGCAATTCTGAAATTTTTTGCTTTTTCCTGCTCCTCTTAGCATGATAAAGAAGATTCAAAGAGAGTGAGATGCCAGCTCCTTTCATTCAGTCAGTAGCTTCAATCATTTCTGGACGTTTTTCAATGGCAAAAATCAATGAATATTGTAAATGCACAAACAGTAATTTCTCCGCATTGCAAGGTGCAATTCTGAAATTTTTTGCTTTTTCCTGCTCCTCTTAGCATGATAAAGAAGATTCAAAGAGAGTGAGATGCCAGCTCCTTTCATTCAGTCAGTAGCTTCAATCATTTCTGGAAGTTTTTCAATGGCAAAAATCAATGAATATTGTAAATGCACAAACAGTAATTTCTCCGCATTGCAAGGTGCAATTCTGAAATTTTTTGCTTTTTCCTGCTCCTCTTAGCATGATAAAGAAGATTCAAAGAGAGTGAGATGCCAGCTCCTTTCATTCAGTCAGTAGCTTCAATCATTTCTGGACGTTTTTCAATGGCAAAAATCAATGAATATTGTAAATGCACAAACAGTAATTTCTCCGCATTGCAAGGTGCAATTCTGAAATTTTTTGCTTTTTCCTGCTCCTCTTAGCATGATAAAGAAGATTCAAAGAGAGTGAGATGCCAGCTCCTTTCATTCAGTCAGTAGCTTCAATCATTTCTGGAAGTTTTTCAATGGCAAAAATTAATGAATATTGTAAATGCACAAACAGTAATTTCTCCGCATTGCAAGGTGCAATTCTGAAATTTTTTGCTTTTTCCTGCTACTCTTAGCATGATAAAGAAGATTCAAAGAGAGTGAGATGCCAGCTCCTTTCATTCAGTCAGTAGCTTCAATCATTTCTGGACGTTTTTCAATGGCAAAAATCAATGAATATTGTAAATGCACAAACAGTAATTTCTCCGCATTGCAAGGTGCAATTCTGAAATTTTTTGCTTTCTCCTGCTCCTCTTAGCATGATAAAGAAGATTCAAAGAGAGTGAGATGCCAGCTCCTTTCATTCAGTCAGTAGCTTCAATCATTTCTGGACGTTTTTCAATGGCAAAAATCAGTGAATATTGTAAATGCACAAACAGTAATTTCTCCGCATTGCAAGGTGCAATTCTGAAATTTTTTGCTTTTTCCTGCTCCTCTTAGCATGATAAAGAAGATTCAAAGAGAGTGAGATGCCAGCTCCTTTCATTCAGTCAGCAGCTTCAAACATTTCTGGTATATGAAAAACATGATGTTTTTCAATGGCAAAAATCAATGAATATTGTAAATGCACAAACAGTAATTTCTCCGCATTGCAAGGTGCAATTCTGAAATTTTTTGCTTTTTCCTGCTCCTCTTAGCATGATAAAGAAGATTCAAAGAGAGTGAGATGCCAGCTCCTTTCATTCAGTCAGTAGCTTCAATCATTTCTGGACGTTTTTCAATGGCAAAAATCAATGAATATTGTAAATGCACAAACAGTAATTTCTCCGCATTGCAAGGTGCAATTCTGAAATTTTTTGCTTTTTCCTGCTCCTCTTAGCATGATAAAGAAGATTCAAAGAGAGTGAGATGCCAGCTCCTTTCATTCAGTCAGTAGCTTCAAACATTTCTGGTATATGAATAACATGATGTTTTTCAATGGCAAAAATCAATGAATATTGTGAATGCACAAACAGTAATTTCTCCGCATTGCAAGGTGCAATTCTGAAATTTTTTGCTTTTTCCTGCTCCTCTTAGCATGATAAAGAAGATTCAAAGAGAGTGAGATGCCAGCTCCTTTCATTCAGTCAGTAGCTTCAATCATTTCTGGACGTTTTTCAATGGCAAAAATCAATGAATATTGTAAATGCACAAACAGTAATTTCTCCGCATTGCAAGGTGCAATTCTGAAATTTTTTGCTTTTTCCTGCTCCTCTTAGCATGATAAAGAAGATTCAAAGAGAGTGAGATGCCAGCTCCTTTCATTCAGTCAGTAGCTTCAATCATTTCTGGAAGTTTTTCAATGGCAAAAATCAATGAATATTGTAAATGCACAAACAGTAATTTCTCCGCATTGCAAGGTGCAATTCTGAAATTTTTTGCTTTTTCCTGCTCCTCTTAGCATGATAAAGAAGATTCAAAGAGAGTGAGATGCCAGCTCCTTTCATTCAGTCAGTAGCTTCAATCATTTCTGGACGTTTTTCAATGGCGAAAATCAATGAATATTGTAAATGCACAAACAGTAATTTCTCCGCATTGCAAGGTGCAATTCTGAAATTTTTTGCTTTTTCCTGCTCCTCTTAGCATGATAAAGAAGATTCAAAGAGAGTGAGATGCCAGCTCCTTTCATTCAGTCAGTAGCTTCAATCATTTCTGGAAGTTTTTCAATGGCAAAAATTAATGAATATTGTAAATGCACAAACAGTAATTTCTCCGCATTGCAAGGTGCAATTCTGAAATTTTTTGCTTTTTCCTGCTCCTCTTAGCATGATAAAGAAGATTCAAAGAGAGTGAGATGCCAGCTCCTTTCATTCAGTCAGTAGCTTCAATCATTTCTGGACGTTTTTCAATGGCAAAAATCAATGAATATTGTAAATGCACAAACAGTAATTTCTCCGCATTGCAAGGTGCAATTCTGAAATTTTTTGCTTTTTCCTGCTCCTCTTAGCATGATAAAGAAGATTCAAAGAGAGTGAGATGCCAGCTCCTTTCATTCAGTCAGTAGCTTCAATCATTTCTGGACGTTTTTCAATGGCAAAAATCAGTGAATATTGTAAATGCACAAACAGTAATTTCTCCGCATTGCAAGGTGCAATTCTGAAATTTTTTGCTTTTTCCTGCTCCTCTTAGCATGATAAAGAAGATTCAAAGAGAGTGAGATGCCAGCTCCTTTCATTCAGTCAGTAGCTTCAAACATTTCTGGTATATGAATAACATGATGTTTTTCAATGGCAAAAATCAATGAATATTGTAAATGCACAAACAGTAATTTCTCCGCATTGCAAGGTGCAATTCTGAAATTTTTTGCTTTTTCCTGCTCCTCTTAGCATGATAAAGAAGATTCAAAGAGAGTGAGATGCCAGCTCCTTTCATTCAGTCAGTAGCTTCAATCATTTCTGGACGTTTTTCAATGGCAAAAATCAATGAATATTGTAAATGCACAAACAGTAATTTCTCCGCATTGCAAGGTGCAATTCTGAAATTTTTTGCTTTTTCCTGCTCCTCTTAGCATGATAAAGAAGATTCAAAGAGAGTGAGATGCCAGCTCCTTTCATTCAGTCAGTAGCTTCAATCATTTCTGGAAGTTTTTCAATGGCAAAAATCAATGAATATTGTAAATGCACAAACAGTAATTTCTCCGCATTGCAAGGTGCAATTCTGAAATTTTTTGCTTTTTCCTGCTCCTCTTAGCATGATAAAGAAGATTCAAAGAGAGTGAGATGCCAGCTCCTTTCATTCAGTCAGTAGCTTCAATCATTTCTGGACGTTTTTCAATGGCAAAAATCAATGAATATTGTAAATGCACAAACAGTAATTTCTCCGCATTGCAAGGTGCAATTCTGAAATTTTTTGCTTTTTCCTGCTCCTCTTAGCATGATAAAGAAGATTCAAAGAGAGTGAGATGCCAGCTCCTTTCATTCAGTCAGTAGCTTCAATCATTTCTGGAAGTTTTTCAATGGCAAAAATTAATGAATATTGTAAATGCACAAACAGTAATTTCTCCGCATTGCAAGGTGCAATTCTGAAATTTTTTGCTTTTTCCTGCTCCTCTTAGCATGATAAAGAAGATTCAAAGAGAGTGAGATGCCAGCTCCTTTCATTCAGTCAGTAGCTTCAATCATTTCTGGACGTTTTTCAATGGCAAAAATCAATGAATATTGTAAATGCACAAACAGTAATTTCTCCGCATTGCAAGGTGCAATTCTGAAATTTTTTGCTTTCTCCTGCTCCTCTTAGCATGATAAAGAAGATTCAAAGAGAGTGAGATGCCAGCTCCTTTCATTCAGTCAGTAGCTTCAATCATTTCTGGACGTTTTTCAATGGCAAAAATCAGTGAATATTGTAAATGCACAAACAGTAATTTCTCCGCATTGCAAGGTGCAATTCTGAAATTTTTTGCTTTTTCCTGCTCCTCTTAGCATGATAAAGAAGATTCAAAGAGAGTGAGATGCCAGCTCCTTTCATTCAGTCAGCAGCTTCAAACATTTCTGGTATATGAAAAACATGATGTTTTTCAATGGCAAAAATCAATGAATATTGTAAATGCACAAACAGTAATTTCTCCGCATTGCAAGGTGCAATTCTGAAATTTTTTGCTTTTTCCTGCTCCTCTTAGCATGATAAAGAAGATTCAAAGAGAGTGAGATGCCAGCTCCTTTCATTCAGTCAGTAGCTTCAATCATTTCTGGACGTTTTTCAATGGCAAAAATCAATGAATATTGTAAATGCACAAACAGTAATTTCTCCGCATTGCAAGGTGCAATTCTGAAATTTTTTGCTTTTTCCTGCTCCTCTTAGCATGATAAAGAAGATTCAAATAGAGTGAGATGCCAGCTCCTTTCATTCAGTCAGTAGCTTCAAACATTTCTGGTATATGAATAACATGATGTTTTTCAATGGCAAAAATCAATGAATATTGTGAATGCACAAACAGTAATTTCTCCGCATTGCAAGGTGCAATTCTGAAATTTTTTGCTTTTTCCTGCTCCTCTTAGCATGATAAAGAAGATTCAAAGAGAGTGAGATGCCAGCTCCTTTCATTCAGTCAGTAGCTTCAATCATTTCTGGACGTTTTTCAATGGCAAAAATCAATGAATATTGTAAATGCACAAACAGTAATTTCTCCGCATTGCAAGGTGCAATTCTGAAATTTTTTGCTTTTTCCTGCTCCTCTTAGCATGATAAAGAAGATTCAAAGAGAGTGAGATGCCAGCTCCTTTCATTCAGTCAGTAGCTTCAATCATTTCTGGAAGTTTTTCAATGGCAAAAATCAATGAATATTGTAAATGCACAAACAGTAATTTCTCCGCATTGCAAGGTGCAATTCTGAAATTTTTTGCTTTTTCCTGCTCCTCTTAGCATGATAAAGAAGATTCAAAGAGAGTGAGATGCCAGCTCCTTTCATTCAGTCAGTAGCTTCAATCATTTCTGGACGTTTTTCAATGGCAAAAATCAATGAATATTGTAAATGCACAAACAGTAATTTCTCCGCATTGCAAGGTGCAATTCTGAAATTTTTTGCTTTTTCCTGCTCCTCTTAGCATGATAAAGAAGATTCAAAGAGAGTGAGATGCCAGCTCCTTTCATTCAGTCAGTAGCTTCAATCATTTCTGGAAGTTTTTCAATGGCAAAAATTAATGAATATTGTAAATGCACAAACAGTAATTTCTCCGCATTGCAAGGTGCAATTCTGAAATTTTTTGCTTTTTCCTGCTCCTCTTAGCATGATAAAGAAGATTCAAAGAGAGTGAGATGCCAGCTCCTTTCATTCAGTCAGTAGCTTCAATCATTTCTGGACGTTTTTCAATGGCAAAAATCAATGAATATTGTAAATGCACAAACAGTAATTTCTCCGCATTGCAAGGTGCAATTCTGAAATTTTTTGCTTTTTCCTGCTCCTCTTAGCATGATAAAGAAGATTCAAAGAGAGTGAGATGCCAGCTCCTTTCATTCAGTCAGTAGCTTCAATCATTTCTGGACGTTTTTCAATGGCAAAAATCAGTGAATATTGTAAATGCACAAACAGTAATTTCTCCGCATTGCAAGGTGCAATTCTGAAATTTTTTGCTTTTTCCTGCTCCTCTTAGCATGATAAAGAAGATTCAAAGAGAGTGAGATGCCAGCTCCTTTCATTCAGTCAGTAGCTTCAAACATTTCTGGTATATGAATAACATGATGTTTTTCAATGGCAAAAATCAATGAATATTGTAAATGCACAAACAGTAATTTCTCCGCATTGCAAGGTGCAATTCTGAAATTTTTTGCTTTTTCCTGCTCCTCTTAGCATGATAAAGAAGATTCAAAGAGAGTGAGATGCCAGCTCCTTTCATTCAGTCAGTAGCTTCAATCATTTCTGGACGTTTTTCAATGGCAAAAATCAATGAATATTGTAAATGCACAAACAGTAATTTCTCCGCATTGCAAGGTGCAATTCTGAAATTTTTTGCTTTTTCCTGCTCCTCTTAGCATGATAAAGAAGATTCAAAGAGAGTGAGATGCCAGCTCCTTTCATTCAGTCAGTAGCTTCAATCATTTCTGGAAGTTTTTCAATGGCAAAAATCAATGAATATTGTAAATGCACAAACAGTAATTTCTCCGCATTGCAAGGTGCAATTCTGAAATTTTTTGCTTTTTCCTGCTCCTCTTAGCATGATAAAGAAGATTCAAAGAGAGTGAGATGCCAGCTCCTTTCATTCAGTCAGTAGCTTCAATCATTTCTGGAAGTTTTTCAATGGCAAAAATTAATGAATATTGTAAATGCACAAACAGTAATTTCTCCGCATTGCAAGGTGCAATTCTGAAATTTTTTGCTTTTTCCTGCTCCTCTTAGCATGATAAAGAAGATTCAAAGAGAGTGAGATGCCAGCTCCTTTCATTCAGTCAGTAGCTTCAATCATTTCTGGACGTTTTTCAATGGCAAAAATCAGTGAATATTGTAAATGCACAAACAGTAATTTCTCCGCATTGCAAGGTGCAATTCTGAAATTTTTTGCTTTTTCCTGCTCCTCTTAGCATGATAAAGAAGATTCAAAGAGAGTGAGATGCCAGCTCCTTTCATTCAGTCAGTAGCTTCAATCATTTCTGGACGTTTTTCAATGGCAAAAATCAGTGAATATTGTAAATGCACAAACAGTAATTTCTCCGCATTGCAAGGTGCAATTCTGAAATTTTTTGCTTTTTCCTGCTCCTCTTAGCATGATAAAGAAGATTCAAAGAGAGTGAGATGCCAGCTCCTTTCATTCAGTCAGTAGCTTCAAACATTTCTGGTATATGAATAACATGATGTTTTTCAATGGCAAAAATCAATGAATATTGTAAATGCACAAACAGTAATTTCTCCGCATTGCAAGGTGCAATTCTGAAATTTTTTGCTTTTTCCTGCTCCTCTTAGCATGATAAAGAAGATTCAAAGAGAGTGAGATGCCAGCTCCTTTCATTCAGTCAGTAGCTTCAATCATTTCTGGACATTTTTCAATGGCAAAAATCAATGAATATTGTAAATGCACAAAACAGTAATTTCTCCGCATTGCAAGGTGCAATTCTGAAATTTTTTGCTTTTTCCTGCTCCTCTTAGCATGATAAAGAAGATTCAAAGAGAGTGAGATGCCAGCTCCTTTCATTCAGTCAGTAGCTTCAAACATTTCTGGTATATGAATAACATGATGTTTTTCAATGGCAAAAATCAATGAATATTGTAAATGCACAAACAGTAATTTCTCCGCATTGCAAGGTGCAATTCTGAAATTTTTTGCTTTCTCCTGCTCCTCTTAGCATGATAAAGAAGATTCAAAGAGAGTGAGATGCCAGCTCCTTTCATTCAGTCAGTAGCTTCAATCATTTCTGGAAGTTTTTCAATGGCAAAAATTAATGAATATTGTAAATGCACAAACAGTAATTTCTCCGCATTGCAAGGTGCAATTCTGAAATTTTTTGCTTTTTCCTGCTCCTCTTAGCATGATAAAGAAGATTCAAAGAGAGTGAGATGCCAGCTCCTTTCATTCAGTCAGTAGCTTCAATCATTTCTGGACGTTTTTCAATGGCAAAAATCAATGAATATTGTAAATGCACAAACAGTAATTTCTCCGCATTGCAAGGTGCAATTCTGAAATTTTTTGCTTTTTCCTGCTCCTCTTAGCATGATAAAGAAGATTCAAAGAGAGTGAGATGCCAGCTCCTTTCATTCAGTCAGTAGCTTCAATCATTTCTGGACGTTTTTCAATGGCAAAAATCAGTGAATATTGTAAATGCACAAACAGTAATTTCTCCGCATTGCAAGGTGCAATTCTGAAATTTTTTGCTTTTTCCTGCTCCTCTTAGCATGATAAAGAAGATTCAAAGAGAGTGAGATGCCAGCTCCTTTCATTCAGTCAGTAGCTTCAAACATTTCTGGTATATGAATAACATGATGTTTTTCAATGGCAAAAATCAATGAATATTGTAAATGCACAAACAGTAATTTCTCCGCATTGCAAGGTGCAATTCTGAAATTTTTTGCTTTTTCCTGCTCCTCTTAGCATGATAAAGAAGATTCAAAGAGAGTGAGATGCCAGCTCCTTTCATTCAGTCAGTAGCTTCAATCATTTCTGGACGTTTTTCAATGGCAAAAATCAATGAATATTGTAAATGCACAAACAGTAATTTCTCCGCATTGCAAGGTGCAATTCTGAAATTTTTTGCTTTTTCCTGCTCCTCTTAGCATGATAAAGAAGATTCAAAGAGAGTGAGATGCCAGCTCCTTTCATTCAGTCAGTAGCTTCAATCATTTCTGGAAGTTTTTCAATGGCAAAAATCAATGAATATTGTAAATGCACAAACAGTAATTTCTCCGCATTGCAAGGTGCAATTCTGAAATTTTTTGCTTTTTCCTGCTCCTCTTAGCATGATAAAGAAGATTCAAAGAGAGTGAGATGCCAGCTCCTTTCATTCAGTCAGTAGCTTCAATCATTTCTGGACGTTTTTCAATGGCAAAAATCAATGAATATTGTAAATGCACAAACAGTAATTTCTCCGCATTGCAAGGTGCAATTCTGAAATTTTTTGCTTTTTCCTGCTCCTCTTAGCATGATAAAGAAGATTCAAAGAGAGTGAGATGCCAGCTCCTTTCATTCAGTCAGTAGCTTCAATCATTTCTGGAAGTTTTTCAATGGCAAAAATTAATGAATATTGTAAATGCACAAACAGTAATTTCTCCGCATTGCAAGGTGCAATTCTGAAATTTTTTGCTTTTTCCTGCTCCTCTTAGCATGATAAAGAAGATTCAAAGAGAGTGAGATGCCAGCTCCTTTCATTCAGTCAGTAGCTTCAATCATTTCTGGACGTTTTTCAATGGCAAAAATCAATGAATATTGTAAATGCACAAACAGTAATTTCTCCGCATTGCAAGGTGCAATTCTGAAATTTTTTGCTTTCTCCTGCTCCTCTTAGCATGATAAAGAAGATTCAAAGAGAGTGAGATGCCAGCTCCTTTCATTCAGTCAGTAGCTTCAATCATTTCTGGACGTTTTTCAATGGCAAAAATCAGTGAATATTGTAAATGCACAAACAGTAATTTCTCCGCATTGCAAGGTGCAATTCTGAAATTTTTTGCTTTTTCCTGCTCCTCTTAGCATGATAAAGAAGATTCAAAGAGAGTGAGATGCCAGCTCCTTTCATTCAGTCAGCAGCTTCAAACATTTCTGGTATATGAAAAACATGATGTTTTTCAATGGCAAAAATCAATGAATATTGTAAATGCACAAACAGTAATTTCTCCGCATTGCAAGGTGCAATTCTGAAATTTTTTGCTTTTTCCTGCTCCTCTTAGCATGATAAAGAAGATTCAAAGAGAGTGAGATGCCAGCTCCTTTCATTCAGTCAGTAGCTTCAATCATTTCTGGACGTTTTTCAATGGCAAAAATCAATGAATATTGTAAATGCACAAACAGTAATTTCTCCGCATTGCAAGGTGCAATTCTGAAATTTTTTGCTTTTTCCTGCTCCTCTTAGCATGATAAAGAAGATTCAAAGAGAGTGAGATGCCAGCTCCTTTCATTCAGTCAGTAGCTTCAAACATTTCTGGTATATGAATAACATGATGTTTTTCAATGGCAAAAATCAATGAATATTGTGAATGCACAAACAGTAATTTCTCCGCATTGCAAGGTGCAATTCTGAAATTTTTTGCTTTTTCCTGCTCCTCTTAGCATGATAAAGAAGATTCAAAGAGAGTGAGATGCCAGCTCCTTTCATTCAGTCAGTAGCTTCAATCATTTCTGGACGTTTTTCAATGGCAAAAATCAATGAATATTGTAAATGCACAAACAGTAATTTCTCCGCATTGCAAGGTGCAATTCTGAAATTTTTTGCTTTTTCCTGCTCCTCTTAGCATGATAAAGAAGATTCAAAGAGAGTGAGATGCCAGCTCCTTTCATTCAGTCAGTAGCTTCAATCATTTCTGGAAGTTTTTCAATGGCAAAAATCAATGAATATTGTAAATGCACAAACAGTAATTTCTCCGCATTGCAAGGTGCAATTCTGAAATTTTTTGCTTTTTCCTGCTCCTCTTAGCATGATAAAGAAGATTCAAAGAGAGTGAGATGCCAGCTCCTTTCATTCAGTCAGTAGCTTCAATCATTTCTGGACGTTTTTCAATGGCAAAAATCAATGAATATTGTAAATGCACAAACAGTAATTTCTCCGCATTGCAAGGTGCAATTCTGAAATTTTTTGCTTTTTCCTGCTCCTCTTAGCATGATAAAGAAGATTCAAAGAGAGTGAGATGCCAGCTCCTTTCATTCAGTCAGTAGCTTCAATCATTTCTGGAAGTTTTTCAATGGCAAAAATTAATGAATATTGTAAATGCACAAACAGTAATTTCTCCGCATTGCAAGGTGCAATTCTGAAATTTTTTGCTTTTTCCTGCTCCTCTTAGCATGATAAAGAAGATTCAAAGAGAGTGAGATGCCAGCTCCTTTCATTCAGTCAGTAGCTTCAATCATTTCTGGACGTTTTTCAATGGCAAAAATCAATGAATATTGTAAATGCACAAACAGTAATTTCTCCGCATTGCAAGGTGCAATTCTGAAATTTTTTGCTTTTTCCTGCTCCTCTTAGCATGATAAAGAAGATTCAAAGAGAGTGAGATGCCAGCTCCTTTCATTCAGTCAGTAGCTTCAATCATTTCTGGACGTTTTTCAATGGCAAAAATCAGTGAATATTGTAAATGCACAAACAGTAATTTCTCCGCATTGCAAGGTGCAATTCTGAAATTTTTTGCTTTTTCCTGCTCCTCTTAGCATGATAAAGAAGATTCAAAGAGAGTGAGATGCCAGCTCCTTTCATTCAGTCAGTAGCTTCAAACATTTCTGGTATATGAATAACATGATGTTTTTCAATGGCAAAAATCAATGAATATTGTAAATGCACAAACAGTAATTTCTCCGCATTGCAAGGTGCAATTCTGAAATTTTTTGCTTTTTCCTGCTCCTCTTAGCATGATAAAGAAGATTCAAAGAGAGTGAGATGCCAGCTCCTTTCATTCAGTCAGTAGCTTCAATCATTTCTGGACGTTTTTCAATGGCAAAAATCAATGAATATTGTAAATGCACAAACAGTAATTTCTCCGCATTGCAAGGTGCAATTCTGAAATTTTTTGCTTTTTCCTGCTCCTCTTAGCATGATAAAGAAGATTCAAAGAGAGTGAGATGCCAGCTCCTTTCATTCAGTCAGTAGCTTCAATCATTTCTGGAAGTTTTTCAATGGCAAAAATCAATGAATATTGTAAATGCACAAACAGTAATTTCTCCGCATTGCAAGGTGCAATTCTGAAATTTTTTGCTTTTTCCTGCTCCTCTTAGCATGATAAAGAAGATTCAAAGAGAGTGAGATGCCAGCTCCTTTCATTCAGTCAGTAGCTTCAATCATTTCTGGACGTTTTTCAATGGCAAAAATCAATGAATATTGTAAATGCACAAACAGTAATTTCTCCGCATTGCAAGGTGCAATTCTGAAATTTTTTGCTTTTTCCTGCTCCTCTTAGCATGATAAAGAAGATTCAAAGAGAGTGAGATGCCAGCTCCTTTCATTCAGTCAGTAGCTTCAATCATTTCTGGAAGTTTTTCAATGGCAAAAATTAATGAATATTGTAAATGCACAAACAGTAATTTCTCCGCATTGCAAGGTGCAATTCTGAAATTTTTTGCTTTTTCCTGCTCCTCTTAGCATGATAAAGAAGATTCAAAGAGAGTGAGATGCCAGCTCCTTTCATTCAGTCAGTAGCTTCAATCATTTCTGGACGTTTTTCAATGGCAAAAATCAATGAATATTGTAAATGCACAAACAGTAATTTCTCCGCATTGCAAGGTGCAATTCTGAAATTTTTTGCTTTTTCCTGCTCCTCTTAGCATGATAAAGAAGATTCAAAGAGAGTGAGATGCCAGCTCCTTTCATTCAGTCAGTAGCTTCAATCATTTCTGGACGTTTTTCAATGGCAAAAATCAGTGAATATTGTAAATGCACAAACAGTAATTTCTCCGCATTGCAAGGTGCAATTCTGAAATTTTTTGCTTTTTCCTGCTCCTCTTAGCATGATAAAGAAGATTCAAAGAGAGTGAGATGCCAGCTCCTTTCATTCAGTCAGTAGCTTCAATCATTTCTGGACGTTTTTCAATGGCAAAAATCAGTGAATATTGTAAATGCACAAACAGTAATTTCTCCGCATTGCAAGGTGCAATTCTGAAATTTTTTGCTTTTTCCTGCTCCTCTTAGCATGATAAAGAAGATTCAAAGAGAGTGAGATGCCAGCTCCTTTCATTCAGTCAGTAGCTTCAAACATTTCTGGTATATGAATAACATGATGTTTTTCAATGGCAAAAATCAATGAATATTGTAAATGCACAAACAGTAATTTCTCCGCATTGCAAGGTGCAATTCTGAAATTTTTTGCTTTTTCCTGCTCCTCTTAGCATGATAAAGAAGATTCAAAGAGAGTGAGATGCCAGCTCCTTTCATTCAGTCAGTAGCTTCAATCATTTCTGGACATTTTTCAATGGCAAAAATCAATGAATATTGTAAATGCACAAAACAGTAATTTCTCCGCATTGCAAGGTGCAATTCTGAAATTTTTTGCTTTTTCCTGCTCCTCTTAGCATGATAAAGAAGATTCAAAGAGAGTGAGATGCCAGCTCCTTTCATTCAGTCAGTAGCTTCAAACATTTCTGGTATATGAATAACATGATGTTTTTCAATGGCAAAAATCAATGAATATTGTAAATGCACAAACAGTAATTTCTCCGCATTGCAAGGTGCAATTCTGAAATTTTTTGCTTTTTCCTGCTCCTCTTAGCATGATAAAGAAGATTCAAAGAGAGTGAGATGCCAGCTCCTTTCATTCAGTCAGTAGCTTCAATCATTTCTGGACGTTTTTCAATGGCAAAAATCAATGAATATTGTAAATGCACAAACAGTAATTTCTCCGCATTGCAAGGTGCAATTCTGAAATTTTTTGCTTTTTCCTGCTCCTCTTAGCATGATAAAGAAGATTCAAAGAGAGTGAGATGCCAGCTCCTTTCATTCAGTCAGTAGCTTCAATCATTTCTGGAAGTTTTTCAATGGCAAAAATCAATGAATATTGTAAATGCACAAACAGTAATTTCTCCGCATTGCAAGGTGCAATTCTGAAATTTTTTGCTTTTTCCTGCTCCTCTTAGCATGATAAAGAAGATTCAAAGAGAGTGAGATGCCAGCTCCTTTCATTCAGTCAGTAGCTTCAATCATTTCTGGACGTTTTTCAATGGCAAAAATCAATGAATATTGTAAATGCACAAACAGTAATTTCTCCGCATTGCAAGGTGCAATTCTGAAATTTTTTGCTTTTTCCTGCTCCTCTTAGCATGATAAAGAAGATTCAAAGAGAGTGAGATGCCAGCTCCTTTCATTCAGTCAGTAGCTTCAAACATTTCTGGTATATGAATAACATGATGTTTTTCAATGGCAAAAATCAATGAATATTGTAAATGCACAAACAATAATTTCTCCGCATTGCAAGGTGCAATTCTGAAATTTTTTGCTTTTTCCTGCTCCTCTTAGCATGATAAAGAAGATTCAAAGAGAGTGAGATGCCAGCTCCTTTCATTCAGTCAGTAGCTTCAATCATTTCTGGACGTTTTTCAATGGCAAAAATCAATGAATATTGTAAATGCACAAACAGTAATTTCTCCGCATTGCAAGGTGCAATTCTGAAATTTTTTGCTTTTTCCTGCTCCTCTTAGCATGATAAAGAAGATTCAAAGAGAGTGAGATGCCAGCTCCTTTCATTCAGTCAGTAGCTTCAATCATTTCTGGACGTTTTTCAATGGCAAAAATCAATGAATATTGTAAATGCACAAACAGTAATTTCTCCGCATTGCAAGGTGCAATTCTGAAATTTTTTGCTTTTTCCTGCTCCTCTTAGCATGATAAAGAAGATTCAAAGAGAGTGAGATGCCAGCTCCTTTCATTCAGTCAGTAGCTTCAAACATTTCTGGTATATGAATAACATGATGTTTTTCAATGGCAAAAATCAATGAATATTGTAAATGCACAAACAGTAATTTCTCCGCATTGCAAGGTGCAATTCTGAAATTTTTTGCTTTTTCCTGCTCCTCTTAGCATGATAAAGAAGATTCAAAGAGAGTGAGATGCCAGCTCCTTTCATTCAGTCAGTAGCTTCAAACATTTCTGGTATATGAATAACATGATGTTTTTCAATGGCAAAAATCAATGAATATTGTAAATGCACAAACAATAATTTCTCCGCATTGCAAGGTGCAATTCTGAAATTTTTTGCTTTTTCCTGCTCCTCTTAGCATGATAAAGAAGATTCAAAGAGAGTGAGATGCCAGCTCCTTTCATTCAGTCAGTAGCTTCAATCATTTCTGGACGTTTTTCAATGGCAAAAATCAATGAATATTGTAAATGCACAAACAGTAATTTCTCCGCATTGCAAGGTGCAATTCTGAAATTTTTTGCTTTTTCCTGCTCCTCTTAGCATGATAAAGAAGATTCAAAGAGAGTGAGATGCCAGCTCCTTTCATTCAGTCAGTAGCTTCAATCATTTCTGGACGTTTTTCAATGGCAAAAATCAATGAATATTGTAAATGCACAAACAGTAATTTCTCCGCATTGCAAGGTGCAATTCTGAAATTTTTTGCTTTTTCCTGCTCCTCTTAGCATGATAAAGAAGATTCAAAGAGAGTGAGATGCCAGCTAATTTCATTCAGTCAGTAGCTTCAAACATTTCTGGTATATGAATAACATGATGTTTTTCAATGGCAAAAATCAATGAATATTGTAAATGCACAAACAGTAATTTCTCCGCATTGCAAGGTGCAATTCTGAAATTTTTTGCTTTTTCCTGCTCCTCTTAGCATGATAAAGAAGATTCAAAGAGAGTGAGATGCCAGCTCCTTTCATTCAGTCAGTAGCTTCAATCATTTCTGGACGTTTTTCAATGGCAAAAATCAATGAATATTGTAAATGCACAAACAGTAATTTCTCCGCATTGCAAGGTGCAATTCTGAAATTTTTTGCTTTTTCCTGCTCCTCTTAGCATGGTAAAGAAGATTCAAAGAGAGTGAGATGCCAGCTCCTTTCATTCAGTCAGTAGCTTCAATCATTTCTGGAAGTTTTTCAATGGCAAAAATCAATGAATATTGTAAATGCACAAACAGTAATTTCTCCGCATTGCAAGGTGCAATTCTGAAATTTTTTGCTTTTTCCTGCTCCTCTTAGCATGATAAAGAAGATTCAAAGAGAGTGAGATGCCAGCTCCTTTCATTCAGTCAGTAGCTTCAATCATTTCTGGACGTTTTTCAATGGCAAAAATCAATGAATATTGTAAATGCACAAACAGTAATTTCTCCGCATTGCAAGGTGCAATTCTGAAATTTTTTGCTTTTTCCTGCTCCTCTTAGCATGATAAAGAAGATTCAAAGAGAGTGAGATGCCAGCTCCTTTCATTCAGTCAGTAGCTTCAATCATTTCTGGAAGTTTTTCAATGGCAAAAATTAATGAATATTGTAAATGCACAAACAGTAATTTCTCCGCATTGCAAGGTGCAATTCTGAAATTTTTTGCTTTTTCCTGCTCCTCTTAGCATGATAAAGAAGATTCAAAGAGAGTGAGATGCCAGCTCCTTTCATTCAGTCAGTAGCTTCAATCATTTCTGGACGTTTTTCAATGGCAAAAATCAATGAATATTGTAAATGCACAAACAGTAATTTCTCCGCATTGCAAGGTGCAATTCTGAAATTTTTTGCTTTTTCCTGCTCCTCTTAGCATGATAAAGTAGATTCAAAGAGAGTGAGATGCCAGCTCCTTTCATTCAGTCAGTAGCTTCAATCATTTCTGGACGTTTTTCAATGGCAAAAATCAATGAATATTGTAAATGCACAAACAGTAATTTCTCCGCATTGCAAGGTGCAATTCTGAAATTTTTTGCTTTTTCCTGCTCCTCTTAGCATGATAAAGAAGATTCAAAGAGAGTGAGATGCCAGCTCCTTTCATTCAGTCAGTAGCTTCAAACATTTCTGGTATATGAATAACATGATGTTTTTCAATGGCAAAAATCAATGAATATTGTAAATGCACAAACAGTAATTTCTCCGCATTGCAAGGTGCAATTCTGAAATTTTTTGCTTTTTCCTGCTCCTCTTAGCATGATAAAGAAGATTCAAAGAGAGTGAGATGCCAGCTCCTTTCATTCAGTCAGTAGCTTCAATCATTTCTGGACGTTTTTCAATGGCAAAAATCAATGAATATTGTAAATGCACAAACAGTAATTTCTCCGCATTGCAAGGTGCAATTCTGAAATTTTTTGCTTTTTCCTGCTCCTCTTAGCATGATAAAGAAGATTCAAAGAGAATGAGATGCCAGCTCCTTTCATTCAGTCAGTAGCTTCAATCATTTCTGGAAGTTTTTCAATGGCAAAAATCAATGAATATTGTAAATGCACAAACAGTAATTTCTCCGCATTGCAAGGTGCAATTCTGAAATTTTTTGCTTTTTCCTGCTCCTCTTAGCATGATAAAGAAGATTCAAAGAGAGTGAGATGCCAGCTCCTTTCATTCAGTCAGTAGCTTCAATCATTTCTGGACGTTTTTCAATGGCAAAAATCAATGAATATTGTAAATGCACAAACAGTAATTTCTCCGCATTGCAAGGTGCAATTCTGAAATTTTTTGCTTTTTCCTGCTCCTCTTAGCATGATAAAGAAGATTCAAAGAGAGTGAGATGCCAGCTCCTTTCATTCAGTCAGTAGCTTCAAACATTTCTGGTATATGAATAACATGATGTTTTTCAATGGCAAAAATCAATGAATATTGTAAATGCACAAACAATAATTTCTCCGCATTGCAAGGTGCAATTCTGAAATTTTTTGCTTTTTCCTGCTCCTCTTAGCATGATAAAGAAGATTCAAAGAGAGTGAGATGCCAGCTCCTTTCATTCAGTCAGTAGCTTCAATCATTTCTGGACGTTTTTCAATGGCAAAAATCAATGAATATTGTAAATGCACAAACAGTAATTTCTCCGCATTGCAAGGTGCAATTCTGAAATTTTTTGCTTTTTCCTGCTCCTCTTAGCATGATAAAGAAGATTCAAAGAGAGTGAGATGCCAGCTCCTTTCATTCAGTCAGTAGCTTCAATCATTTCTGGACGTTTTTCAATGGCAAAAATCAATGAATATTGTAAATGCACAAACAGTAATTTCTCCGCATTGCAAGGTGCAATTCTGAAATTTTTTGCTTTTTCCTGCTCCTCTTAGCATGATAAAGAAGATTCAAAGAGAGTGAGATGCCAGCTCCTTTCATTCAGTCAGTAGCTTCAAACATTTCTGGTATATGAATAACATGATGTTTTTCAATGGCAAAAATCAATGAATATTGTAAATGCACAAACAGTAATTTCTCCGCATTGCAAGGTGCAATTCTGAAATTTTTTGCTTTTTCCTGCTCCTCTTAGCATGATAAAGAAGATTCAAAGAGAGTGAGATGCCAGCTCCTTTCATTCAGTCAGTAGCTTCAATCATTTCTGGACGTTTTTCAATGGCAAAAATCAATGAATATTGTAAATGCACAAACAGTAATTTCTCCGCATTGCAAGGTGCAATTCTGAAATTTTTTGCTTTTTCCTGCTCCTCTTAGCATGATAAAGAAGATTCAAAGAGAGTGAGATGCCAGCTCCTTTCATTCAGTCAGTAGCTTCAATCATTTCTGGAAGTTTTTCAATGGCAAAAATCAATGAATATTGTAAATGCACAAACAGTAATTTCTCCGCATTGCAAGGTGCAATTCTGAAATTTTTTGCTTTTTCCTGCTCCTCTTAGCATGATAAAGAAGATTCAAAGAGAGTGAGATGCCAGCTCCTTTCATTCAGTCAGTAGCTTCAATCATTTCTGGACGTTTTTCAATGGCAAAAATCAATGAATATTGTAAATGCACAAACAGTAATTTCTCCGCATTGCAAGGTGCAATTCTGAAATTTTTTGCTTTTTCCTGCTCCTCTTAGCATGATAAAGAAGATTCAAAGAGAGTGAGATGCCAGCTCCTTTCATTCAGTCAGTAGCTTCAATCATTTCTTTAAGTTTTTCAATGGCAAAAATTAATGAATATTGTAAATGCACAAACAGTAATTTCTCCGCATTGCAAGGTGCAATTCTGAAATTTTTTGCTTTTTCCTGCTCCTCTTAGCATGATAAAGAAGATTCAAAGAGAGTGAGATGCCAGCTCCTTTCATTCAGTCAGTAGCTTCAATCATTTCTGGACGTTTTTCAATGGCAAAAATCAATGAATATTGTAAATGCACAAACAGTAATTTCTCCGCATTGCAAGGTGCAATTCTGAAATTTTTTGCTTTTTCCTGCTCCTCTTAGCATGATAAAGAAGATTCAAAGAGAGTGAGATGCCAGCTCCTTTCATTCAGTCAGTAGCTTCAATCATTTCTGGACGTTTTTCAATGGCAAAAATCAGTGAATATTGTAAATGCACAAACAGTAATTTCTCCGCATTGCAAGGTGCAATTCTGAAATTTTTTGCTTTTTCCTGCTCCTCTTAGCATGATAAAGAAGATTCAAAGAGAGTGAGATGCCAGCTCCTTTCATTCAGTCAGTAGCTTCAAACATTTCTGGTATATGAATAACATGATGTTTTTCAATGGCAAAAATCAATGAATATTGTAAATGCACAAACAGTAATTTCTCCGCATTGCAAGGTGCAATTCTGAAATTTTTTGCTTTTTCCTGCTCCTCTTAGCATGATAAAGAAGATTCAAAGAGAGTGAGATGCCAGCTCCTTTCATTCAGTCAGTAGCTTCAATCATTTCTGGACGTTTTTCAATGGCAAAAATCAATGAATATTGTAAATGCACAAACAGTAATTTCTCCGCATTGCAATTTGCAATTCTGAAATTTTTTGCTTTTTCCTGCTCCTCTTAGCATGATAAAGAAGATTCAAAGAGAGTGAGATGCCAGCTCCTTTCATTCAGTCAGTAGCTTCAATCATTTCTGGACGTTTTTCAATGGCAAAAATCAATGAATATTGTAAATGCACAAACAGTAATTTCTCCGCATTGCAAGGTGCAATTCTGAAATTTTTTGCTTTTTCCTGCTCCTCTTAGCATGATAAAGAAGATTCAAAGAGAGTGAGATGCCAGCTCCTTTCATTCAGTCAGTAGCTTCAATCATTTCTGGAAGTTTTTCAATGGCAAAAATTAATGAATATTGTAAATGCACAAACAGTAATTTCTCCGCATTGCAAGGTGCAATTCTGAAATTTTTTGCTTTTTCCTGCTCCTCTTAGCATGATAAAGAAGATTCAAAGAGAGTGAGATGCCAGCTCCTTTCATTCAGTCAGTAGCTTCAATCATTTCTGGACGTTTTTCAATGGCAAAAATCAATGAATATTGTATATGCACAAACAGTAATTTCTCCGCATTGCAAGGTGCAATTCTGAAATTTTTTGCTTTTTCCTGCTCCTCTTAGCATGAAAAAAGAAGATTCAAAGAGAGTGAGATGCCAGCTCCTTTCATTCAGTCAGTAGCTTCAATCATTTCTGGACGTTTTTCAATGGCAAAAATCAGTGAATATTGTAAATGCACAAACAGTAATTTCTCCGCATTGCAAGGTGCAATTCTGAAATTTTTTGCTTTTTCCTGCTCCTCTTAGCATGATAAAGAAGATTCAGAGAGTGAGATGCCAGCTCCTTTCATTCAGTCAGTAGCTTCAATCATTTCTGGACATTTTTCAATGGCAAAAATCAATGAATATTGTAAATGCACAAAACAGTAATTTCTCCGCATTGCAAGGTGCAATTCTGAAATTTTTTGCTTTTTCCTGCTCCTCTTAGCATGATAAAGAAGATTCAAAGAGAGTGAGATGCCAGCTCCTTTCATTCAGTCAGTAGCTTCAAACATTTCTGGTATATGAATAACATGATGTTTTTCAATGGCAAAAATCAATGAATATTGTAAATGCACAAACAGTAATTTCTCCGCATTGCAAGGTGCAATTCTGAAATTTTTTGCTTTTTCCTGCTCCTCTTAGCATGATAAAGAAGATTCAAAGAGAGTGAGATGCCAGCTCCTTTCATTCAGTCAGTAGCTTCAATCATTTCTGGAAGTTTTTCAATGGCAAAAATCAATGAATATTGTAAATGCACAAACAGTAATTTCTCCGCATTGCAAGGTGCAATTCTGAAATTTTTTGCTTTTTCCTGCTCCTCTTAGCATGATAAAGAAGATTCAAAGAGAGTGAGATGCCAGCTCCTTTCATTCAGTCAGTAGCTTCAAACATTTCTGGTATATGAATAACATGATGTTTTTCAATGGCAAAAATCAATGAATATTGTAAATGCACAAACAATAATTTCTCCGCATTGCAAGGTGCAATTCTGAAATTTTTTGCTTTTTCCTGCTCCTCTTAGCATGATAAAGAAGATTCAAAGAGAGTGAGATGCCAGCTGCTTTCATTCAGTCAGTAGCTTCAAACATTTCTGGTATATGAATAACATGATGTTTTTCAATGGCAAAAATCAATGAATATTGTAAATGCACAAACAGTAATTTCTCCGCATTGCAAGGTGCAATTCTGAAATTTTTTGCTTTTTCCTGCTCCTCTTAGCATGATAAAGAAGATTCAAAGAGAGTGAGATGCCAGCTCCTTTCGTTCAGTCAGTAGCTTCAATCATTTCTGGACGTTTTTCAATGGCAAAAATCATTGAATATTGTAAATGCACAAACAGTAATTTCTCCGCATTGCAAGGTGCAATTCTGAAATTTTTTACTTTTTCCTGCTCCTCTTAGCATGATAAAGAAGATTCAAAGAGAGTGAGATGTCAGCTCCTTTCATTCAGTCAGTAGCTTCAATCATTTCTGGTATATGAATAACATGATGTTTTTCAATGGCAAAAATCAATGAATATTGTAAATGCACAAACAGTAATTTCTCCGCATTGCAAGGTGAAATTCTGAAATTTTTTGCTTTTTCCTGCTCCTCTTAGCATGATAAACAAGATTCAAAGAGAGTGAGATAACAGCTCCTTTCATTCAGTCAGTAGCTTCAATCATTTCTGGACGTTTTTCAATGGCAAAAATCAATGAATATTGTAAATGCACAAACAGTAATTTCTCCGCATTGCAAGGTGCAATTCTGAAATTTTTTGCTTTTTCCTGCTCCTCTTAGCATGATAAAGAAGATTCAAAGAGAGTGAGATGCCAGCTCCTTTCATTCAGTCAGTAGCTTCAATCATTTCTGGACGTTTTTCAATTGCAAAAATCAATGAATATTGTAAATGCACAAACAGTAATTTCTCCGCATTGCAAGGTGCAATTCTGAAATTTTTTGCTTTTTCCTGCTCCTCTTAGCATGATAAAGAAGATTCAAAGAGAGTGAGATGCCAGCTACTTTCATTCAGTCAGTAGCTTCAATCATTTCTGGTATATGAATAACATGATGTTTTTCAATGGCAAAAATCAATGAATATTGTAAATGCACAAACAGTAATTTCTCCGCATTGCAAGGTGCAATTCTGAAATTTTTTCCTTTATCCTGCTCCTCTTAGCATGATAAAGAAGATTCAAAGAGAGTGAGATGCCAGCTCCTTTCATTCAGTCAGTAGCTTCAATCATTTCTGGAAGTTTTTCAATGGCAAAAATCAATGAATATTGTAAATGCACAAACAGTAATTTCTCCGCATTGCAAGGTGCAATTCTGAAATTTTTTGCTTTTTCCTGCTCCTCTTAGCATGATAAAGAAGATTCAAAGAGAGTGAGATGCCAGCTCCTTTCATTCAGTCAGTAGCTTCAATCATTTCTGGTATATGAATAACATGATGTTTTTCAATGGCAAAAATCAATGAATTTTGTAAATGCACAAACAGTAATTTCTCCGCATTGCAAGGTGCAATTCTGAAATTTTTTGCTTTTTCCTGCTCCTCTTAGCATGATAAAGAAGATTCAAAGAGAGTGAGATGCCAGCTCCTTTCATTCAGTCAGTAGATTCAATCATTTCTGGACGTTTTTCAATGGCAAAAATCAATGAATATTGTAAATGCACAAACACTAATTTCTCCGCATTGCAAGGTGCAATTCTGAAATTTTTTGCTTTTTCCTGCTCCTCTTAGCATGATAAAGAATATTCAAAGAGAGTGAGATGCCAGCTCCTTTCATTCAGTCAGTAGCTTCAAACATTTCTGGTATATGAATAACATGATGTTTTTCAATGGCAAAAATCAATGAATATTGTAAATGCACAAACAGTAATTTCTCTGCATTGCAAGGTGCAATTCTGAAATTTTTTGCTTTTTCCTGCTCCTCTTAGCATGTTAAAGAAGATTCAAAGAGAGTGAGATGCCAGCTCCTTTCGGTCAGTCAGTAGCTTCAATCATTTCTGGACGTTTTTCAATGGTAAAAATCAATGAATATTGTAAATGCACAAACAGTAATTTCTCCGCATTGCAAGGTGCAATTCTGAAATTTTTTGCTTTTTCCTGCTCCTCTTAGCATGATAAAGAAGATTCAAAGAGAGTGAGATGCCAGCTCCTTTCATTCAGTCAGTAGCTTCAAACATTTCTGGTATATGAATAACATGATGTTTTTCAATGGCAAAAATCAATGAATATTGTAAATGCACAAACAGTAATTTCTCCGCATTGCAAGGTGCAATTCTGAAATTTTTTGCTTTTTCCTGCTCCTCTTAGCATGATAAAGAAGATTCAAAGAGAGTGAGATGCCAGCTCCTTTCATTCAGTCAGTAGCTTCAATCATTTCTGGACGTTTTTCAATGGCAAAAATCAATGAATATTGTAAATGCACAAACAGTAATTTCTCCGCATTGCAAGGTGCAATTCTGAAATTTTTTGCTTTTTCCTGCTCCTCTTAGCATGATAAAGAAGATTCAAAGAGAGTGAGATGCCATCTCCTTTCATTCAGTCAGTAGCTTCAAACATTTCTGGTATATGAATAACATGATGTTTTTCAATGGCAAAAATCAATGAATATTGTAAATGCACAAACAATAATTTCTCCGCATTGCAAGGTGCAATTCTGAAATTTTTTGCTTTTTCCTGCTCCTCTTAGCATGATAAAGAAGATTCAAAGAGAGTGAGATGCCAGCTCCTTTCATTCAGTCAGTAGCTTCAATCATTTCTGGACGTTTTTCAATGGCAAAAATCAATGAATATTGTAAATGCACAAACAGTAATTTCTCCGCATTGCAAGGTGCAATTCTGAAATTTTTTGCTTTTTCCTGCTCCTCTTAGCATGATAAAGAAGATTCAAAGAGAGTGAGATGCCAGCTCCTTTCATTCAGTCAGTAGCTTCAATCATTTCTGGACGTTTTTCAATGGCAAAAATCAATGAATATTGTAAATGCACAAACAGTAATTTCTCCGCATTGCAAGGTGCAATTCTGAAATTTTTTGCTTTTTCCTGCTCCTCTTAGCATGATAAAGAAGATTCAAAGAGAGTGAGATGCCAGCTCCTTTCATTCAGTCAGTAGCTTCAAACATTTCTGGTATATGAATAACATGATGTTTTTCAATGGCAAAAATCAATGAATATTGTAAATGCACAAACAGTAATTTCTCCGCATTGCAAGGTGCAATTCTGAAATTTTTTGCTTTTTCCTGCTCCTCTTAGCATGATAAAGAAGATTCAAAGAGAGTGAGATGCCAGCTCCTTTCATTCAGTCAGTAGCTTCAATCATTTCTGGACGTTTTTCAATGGCAAAAATCAATGAATATTGTAAATGCACAAACAGTAATTTCTCCGCATTGCAAGGTGCAATTCTGAAATTTTTTGCTTTTTCCTGCTCCTCTTAGCATGATAAAGAAGATTCAAAGAGAGTGAGATGCCAGCTGCTTTCATTCAGTCAGTAGCTTCAAACATTTCTGGTATATGAATAACATGATGTTTTTCAATGGCAAAAATCAATGAATATTGTAAATGCACAAACAGTAATTTCTCCGCATTGCAAGGTGCAATTCTGAAATTTTTTGCTTTTTCCTGCTCCTCTTAGCATGATAAAGAAGATTCAAAGAGAGTGAGATGCCAGCTCCTTTCGTTCAGTCAGTAGCTTCAATCATTTCTGGACGTTTTTCAATGGCAAAAATCAATGAATATTGTAAATGCACAAACAGTAATTTCTCCGCATTGCAAGGTGCAATTCTGAAATTTTTTGCTTTTTCCTGCTCCTCTTAGCATGATAAAGAAGATTCAAAGAGAGTGAGATGCCAGCTCCTTTCATTCAGTCAGTAGCTTCAATCATTTCTGGACGTTTTTCAATTGCAAAAATAAATGAATATTGTAAATGCACAAACAGTAATTTCTCCGCATTGCAAGGTGCAATTCTGAAATTTTTTGCTTTTTCCTGCTCCTCTTAGCATGATAAAGAAGATTCAAAGAGAGTGAGATGCCAGCTACTTTCAATCAGTCAGTAGCTTCAATCATTTCTGGAAGTTTTTCAATGGCAAAAATCAATGAATATTGTAAATGCACAAACAGTAATTTCTCCGCATTGCAAGGTGCAATTGTGAAATTTTTTGCTTTATCCTGCTCCTCTTAGCATGATAAAGAAGATTCAAAGAGAGTGAGATGCCAGCTCCTTTCATTCAGTCAGTAGCTTCAATCATTTCTGGAAGTTTTTCAATGGCAAAAATCAATGAATATTGTAAATGCACAAACAGTAATTTCTCCGCATTGCAAGGTGCAATTCTGAAATTTTTTGCTTTTTCCTGCTCCTCTTAGCATGATAAAGAAGATTCAAAGAGAGTGAGATGCCAGCTCCTTTCATTCAGTCAGTAGCTTCAATCATTTCTGGACGTTTTTCAATGGCAAAAATCAATGAATATTGTAAATGCACAAACAGTAATTTCTCCGCATTGCAACATGCAATTCTGAAATTTTTTGCTTTTTCCTGCTCCTCTTAGCATGATAAAGAAGATTCAAAGAGAGTGAGATGCCAGCTAATTTCATTCAGTCAGTAGCTTCAAACATTTCTGGTATATGAATAACATGATGTTTTTCAATGGCAAAAATCAATGAATATTGTAAATGCACAAACAGTAATTTCTCCGCATTGCAAGGTGCAATTCTGAAATTTTTTGCTTTTTCCTGCTCCTCTTAGCATGATAAAGAAGATTCAAAGAGAGTGAGATGCCAGCTCCTTTCATTCAGTCAGTAGCTTCAATCATTTCTGGACGTTTTTCAATGGCAAAAATCAATGAATATTGTAAATGCACAAACAGTAATTTCTCCGCATTGCAAGGT
The DNA here is from genome assembly GCF_046119375.1 of Phyllobates terribilis. NCBI lineage: Eukaryota > Metazoa > Chordata > Amphibia > Anura > Dendrobatidae > Phyllobates > Phyllobates terribilis. Next base: position 221,583 of record NW_027364080.1, on the reverse strand, counting down.
GCAATTCTGAAATTTTTTGCTTTTTCCTGCTCCTCTTAGCATGGTAAAGAAGATTCAAAGAGAGTGAGATGCCAGCTCCTTTCATTCAGTCAGTAGCTTCAATCATTTCTGGAAGTTTTTCAATGGCAAAAATCAATGAATATTGTAAATGCACAAACAGTAATTTCTCCGCATTGCAAGGTGCAATTCTGAAATTTTTTGCTTTTTCCTGCTCCTCTTAGCATGATAAAGAAGATTCAAAGAGAGTGAGATGCCAGCTCCTTTCATTCAGTCAGTAGCTTCAATCATTTCTGGACGTTTTTCAATGGCAAAAATCAATGAATATTGTAAATGCACAAACAGTAATTTCTCCGCATTGCAAGGTGCAATTCTGAAATTTTTTGCTTTTTCCTGCTCCTCTTAGCATGATAAAGAAGATTCAAAGAGAGTGAGATGCCAGCTCCTTTCATTCAGTCAGTAGCTTCAATCATTTCTGGAAGTTTTTCAATGGCAAAAATTAATGAATATTGTAAATGCACAAACAGTAATTTCTCCGCATTGCAAGGTGCAATTCTGAAATTTTTTGCTTTTTCCTGCTCCTCTTAGCATGATAAAGAAGATTCAAAGAGAGTGAGATGCCAGCTCCTTTCATTCAGTCAGTAGCTTCAATCATTTCTGGACGTTTTTCAATGGCAAAAATCAATGAATATTGTAAATGCACAAACAGTAATTTCTCCGCATTGCAAGGTGCAATTCTGAAATTTTTTGCTTTTTCCTGCTCCTCTTAGCATGATAAAGTAGATTCAAAGAGAGTGAGATGCCAGCTCCTTTCATTCAGTCAGTAGCTTCAATCATTTCTGGACGTTTTTCAATGGCAAAAATCAATGAATATTGTAAATGCACAAACAGTAATTTCTCCGCATTGCAAGGTGCAATTCTGAAATTTTTTGCTTTTTCCTGCTCCTCTTAGCATGATAAAGAAGATTCAAAGAGAGTGAGATGCCAGCTCCTTTCATTCAGTCAGTAGCTTCAAACATTTCTGGTATATGAATAACATGATGTTTTTCAATGGCAAAAATCAATGAATATTGTAAATGCACAAACAGTAATTTCTCCGCATTGCAAGGTGCAATTCTGAAATTTTTTGCTTTTTCCTGCTCCTCTTAGCATGATAAAGAAGATTCAAAGAGAGTGAGATGCCAGCTCCTTTCATTCAGTCAGTAGCTTCAATCATTTCTGGACGTTTTTCAATGGCAAAAATCAATGAATATTGTAAATGCACAAACAGTAATTTCTCCGCATTGCAAGGTGCAATTCTGAAATTTTTTGCTTTTTCCTGCTCCTCTTAGCATGATAAAGAAGATTCAAAGAGAATGAGATGCCAGCTCCTTTCATTCAGTCAGTAGCTTCAATCATTTCTGGAAGTTTTTCAATGGCAAAAATCAATGAATATTGTAAATGCACAAACAGTAATTTCTCCGCATTGCAAGGTGCAATTCTGAAATTTTTTGCTTTTTCCTGCTCCTCTTAGCATGATAAAGAAGATTCAAAGAGAGTGAGATGCCAGCTCCTTTCATTCAGTCAGTAGCTTCAATCATTTCTGGACGTTTTTCAATGGCAAAAATCAATGAATATTGTAAATGCACAAACAGTAATTTCTCCGCATTGCAAGGTGCAATTCTGAAATTTTTTGCTTTTTCCTGCTCCTCTTAGCATGATAAAGAAGATTCAAAGAGAGTGAGATGCCAGCTCCTTTCATTCAGTCAGTAGCTTCAAACATTTCTGGTATATGAATAACATGATGTTTTTCAATGGCAAAAATCAATGAATATTGTAAATGCACAAACAATAATTTCTCCGCATTGCAAGGTGCAATTCTGAAATTTTTTGCTTTTTCCTGCTCCTCTTAGCATGATAAAGAAGATTCAAAGAGAGTGAGATGCCAGCTCCTTTCATTCAGTCAGTAGCTTCAATCATTTCTGGACGTTTTTCAATGGCAAAAATCAATGAATATTGTAAATGCACAAACAGTAATTTCTCCGCATTGCAAGGTGCAATTCTGAAATTTTTTGCTTTTTCCTGCTCCTCTTAGCATGATAAAGAAGATTCAAAGAGAGTGAGATGCCAGCTCCTTTCATTCAGTCAGTAGCTTCAATCATTTCTGGACGTTTTTCAATGGCAAAAATCAATGAATATTGTAAATGCACAAACAGTAATTTCTCCGCATTGCAAGGTGCAATTCTGAAATTTTTTGCTTTTTCCTGCTCCTCTTAGCATGATAAAGAAGATTCAAAGAGAGTGAGATGCCAGCTCCTTTCATTCAGTCAGTAGCTTCAAACATTTCTGGTATATGAATAACATGATGTTTTTCAATGGCAAAAATCAATGAATATTGTAAATGCACAAACAGTAATTTCTCCGCATTGCAAGGTGCAATTCTGAAATTTTTTGCTTTTTCCTGCTCCTCTTAGCATGATAAAGAAGATTCAAAGAGAGTGAGATGCCAGCTCCTTTCATTCAGTCAGTAGCTTCAATCATTTCTGGACGTTTTTCAATGGCAAAAATCAATGAATATTGTAAATGCACAAACAGTAATTTCTCCGCATTGCAAGGTGCAATTCTGAAATTTTTTGCTTTTTCCTGCTCCTCTTAGCATGATAAAGAAGATTCAAAGAGAGTGAGATGCCAGCTCCTTTCATTCAGTCAGTAGCTTCAATCATTTCTGGAAGTTTTTCAATGGCAAAAATCAATGAATATTGTAAATGCACAAACAGTAATTTCTCCGCATTGCAAGGTGCAATTCTGAAATTTTTTGCTTTTTCCTGCTCCTCTTAGCATGATAAAGAAGATTCAAAGAGAGTGAGATGCCAGCTCCTTTCATTCAGTCAGTAGCTTCAATCATTTCTGGACGTTTTTCAATGGCAAAAATCAATGAATATTGTAAATGCACAAACAGTAATTTCTCCGCATTGCAAGGTGCAATTCTGAAATTTTTTGCTTTTTCCTGCTCCTCTTAGCATGATAAAGAAGATTCAAAGAGAGTGAGATGCCAGCTCCTTTCATTCAGTCAGTAGCTTCAATCATTTCTTTAAGTTTTTCAATGGCAAAAATTAATGAATATTGTAAATGCACAAACAGTAATTTCTCCGCATTGCAAGGTGCAATTCTGAAATTTTTTGCTTTTTCCTGCTCCTCTTAGCATGATAAAGAAGATTCAAAGAGAGTGAGATGCCAGCTCCTTTCATTCAGTCAGTAGCTTCAATCATTTCTGGACGTTTTTCAATGGCAAAAATCAATGAATATTGTAAATGCACAAACAGTAATTTCTCCGCATTGCAAGGTGCAATTCTGAAATTTTTTGCTTTTTCCTGCTCCTCTTAGCATGATAAAGAAGATTCAAAGAGAGTGAGATGCCAGCTCCTTTCATTCAGTCAGTAGCTTCAATCATTTCTGGACGTTTTTCAATGGCAAAAATCAGTGAATATTGTAAATGCACAAACAGTAATTTCTCCGCATTGCAAGGTGCAATTCTGAAATTTTTTGCTTTTTCCTGCTCCTCTTAGCATGATAAAGAAGATTCAAAGAGAGTGAGATGCCAGCTCCTTTCATTCAGTCAGTAGCTTCAAACATTTCTGGTATATGAATAACATGATGTTTTTCAATGGCAAAAATCAATGAATATTGTAAATGCACAAACAGTAATTTCTCCGCATTGCAAGGTGCAATTCTGAAATTTTTTGCTTTTTCCTGCTCCTCTTAGCATGATAAAGAAGATTCAAAGAGAGTGAGATGCCAGCTCCTTTCATTCAGTCAGTAGCTTCAATCATTTCTGGACGTTTTTCAATGGCAAAAATCAATGAATATTGTAAATGCACAAACAGTAATTTCTCCGCATTGCAAGGTGCAATTCTGAAATTTTTTGCTTTTTCCTGCTCCTCTTAGCATGATAAAGAAGATTCAAAGAGAGTGAGATGCCAGCTCCTTTCATTCAGTCAGTAGCTTCAATCATTTTTGGAAGTTTTTCAATGGCAAAAATCAATGAATATTGTAAATGCACAAACAGTAATTTCTCCGCATTGCAATTTGCAATTCTGAAATTTTTTGCTTTTTCCTGCTCCTCTTAGCATGATAAAGAAGATTCAAAGAGAGTGAGATGCCAGCTCCTTTCATTCAGTCAGTAGCTTCAATCATTTCTGGACGTTTTTCAATGGCAAAAATCAATGAATATTGTAAATGCACAAACAGTAATTTCTCCGCATTGCAAGGTGCAATTCTGAAATTTTTTGCTTTTTCCTGCTCCTCTTAGCATGATAAAGAAGATTCAAAGAGAGTGAGATGCCAGCTCCTTTCATTCAGTCAGTAGCTTCAATCATTTCTGGAAGTTTTTCAATGGTAAAAATTAATGAATATTGTAAATGCACAAACAGTAATTTCTCCGCATTGCAAGGTGCAATTCTGAAATTTTTTGCTTTTTCCTGCTCCTCTTAGCATGATAAAGAAGATTCAAAGAGAGTGAGATGCCAGCTCCTTTCATTCAGTCAGTAGCTTCAATCATTTCTGGACGTTTTTCAATGGCAAAAATCAATGAATATTGTATATGCACAAACAGTAATTTCTCCGCATTGCAAGGTGCAATTCTGAAATTTTTTGCTTTTTCCTGCTCCTCTTAGCATGAAAAAAGAAGATTCAAAGAGAGTGAGATGCCAGCTCCTTTCATTCAGTCAGTAGCTTCAATCATTTCTGGACGTTTTTCAATGGCAAAAATCAGTGAATATTGTAAATGCACAAACAGTAATTTCTCCGCATTGCAAGGTGCAATTCTGAAATTTTTTGCTTTTTCCTGCTCCTCTTAGCATGATAAAGAAGATTCAAAGAGAGTGAGATGCCAGCTCCTTTCATTCAGTCAGTAGCTTCAATCATTTCTGGACATTTTTCAATGGCAAAAATCAATGAATATTGTAAATGCACAAAACAGTAATTTCTCCGCATTGCAAGGTGCAATTCTGAAATTTTTTGCTTTTTCCTGCTCCTCTTAGCATGATAAAGAAGATTCAAAGAGAGTGAGATGCCAGCTCCTTTCATTCAGTCAGTAGCTTCAAACATTTCTGGTATATGAATAACATGATGTTTTTCAATGGCAAAAATCAATGAATATTGTAAATGCACAAACAGTAATTTCTCCGCATTGCAAGGTGCAATTCTGAAATTTTTTGCTTTTTCCTGCTCCTCTTAGCATGATAAAGAAGATTCAAAGAGAGTGAGATGCCAGCTCCTTTCATTCAGTCAGTAGCTTCAATCATTTCTGGAAGTTTTTCAATGGCAAAAATCAATGAATATTGTAAATGCACAAACAGTAATTTCTCCGCATTGCAAGGTGCAATTCTGAAATTTTTTGCTTTTTCCTGCTCCTCTTAGCATGATAAAGAAGATTCAAAGAGAGTGAGATGCCAGCTCCTTTCATTCAGTCAGTAGCTTCAAACATTTCTGGTATATGAATAACATGATGTTTTTCAATGGCAAAAATCAATGAATATTGTAAATGCACAAACAATAATTTCTCCGCATTGCAAGGTGCAATTCTGAAATTTTTTGCTTTTTCCTGCTCCTCTTAGCATGATAAAGAAGATTCAAAGAGAGTGAGATGCCAGCTGCTTTCATTCAGTCAGTAGCTTCAAACATTTCTGGTATATGAATAACATGATGTTTTTCAATGGCAAAAATCAATGAATATTGTAAATGCACAAACAGTAATTTCTCCGCATTGCAAGGTGCAATTCTGAAATTTTTTGCTTTTTCCTGCTCCTCTTAGCATGATAAAGAAGATTCAAAGAGAGTGAGATGCCAGCTCCTTTCGTTCAGTCAGTAGCTTCAATCATTTCTGGACGTTTTTCAATGGCAAAAATCATTGAATATTGTAAATGCACAAACAGTAATTTCTCCGCATTGCAAGGTGCAATTCTGAAATTTTTTACTTTTTCCTGCTCCTCTTAGCATGATAAAGAAGATTCAAAGAGAGTGAGATGTCAGCTCCTTTCATTCAGTCAGTAGCTTCAATCATTTCTGGTATATGAATAACATGATGTTTTTCAATGGCAAAAATCAATGAATATTGTAAATGCACAAACAGTAATTTCTCCGCATTGCAAGGTGAAATTCTGAAATTTTTTGCTTTTTCCTGCTCCTCTTAGCATGATAAACAAGATTCAAAGAGAGTGAGATAACAGCTCCTTTCATTCAGTCAGTAGCTTCAATCATTTCTGGACGTTTTTCAATGGCAAAAATCAATGAATATTGTAAATGCACAAACAGTAATTTCTCCGCATTGCAAGGTGCAATTCTGAAATTTTTTGCTTTTTCCTGCTCCTCTTAGCATGATAAAGAAGATTCAAAGAGAGTGAGATGCCAGCTCCTTTCATTCAGTCAGTAGCTTCAATCATTTCTGGACGTTTTTCAATTGCAAAAATCAATGAATATTGTAAATGCACAAACAGTAATTTCTCCGCATTGCAAGGTGCAATTCTGAAATTTTTTGCTTTTTCCTGCTCCTCTTAGCATGATAAAGAAGATTCAAAGAGAGTGAGATGCCAGCTACTTTCATTCAGTCAGTAGCTTCAATCATTTCTGGTATATGAATAACATGATGTTTTTCAATGGCAAAAATCAATGAATATTGTAAATGCACAAACAGTAATTTCTCCGCATTGCAAGGTGCAATTCTGAAATTTTTTCCTTTATCCTGCTCCTCTTAGCATGATAAAGAAGATTCAAAGAGAGTGAGATGCCAGCTCCTTTCATTCAGTCAGTAGCTTCAATCATTTCTGGAAGTTTTTCAATGGCAAAAATCAATGAATATTGTAAATGCACAAACAGTAATTTCTCCGCATTGCAAGGTGCAATTCTGAAATTTTTTGCTTTTTCCTGCTCCTCTTAGCATGATAAAGAAGATTCAAAGAGAGTGAGATGCCAGCTCCTTTCATTCAGTCAGTAGCTTCAATCATTTCTGGTATATGAATAACATGATGTTTTTCAATGGCAAAAATCAATGAATTTTGTAAATGCACAAACAGTAATTTCTCCGCATTGCAAGGTGCAATTCTGAAATTTTTTGCTTTTTCCTGCTCCTCTTAGCATGATAAAGAAGATTCAAAGAGAGTGAGATGCCAGCTCCTTTCATTCAGTCAGTAGATTCAATCATTTCTGGACGTTTTTCAATGGCAAAAATCAATGAATATTGTAAATGCACAAACACTAATTTCTCCGCATTGCAAGGTGCAATTCTGAAATTTTTTGCTTTTTCCTGCTCCTCTTAGCATGATAAAGAATATTCAAAGAGAGTGAGATGCCAGCTCCTTTCATTCAGTCAGTAGCTTCAAACATTTCTGGTATATGAATAACATGATGTTTTTCAATGGCAAAAATCAATGAATATTGTAAATGCACAAACAGTAATTTCTCTGCATTGCAAGGTGCAATTCTGAAATTTTTTGCTTTTTCCTGCTCCTCTTAGCATGTTAAAGAAGATTCAAAGAGAGTGAGATGCCAGCTCCTTTCGGTCAGTCAGTAGCTTCAATCATTTCTGGACGTTTTTCAATGGTAAAAATCAATGAATATTGTAAATGCACAAACAGTAATTTCTCCGCATTGCAAGGTGCAATTCTGAAATTTTTTGCTTTTTCCTGCTCCTCTTAGCATGATAAAGAAGATTCAAAGAGAGTGAGATGCCAGCTCCTTTCATTCAGTCAGTAGCTTCAAACATTTCTGGTATATGAATAACATGATGTTTTTCAATGGCAAAAATCAATGAATATTGTAAATGCACAAACAGTAATTTCTCCGCATTGCAAGGTGCAATTCTGAAATTTTTTGCTTTTTCCTGCTCCTCTTAGCATGATAAAGAAGATTCAAAGAGAGTGAGATGCCAGCTCCTTTCATTCAGTCAGTAGCTTCAATCATTTCTGGACGTTTTTCAATGGCAAAAATCAATGAATATTGTAAATGCACAAACAGTAATTTCTCCGCATTGCAAGGTGCAATTCTGAAATTTTTTGCTTTTTCCTGCTCCTCTTAGCATGATAAAGAAGATTCAAAGAGAGTGAGATGCCATCTCCTTTCATTCAGTCAGTAGCTTCAAACATTTCTGGTATATGAATAACATGATGTTTTTCAATGGCAAAAATCAATGAATATTGTAAATGCACAAACAATAATTTCTCCGCATTGCAAGGTGCAATTCTGAAATTTTTTGCTTTTTCCTGCTCCTCTTAGCATGGTAAAGAAGATTCAAAGAGAGTGAGATGCCAGCTCCTTTCATTCAGTCAGTAGCTTCAATCATTTCTGGACGTTTTTCAATGGCAAAAATCAATGAATATTGTAAATGCACAAACAGTAATTTCTCCGCATTGCAAGGTGCAATTCTGAAATTTTTTGCTTTTTCCTGCTCCTCTTAGCATGATAAAGAAGATTCAAAGAGAGTGAGATGCCAGCTCCTTTCATTCAGTCAGTAGCTTCAATCATTTCTGGACGTTTTTCAATGGCAAAAATCAATGAATATTGTAAATGCACAAACAGTAATTTCTCCGCATTGCAAGGTGCAATTCTGAAATTTTTTGCTTTTTCCTGCTCCTCTTAGCATGATAAAGAAGATTCAAAGAGAGTGAGATGCCAGCTCCTTTCATTCAGTCAGTAGCTTCAAACATTTCTGGTATATGAATAACATGATGTTTTTCAATGGCAAAAATCAATGAATATTGTAAATGCACAAACAGTAATTTCTCCGCATTGCAAGGTGCAATTCTGAAATTTTTTGCTTTTTCCTGCTCCTCTTAGCATGATAAAGAAGATTCAAAGAGAGTGAGATGCCAGCTCCTTTCATTCAGTCAGTAGCTTCAATCATTTCTGGACGTTTTTCAATGGCAAAAATCAATGAATATTGTAAATGCACAAACAGTAATTTCTCCGCATTGCAAGGTGCAATTCTGAAATTTTTTGCTTTTTCCTGCTCCTCTTAGCATGATAAAGAAGATTCAAAGAGAGTGAGATGCCAGCTGCTTTCATTCAGTCAGTAGCTTCAAACATTTCTGGTATATGAATAACATGATGTTTTTCAATGGCAAAAATCAATGAATATTGTAAATGCACAAACAGTAATTTCTCCGCATTGCAAGGTGCAATTCTGAAATTTTTTGCTTTTTCCTGCTCCTCTTAGCATGATAAAGAAGATTCAAAGAGAGTGAGATGCCAGCTCCTTTCGTTCAGTCAGTAGCTTCAATCATTTCTGGACGTTTTTCAATGGCAAAAATCAATGAATATTGTAAATGCACAAACAGTAATTTCTCCGCATTGCAAGGTGCAATTCTGAAATTTTTTGCTTTTTCCTGCTCCTCTTAGCATGATAAAGAAGATTCAAAGAGAGTGAGATGCCAGCTCCTTTCATTCAGTCAGTAGCTTCAATCATTTCTGGACGTTTTTCAATTGCAAAAATAAATGAATATTGTAAATGCACAAACAGTAATTTCTCCGCATTGCAAGGTGCAATTCTGAAATTTTTTGCTTTTTCCTGCTCCTCTTAGCATGATAAAGAAGATTCAAAGAGAGTGAGATGCCAGCTACTTTCAATCAGTCAGTAGCTTCAATCATTTCTGGAAGTTTTTCAATGGCAAAAATCAATGAATATTGTAAATGCACAAACAGTAATTTCTCCGCATTGCAAGGTGCAATTGTGAAATTTTTTGCTTTATCCTGCTCCTCTTAGCATGATAAAGAAGATTCAAAGAGAGTGAGATGCCAGCTCCTTTCATTCAGTCAGTAGCTTCAATCATTTCTGGAAGTTTTTCAATGGCAAAAATCAATGAATATTGTAAATGCACAAACAGTAATTTCTCCGCATTGCAAGGTGCAATTCTGAAATTTTTTGCTTTTTCCTGCTCCTCTTAGCATGATAAAGAAGATTCAAAGAGAGTGAGATGCCAGCTCCTTTCATTCAGTCAGTAGCTTCAATCATTTCTGGTATATGAATAACATGATGTTTTTCAATGGCAAAAATCAATGAATTTTGTAAATGCACAAACAGTAATTTCTCCGCATTGCAAGGTGCAATTCTGAAATTTTTTGCTTTTTCCTGCTCCTCTTAGCATGATAAAGAAGATTCAAAGAGAGTGAGATGCCAGCTCCTTTCATTCAGTCAGTAGATTCAATCATTTCTGGACGATTTTCAATGGCAAAAATCAATGAATATTGTAAATGCACAAACACTAATTTCTCCGCATTGCAAGGTGCAATTCTGAAATTTTTTGCTTTTTCCTGCTCCTCTTAGCAAGATAAAGAAGATTCAAAGAGAGTGAGATGCCAGCTCCTTTCATTCAGTCAGTAGCTTCAAACATTTCTGGTATATGAATAACATGATGTTTTTCAATGGCAAAAATCAATGAATATTGTAAATGCACAAACAGTAATTTCTCCGCATTGCAAGGTGCAATTCTGAAATTTTTTGCTTTTTCCTGCTCCTCTTAGCATGTTAAAGAAGATTCAAAGAGAGTGAGATGCCAGCTCCTTTCGGTCAGTCAGTAGCTTCAATCATTTCTGGACGTTTTTCAATGGCAAAAATCAATGAATATTGTAAATGCACAAACACTAATTTCTCCGCATTGCAAGGTGCAATTCTGAAATTTTTTGCTTTTTCCTGCTCCTCTTAGCATGATAAAGAAGATTCAAAGAGAGTGAGATGCCAGCTCCTTTCATTCAGTCAGTAGCTTCAAACATTTCTGGTATATGAATAACATGATGTTTTTCAATGGCAAAAATCAATGAATATTGTAAATGCACAAACAGTAATTTCTCCGCATTGCAAGGTGCAATTCTGAAATTTTTTGCTTTTTCCTGCTCCTCTTAGCATGTTAAAGAAGATTCAAAGAGAGTGAGATGCCAGCTCCTTTCGGTCAGTCAGTAGCTTCAATCATTTCTGGACGTTTTTCAATGGTAAAAATCAATGAATATTGTAAATGCACAAACAGTAATTTCTCCGCATTGCAAGGTGCAATTCTGAAATTTTTTGCTTTTTCCTGCTCCTCTTAGCATGATAAAGAAGATTCAAAGAGAGTGAGATGCAAGCTCCTTTCATTCAGTCAGTAGCTTCAAACATTTCTGGTATATGAATAACATGATGTTTTTCAATGGCAAAAATCAATGAATATTGTAAATGCACAAACAGTAATTTCTCCGCATTGCAAGGTGCAATTCTGAAATTTTTTGCTTTTTCCTGCTCCTCTTAGCATGATAAAGAAGATTCAAAGAGAGTGAGATGCCAGCTCCTTTCATTCAGTCAGTAGCTTCAATCATTTCTGGACGTTTTTCAATGGCAAAAATCAATGAATATTGTAAATGCACAAACAGTAATTTCTCCGCATTGCAAGGTGCAATTCTGAAATTTTTTGCTTTTTCCTGCTCCTCTTAGCATGATAAAGAAGATTCAAAGAGAGTGAGATGCCAGCTCCTTTCATTCAGTCAGTAGCTTCAAACATTTCTGGTATATGAATAACATGATGTTTTTCAATGGCAAAAATCAATGAATATTGTAAATGCACAAACAGTAATTTCTCCGCATTGCAAGGTGCAATTCTGAAATTTTTTGCTTTTTCCTGCTCCTCTTAGCATGATAAAGAAGATTCAAAGAGAGTGAGATGCCAGCTCCTTTCATTCAGTCAGTAGCTTCAAAATTTCTGGTATATGAATAACATGATGTTTTTCAATGGCAAAAATCAATGAATATTGTAAATGCACAAACAGTAATTTCTCCGCATTGCAAGGTGCAATTCTGAAATTTTTTGCTTTTTCCTGCTCCTCTTAGCATGATAAAGAAGATTCAAAGAGAGTGAGATGCCAGCTCCTTTCATTCAGTCAGTAGCTTCAAACATTTCTGGTATATGAATAACATGATGTTTTTCAATGGCAAAAATCAATGAATATTGTAAATGCACAAACAGTAATTTCTCCGCATTGCAAGGTGCAATTCTGAAATTTTTTGCTTTTTCCTGCTCCTCTTAGCATGATAAAGAAGATTCAAAGAGAGTGAGATGCCAGCTCCTTTCATTCAGTCAGTAGCTTCAATCATTTCTGGACGTTTTTCAATGGCAAAAATCAATGAATATTGTAAAAGCACAAACAGTAATTTCTCCGCATTGCAAGGTGCAATTCTGAAATTTTTTGCTTTTTCCTGCTCCTCTTAGCATGATAAAGAAGATTCAAAGAGAGTGAGATGCCAGCTGCTTTCATTCAGTCAGTAGCTTCAAACATTTCTGGTATATGAATAACATGATGTTTTTCAATGGCAAAAATTTCAGAATTGCACCTTGCAATGTGGAGATATTACTGTTTGTGCATTTACAATATTCATTGATTTTTGCCATTGAAAAACATGTTTTTCATATTCCAGAAATGTTTGAAGCTACTGACTGAATGAAAGGAGCTGGCATCTCACTCTCTTTGAATCTTCTTTATCATGCTAGGATTAACAGGAAAAAGCAAAAAATTTCAGAATTGCACCTTGCAATGTGGAGATATTACTGTTTGTGCATTTACAATATTCATTGATTTTTGCCATTGAAAAACGTCCAGAAATGTTTGAAGCTACTGACTGAATGAAAGGAGCTGGCATCTCACTCTCTTTGAATCTTCTTTATCATGCTAGGATTAGCAGGAAAAAGCAAAAAATTTCTGAATTGCACCTTGCAATGTGGAGATATTACTGTTTGTGCATTTACAATATTCATTGATTTTTGCCATTGAAAAACATGTTTTTCATATACCAGAAATGTTTGAAGCTACTGACTGAATGAAAGGAGCTGGCATCTCACTCTCTTTGAATCTTCTTTATCATGCTAGGATTAGCAGGAAAAAGCAAAAAATTTCAGAATTGCACCTTGCAATGTGGAGATATTACTGTTTGTGCATTTACAATATTCATTGATTTTTGCCATTGAAAAACATGTTTTTCATATACCAGAAATGTTTGAAGCTACTGACTGAATGAAAGGAGCTGGCATCTCACTCTCTTTGAATCTTCTTTATCATGCTAGGATTAACAGGAAAAAGCAAAAAATTTCAGAATTGCACCTTGCAATGTGGAGATATTACTGTTTGTGCATTTACAATATTCATTGATTTTTCCCATTGAAAAACGTCCAGAAATGTTTGAAGCTACTGACTGAATGAAAGGAGCTGGCATCTCACTCTCTTTGAATCTTCTTTATCATGCTAGGATTAGCAGGAAAAAGCAAAAAATTTCAGAATTGCACCTTGCAATGTGGAGATATTACTGTTTGTGCATTTACAATATTCATTGATTTTTGGAATTGAAAAACATGTTTTTCATATACCAGAAATGTTTGAAGCTACTGACTGAATGAAAGGAGCTGGCATCTCACTCTCTTTGAATCTTCTTTATCATGCCAGGATTAGCAGGAAAAAGCAAAAAATTTCAGAATTGCACCTTACAATGTGGAGATATTACTGTTTGTGCATTTACAATATTCATTGATTTTTGCCATTGAAAAACGTCCAGAAATGTTTGAAGCTACTGACTGAATGAAAGGAGCTGGCATCTCACTCTCTTTGAATCTTCTTTATCATGCTAGGATTAGCAGGAAAAAGCAAAAAATTTCAGAATTGCACCTTGCAATGTGGAGATATTACTGTTTGTGCATTTACAATATTCATTGATTTTTGCCATTGAAAAACATGTTTTTCATATACCAGAAATGTTTGAAGCTACTGACTGAATGAAAGGAGCTGGCATCTCACTCTCTTTGAATCTTCTTTATCATGCTAGCATTAGCAGGAAAAAGCAAAAAATTTCAGAATTGCACCTTGCAATGTGGAGATATTACTGTTTGTGCATTTACAATATTCATTGATTTTTGCCATTGAAAAACATGTTTTTCATATACCAGAAATGTTTGAAGCTACTGACTGAATGAAAGGAGCTGGCATCTCACTCTCTTTGAATCTTCTTTATCATGCTAGGATTAACAGGAAAAAGCAAAAAATTTCAGAATTGCACCTTGCAATGTGGAGATATTACTGTTTGTGCATTTACAATATTCATTGATTTTTGCCATTGAAAAACGTCCAGAAATGTTTGAAGCTACTGACTGAAAGGAGCTGGCAACTCACTCTCTTTGAATCTTCTTTATCATGCTAGGATTAACAGGAAAAAGCTAAAAATTTCAGAATTGCACCTTGCAATGTGGAGATATTACTGTTTGTGCATTTACAATATTCATTGATTTTTGCCATTGAAAAACATGTTTTTCATATACCAGAAATGTTTGAAGCTACTGACTGAATGAAAGGAGCTGGCATCTCACTCTCTTTGAATCTTCTTTATCATGCTAGGATTAGCAGGAAAAAGCAAAAAATTTCAGAATTGCACCTTGCAATGTGGAGATATTACTGTTTGTGCATTTACAATATTCATTGATTTTTACCATTGAAAAACATGTTTTTCATATACCAGAAATGTTTGAAGCTACTGACTGAATGAAAGGAGCTGGCATCTCACTCTCTTTGAATCTTCTTTATCATGCTAGGATTAGCAGGAAAAAGCAAAAAATTTCAGAATTGCACCTTGCAATGTGGAGATATTACTGTTTGTGCATTAACAATATTCATTGATTTTTGCCATTGAAAAACATGTTTTTCATATACCAGAAATGTTTGAAGCTACTGACTGAATGAAAGAAGCTGGCATCTCACTCTCTTTGAATCTTCTTTATCATGCTAGGATTAACAGGAAAAAGCAAAAAATTTCAGAATTGCACCTTGCAATGTGGAGATATTACTGTTTGTGCATTTACAATATTCATTGATTTTTGCCATTGAAAAACGTCCAGAAATGTTTGAAGCTACTGACTGAATGAAAGGAGCTGGCATCTCACTCTCTTTGAATCTTCTTTATCATGCTAGGATTATCAGGAAAAAGCAAAAAATTTCAGAATTGCACCTTGCAATGTGGAGATATTACTGTTTGTGCATTTACAATATTCATTGATTTTTGCCATTGAAAAGCATGTTTTTCATATACCAGAAATGTTTGAAGCTACTGACTGAATGAAAGGAGCTGGCATCTCACTCTCTTTGAATCTTCTTTATCATGCTAAGAGGAGCAGGAAAAAGTAAAAAATTTCAGAATTGCACCTTGCAATGCGGAGAAATTACTGTTTGTGCATTTATAATATTAAATGATTTTTGCCATTGAAAAACGTCCAGAAATGATTGAAGCTACTGACTGAACGAAAGGAGCTGGCATCTCACTCTCTTTGAATCTTCTTTATCATGCTAAGAGGAGCAGGAAAAAGCAAAAAATTTCAGAATTGCACCTTGCAATGCGGACAAATTACTGTTTGTGCATTTACAATATTCATTGATTTTTGCCATTGAAAAACATCATGTTATTCATATACCAGAAATGTTTGAAGCTACTGACTGAATGAAAGGAGCTGGCATCTCACTCTCTTTGAATCTTCTTTATCATGCTAAGAGGAGCAGGAAAAAGCAAAAAATTTCAGAATTGCACCTTGCAATGCGGAGAAATTACTGTTTGTGCATTTACAATATTCATTGATTTTTGCCATTGAAAAACGTCCAGAAATGATTGAAGCTACTGACTGAATGAAAGGAGCTGGCATCTCACTCTCTTTGAATCTTCTTTATCATGCTAAGAGGAGCAGGAAAAAGCAAAAAATTTCAGAATTGCACCTTGCAATGCGGAGAAATTACTGTTTGTGCATTTACAATATTCATTGATTTTTGCCATTGAAAAACGTCCAGAAATGATTGAAGCTACTGACTGAATGAAAGGAGCTGGCATCTCACTCTCTTTGAATCTTGTTTATCATGCTAAGAGGAGCAGGAAAAAGCAAAAAATTTCAGAATTGCACCTTGCAATGCGGAGAAATTACTGTTTGTGCATTTACAATATACATTGATTTTTGCCATTGAAAAACGTCCAGAAATGATTGAAGCTACTGACTGAATGAAAGGAGCTGGCATCTCACTCTCTTTGAATCTTCTTTATCATGCTAAGAGGAGCAGGAAAAAGCAAAAAATTTCAGAATTGCACCTTGCAATGCGGAGAAATTACTGTTTGTGCATTTACAATATTCATTGATTTTTGCCATTGAAAAACATCATGTTATTCATATACCAGAAATGATTGAAGCTACTGACTGAATGAAAGGAGCTGGCATCTCACTCTCTTTGAATCTTCTTTATCATGCTAAGAGGAGCAGGAAAAAGTAAAAAATTTCAGAATTGCACCTTGCAATGCGGAGAAATTACTGTTTGTGCATTTATAATATTCAATGATTTTTGCCATTGAAAAACGTCCAGAAATGATTGAAGCTACTGACTGAACGAAAGGAGCTGGCATCTCACTCTCTTTGAATCTTCTTTATCATGCTAAGAGGAGCAGGAAAAAGCAAAAAATTTCAGAATTGCACCTTGCAATGCGGAGAAATTACTGTTTGTGCATTTACAA
Source organism: Phyllobates terribilis (assembly GCF_046119375.1). Classification (NCBI taxonomy): domain Eukaryota; kingdom Metazoa; phylum Chordata; class Amphibia; order Anura; family Dendrobatidae; genus Phyllobates; species Phyllobates terribilis. The sequence continues at coordinate 205,073 of NW_027364080.1, read as the reverse complement.
TATTCATTGATTTTTGCCATTGAAAAACATCATGTTATTCATATACCAGAAATGTTTGAAGCTACTGACTGAATGAAAGGAGCTGGCATCTCACTCTCTTTGAATCTTCTTTATCATGCTAAGAGGAGCAGGAAAAAGCAAAAAATTTCAGAATTGCACCTTGCAATGCGGAGAAATTACTGTTTGTGAATTTACAATATTCATTGATTTTTGCCATTGAAAAACGTCCAGAAATGATTTAAGCTACTGACTGAATGAAAGGAGCTGGCATCTCACTCTCTTTGAATCTTCTTTATCATGCTAAGAGGAGCAGGAAAAAGCAAAAAATATCAGAATTGCACCTTGCAATGCGGAGAAATTACTGTTTGTGCATTTACAATATTCATTGATTTTTGCCATTGAAAAACATCCAGAAATGATTGAAGCTACTGACTGAATGAAAGGAACTGGCATCTCACTCTCTTTGAATCTTGTTTATCATGCTAAGAGGAGCAGGAAAAAGCAAAAAATTTCAGAATTGCACCTTGCAATGCGGAGAAATTACAGTTTGTGCATTTACAATATTCATTGATTTTTGCCATTGAAAAACGTCCAGAAATGATTGAAGCTACTGACTGAATGAAAGGAGCTGGCATCTCACTCTCTTTGAATCTTCTTTATCATGCTAAGAGGAGCAGGAAAAAGCAAAAAATTTCAGAATTGCACCTTGCAATGCGGAGAAATTACTGTTTGTGCATTTACAATATTCATTGATTTTTGCCATTGAAAAACATCATGTTATTCATATACCAGAAATGATTGAAGCTACTGACTGAATGAAAGGAGCTGGCATCTCACTCTCTTTGAATCTTCTTTATCATGCTAAGAGGAGCAGGAAAAAGTAAAAAATTTCAGAATTGCACCTTGCAATGCGGAGAAATTACTGTTTGTGCATTTATAATATTCAATGATTTTTGCCATTGAAAAACGTCCAGAAATGATTGAAGCTACTGACTGAACGAAAGGAGCTGGCATCTCACTCTCTTTGAATCTTCTTTATCATGCTAAGAGGAGCAGGAAAAAGCAAAAAATTTCAGAATTGCACCTTGCAATGCGGAGAAATTACTGTTTGTGCATTTACAATATTCATTGATTTTTGCCATTGAAAAACATCCAGAAATGATTGAAGCTACTGACTGAATGAAAGGAGCTGGCATCTCACTCTCTTTGAATCTTCTTTATCATGCTAAGAGGAGCAGGAAAAAGCAAAAAATTTCAGACTTGCACCTTGCAATGCGGAGAAATTACTGTTTGTGCATTTACAATATTCATTGATTTTTGCCATTGAAAAACATCATGTTATTCATATACCAGAAATGTTTGAAGCTACTGACTGAATGAAAGGAGCTGGCATCTCACTCTCTTTGAATCTTCTTTATCATGCTAAGAGGAGCAGGAAAAAGCAAAAAATTTCAGAATTGCACCTTGCAATGCGGAGAAATTACTGTTTGTGCATTTAAAATATTCATTGATTTTTGCCATTGAAAAACGTCCAGAAATGATTGAAGCTACTGACTGAATGAAAGGAGCTGGCATCTCACTCTCTTTGAATCTTCTTTATCATGCTAAGAGGAGCAGGAAAAATCAAAAAATTTCAGAATTGCACCTTGCAATGCGGAGAAATTACTGTTTGTGCATTTACAATATTCATTGATTTTTGCCATTGAAAAACATGTTATTCATATACCAGAAATGTTTGAAGCTACTGACTGAATGAAAGGAGCTGGCACCTCACTCTCTTTGAATCTTCTTTATCATGCTAAGAGGAGCGGGAAAAAGCAAAAAATTTCAGAATTGCACCTTGCAATGCGGAGAAATTACTGTTTGTGCATTTACAATATTCATTGATTTTTGCCATTGAAAAACGTCCAGAAATGATTGAAGGTACTGACTGAATGAAAGGAGCTGGCATCTCACTCTCTTTGAATCTTCTTTATCATGCTAAGAGGAGCAGGAAAAAGCAAAAAATTTCAGAATTGCACCTTGCAATGCGGAGAAATTACTGTTTGTGCATTTACAATATTCATTGATTTTTGCCACTGAAAAACGTCCAGAAATGATTGAAGCTACTAACTGAATGAAAGGAGCTGGCATCTCACTCTCTTTGAATCTTCTTTATCATGCTAAGAGGAGCAGGAAAAAGCAAAAAATTTCAGAATTGCACCTTGCAATGCGGAGAAATTACAGTTTGTGCATTTACAATATTCATTGATTTTTGCCATTGAAAAACATCCAGAAATGATTGAAGCTACTGACTGAATGAAAGGAGCTGGCATCTCACTCTCTTTGAATCTTCTTTATCATGCTAAGAGGAGCAGGAAAAAGCAAAAAATTTCAGAATTGCACCTTGCAATGCGGAGAAATTACTGTTTGTGCATTTACAATATTCATTGATTTTTGCCATTGAAAAACATCATGTTATTCATATACCAGAAATGTTTGAAGCTACTGACTGAATGAAAGGAGCTGGCATCTCACTCTCTTTGAATCTTCTTTATCATGCTAAGAGGAGCAGGAAAAAGCAAAAAATTTCAGAATTGCACCTTGCAATGTGGAGAAATTACTGTTTGTGCATTTACAATATTCACTGATTTTTACCATTGAAAAACGTCCAGAAATGATTGAAGCTACTGACTGAATGAAAGTAGCTGGCATCTCACTCTCTTTGAATCTTCTTTATCATGCTAAGAGGAGCAGGAAAAAGCAAAAAATTTCAGACTTGCACCTTGCAATGCGGAGAAATTACTGTTTGTGCATTTACAATATTCATTGATTTTTGCCATTGAAAAACATCATGTTATTCATATACCAGAAATGTTTGAAGCTACTGACTGAATGAAAGGAGCTGGCATCTCACTCTCTTTGAATCTTCTTTATCATGCTAAGAGGAGCAGGAAAAAGCAAAAAATTTCAGAATTGCACCTTGCAATGCGGAGAAATTACTGTTTGTGCATTTACAATATTCATTGATTTTTGCCATTGAAAAACATCATGTTATTCATATACCAGAAATGTTTAAAGCTACTGACTGAATGAAAGGAGCTGGCATCTCACTCTCTTTGAATCTTCTTTATCATGCTAAGAGGAGCAGGAAAAAGCAAAAAATTTCAGAATTGCACCTTGCAATGCGGAAAAATTACTGTTTGTGCATTTACAATATTCATTGATTTTTGCCATTGAAAAACGTCCAGAAATGATTGAAGCTACTGACTGAATGAAAGGAGCCGGCATCTCACTCTCTTTGAATCTTCTTTATCATGCTAAGAGGAGCAGGAAAAATCAAAAAATTTCAGAATTGCACCTTGCAATGCGGAGAAATTACTGTTTGTGCATTTACAATATTCATTGATTTTTGCCATTGAAAAACATGTTATTCATATACCAGAAATGTTTGAAGCTACTGACTGAATGAAAGGAGCTGGCACCTCACTCTCTTTGAATCTTCTTTATCATGCTAAGAGGAGCGGGAAAAAGCAAAAAATTTCAGAATTGCACCTTGCAATGCGGAGAAATTACTGTTTGTGCATTTACAATATTCATTGATTTTTGCCATTGAAAAACATGTTATTCATATACCAGAAATGTTTGAAGCTACTGACTGAATGAAAGGAGCTGGCATCTCACTCTCTTTGAATCTTCTTTATCATGCTAAGAGGAGCAGGAAAAAGCAAAAAATTTCAGAATTGCACCTTGCAATGCGGAGAAATTACAGTTTGTGCATTTACAATATTCATTGATTTTTGCCATTGAAAAACATCCAGAAATGATTGAAGCTACTGACTGAATGAAAGGAGCTGGCATCTCACTCTCTTTGAATCTTCTTTATCATGCTAAGAGGAGCAGGAAAAAGCAAAAAATTTCAGAATTGCACCTTGCAATGCGGAGAAATTACTGTTTGTGCATTTACAATATTCATTGATTTTTGCCATTGAAAAACATCATGTTATTCATATACCAGAAATGTTTGAAGCTACTGACTGAATGAAAGGAGCTGGCATCTCACTCTCTTTGAATCTTCTTTATCATGCTAAGAGGAGCAGGAAAAAGCAAAAAATTTCAGAATTGCACCTTGCAATGTGGAGAAATTACTGTTTGTGCATTTACAATATTCATTGATTTTTACCATTGAAAAACGTCCAGAAATGATTGAAGCTACTGACTGAATGAAAGTAGCTGGCATCTCACTCTCTTTGAATCTTCTTTATCATGCTAAGAGGAGCAGGAAAAAGCAAAAAATTTCAGACTTGCACCTTGCAATGCGGAGAAATTACTGTTTGTGCATTTACAATATTCATTGATTTTTGCCATTGAAAAACATCATGTTATTCATATACCAGAAATGTTTGAAGCTACTGACTGAATGAAAGGAGCTGGCATCTCACTCTCTTTGAATCTTCTTTATCATGCTAAGAGGAGCAGGAAAAAGCAAAAAATTTCAGAATTGCACCTTGCAATGCGGAGAAATTACTGTTTGTGCATTTACAATATTCATTGATTTTTGCCATTGAAAAACATCATGTTATTCATATACCAGAAATGTTTGAAGCTACTGACTGAATGAAAGGAGCTGGCATCTCACTCTCTTTGAATCTTCTTTATCATGCTAAGAGGAGCAGGAAAAAGCAAAAAATTTCAGAATTGCACCTTGCAATGCGGAGAAATTACTGTTTGTGCATTTACAATATTCATTGATTTTTGCCATTGAAAAACGTCCAGAAATGATTGAAGCTACTGACTGAATGAAAGGAGCTGGCATCTCACTCTCTTTGAATCTTCTTTATCATGCTAAGAGGAGCAGGAAAAATCAAAAAATTTCAGAATTGCACCTTGCAATGCGGAGAAATTACTGTTTGTGCATTTACAATATTCATTGATTTTTGCCATTGAAAAACATGTTATTCATATACCAGAAATGTTTGAAGCTACTGACTGAATGAAAGGAGCTGGCACCTCACTCTCTTTGAATCTTCTTTATCATGCTAAGAGGAGCGGGAAAAAGCAAAAAATTTCAGAATTGCACCTTGCAATGCGGAGAAATTACTGTTTGTGCATTTACAATATTCATTGATTTTTGCCATTGAAAAACGTCCAGAAATGATTGAAGGTACTGACTGAATGAAAGGAGCTGGCATCTCACTCTCTTTGAATCTTCTTTATCATGCTAAGAGGAGCAGGAAAAAGCAAAAAATTTCAGAATTGCACCTTGCAATGCGGAGAAATTACTGTTTGTGCATTTACAATATTCATTGATTTTTGCCATTGAAAAACGTCCAGAAATGATTGAAGCTACTGACTGAATGAAAGGAGCTGGCATCTCACTCTCTTTGAATCTTCTTTATCATGCTAAGAGGAGCAGGAAAAAGCAAAAAATTTCAGAATTGCACCTTGCAATGCGGAGAAATTACAGTTTGTGCATTTACAATATTCATTGATTTTTGCCATTGAAAAACATCCAGAAATGATTGAAGCTACTGACTGAATGAAAGGAGCTGGCATCTCACTCTCTTTGAATCTTCTTTATCATGCTAAGAGGAGCAGGAAAAAGCAAAAAATTTCAGAATTGCACCTTGCAATGCGGAGAAATTACTGTTTGTGCATTTACAATATTCATTGATTTTTGCCATTGAAAAACATCATGTTATTCATATACCAGAAATGTTTGAAGCTACTGACTGAATGAAAGGAGCTGGCATCTCACTCTCTTTGAATCTTCTTTATCATGCTAAGAGGAGCAGGAAAAAGCAAAAAATTTCAGAATTGCACCTTGCAATGTGGAGAAATTACTGTTTGTGCATTTACAATATTCATTGATTTTTACCATTGAAAAACGTCCAGAAATGATTGAAGCTACTGACTGAATGAAAGTAGCTGGCATCTCACTCTCTTTGAATCTTCTTTATCATGCTAAGAGGAGCAGGAAAAAGCAAAAAATTTCAGACTTGCACCTTGCAATGCGGAGAAATTACTGTTTGTGCATTTACAATATTCATTGATTTTTGCCATTGAAAAACGTCCAGAAATGATTGAAGGTACTGACTGAATGAAAGGAGCTGGCATCTCACTCTCTTTGAATCTTCTTTATCATGCTAGGATTAGCAGGAAAAAGCAAAGAATTTCAGAATTGCACCTTGCAATGTGGAGATATTACTGTTTGTGCATTTACAATATTCATTGATTTTTGCCATTGAAAAACATGTTTTTCATATACCAGAAATGTTTGAAGCTACTGACTGAATGAAAGGAGCTGGCATCTCACTCTCTTTGAATCTTCTTTATCATGCTAAGAGGAGCAGGAAAAAGCAAAAAATTTCAGAATTGCACCTTGCAATGCGGAGAAATTACTGTTTGTGCATTTACAATATTCATTGATTTTTGCCATTGAAAAACATGTTATTCATATACCAGAAATGTTTGAAGCTACTGACTGAATGAAAGGAGCTGGCACCTCACTCTCTTTGAATCTTCTTTATCATGCTAAGAGGAGCGGGAAAAAGCAAAAAATTTCAGAATTGCACCTTGCAATGCGGAGAAATTACTGTTTGTGCATTTACAATATTCATTGATTTTTGCCATTGAAAAACATGTTATTCATATACCAGAAATGTTTGAAGCTACTGACTGAATGAAAGGAGCTGGCATCTCACTCTCTTTGAATCTTCTTTATCATGCTAAGAGGAGCAGGAAAAAGCAAAAAATTTCAGAATTGCACCTTGCAATGCGGAGAAATTACAGTTTGTGCATTTACAATATTCATTGATTTTTGCCATTGAAAAACATCCAGAAATGATTGAAGCTACTGACTGAATGAAAGGAGCTGGCATCTCACTCTCTTTGAATCTTCTTTATCATGCTAAGAGGAGCAGGAAAAAGCAAAAAATTTCAGAATTGCACCTTGCAATGCGGAGAAATTACTGTTTGTGCATTTACAATATTCATTGATTTTTGCCATTGAAAAACATCATGTTATTCATATACCAGAAATGTTTGAAGCTACTGACTGAATGAAAGGAGCTGGCATCTCACTCTCTTTGAATCTTCTTTATCATGCTAAGAGGAGCAGGAAAAAGCAAAAAATTTCAGAATTGCACCTTGCAATGTGGAGAAATTACTGTTTGTGCATTTACAATATTCATTGATTTTTACCATTGAAAAACGTCCAGAAATGATTGAAGCTACTGACTGAATGAAAGTAGCTGGCATCTCACTCTCTTTGAATCTTCTTTATCATGCTAAGAGGAGCAGGAAAAAGCAAAAAATTTCAGACTTGCACCTTGCAATGCGGAGAAATTACTGTTTGTGCATTTACAATATTCATTGATTTTTGCCATTGAAAAACATCATGTTATTCATATACCAGAAATGTTTGAAGCTACTGACTGAATGAAAGGAGCTGGCATCTCACTCTCTTTGAATCTTCTTTATCATGCTAAGAGGAGCAGGAAAAAGCAAAAAATTTCAGAATTGCACCTTGCAATGCGGAGAAATTACTGTTTGTGCATTTACAATATTCATTGATTTTTGCCATTGAAAAACATCATGTTATTCATATACCAGAAATGTTTGAAGCTACTGACTGAATGAAAGGAGCTGGCATCTCACTCTCTTTGAATCTTCTTTATCATGCTAAGAGGAGCAGGAAAAAGCAAAAAATTTCAGAATTGCACCTTGCAATGCGGAGAAATTACTGTTTGTGCATTTACAATATTCATTGATTTTTGCCATTGAAAAACGTCCAGAAATGATTGAAGCTACTGACTGAATGAAAGGAGCTGGCATCTCACTCTCTTTGAATCTTCTTTATCATGCTAAGAGGAGCAGGAAAAATCAAAAAATTTCAGAATTGCACCTTGCAATGCGGAGAAATTACTGTTTGTGCATTTACAATATTCATTGATTTTTGCCATTGAAAAACATGTTATTCATATACCAGAAATGTTTGAAGCTACTGACTGAATGAAAGGAGCTGGCACCTCACTCTCTTTGAATCTTCTTTATCATGCTAAGAGGAGCGGGAAAAAGCAAAAAATTTCAGAATTGCACCTTGCAATGCGGAGAAATTACTGTTTGTGCATTTACAATATTCATTGATTTTTGCCATTGAAAAACGTCCAGAAATGATTGAAGGTACTGACTGAATGAAAGGAGCTGGCATCTCACTCTCTTTGAATCTTCTTTATCATGCTAAGAGGAGCAGGAAAAAGCAAAAAATTTCAGAATTGCACCTTGCAATGCGGAGAAATTACTGTTTGTGCATTTACAATATTCATTGATTTTTGCCATTGAAAAACGTCCAGAAATGATTGAAGCTACTGACTGAATGAAAGGAGCTGGCATCTCACTCTCTTTGAATCTTCTTTATCATGCTAAGAGGAGCAGGAAAAAGCAAAAAATTTCAGAATTGCACCTTGCAATGCGGAGAAATTACAGTTTGTGCATTTACAATATTCATTGATTTTTGCCATTGAAAAACATCCAGAAATGATTGAAGCTACTGACTGAATGAAAGGAGCTGGCATCTCACTCTCTTTGAATCTTCTTTATCATGCTAAGAGGAGCAGGAAAAAGCAAAAAATTTCAGAATTGCACCTTGCAATGCGGAGAAATTACTGTTTGTGCATTTACAATATTCATTGATTTTTGCCATTGAAAAACATCATGTTATTCATATACCAGAAATGTTTGAAGCTACTGACTGAATGAAAGGAGCTGGCATCTCACTCTCTTTGAATCTTCTTTATCATGCTAAGAGGAGCAGGAAAAAGCAAAAAATTTCAGAATTGCACCTTGCAATGTGGAGAAATTACTGTTTGTGCATTTACAATATTCATTGATTTTTACCATTGAAAAACGTCCAGAAATGATTGAAGCTACTGACTGAATGAAAGTAGCTGGCATCTCACTCTCTTTGAATCTTCTTTATCATGCTAAGAGGAGCAGGAAAAAGCAAAAAATTTCAGACTTGCACCTTGCAATGCGGAGAAATTACTGTTTGTGCATTTACAATATTCATTGATTTTTGCCATTGAAAAACGTCCAGAAATGATTGAAGGTACTGACTGAATGAAAGGAGCTGGCATCTCACTCTCTTTGAATCTTCTTTATCATGCTAAGAGGAGCAGGAAAAAGCAAAAAATTTCAGAATTGCACCTTGCAATGCGGAGAAATTACTGTTTGTGCATTTACAATATTCATTGATTTTTGCCACTGAAAAACGTCCAGAAATGATTGAAGCTACTGACTGAATGAAAGGAGCTGGCATCTCACTCTCTTTGAATCTTCTTTAACATGCTAAGAGGAGCAGGAAAAAGCAAAAAATTTCAGAATTGCACCTTGCAATGCGGAGAAATTACAGTTTGTGCATTTACAATATTCATTGATTTTTGCCATTGAAAAACATCCAGAAATGATTGAAGCTACTGACTGAATGAAAGGAGCTGGCATCTCACTCTCTTTGAATCTTCTTTATCATGCTAAGAGGAGCAGGAAAAAGCAAAAAATTTCAGAATTGCACCTTGCAATGCGGAGAAATTACTGTTTGTGCATTTACAATATTCATTGATTTTTGCCATTGAAAAACATCATGTTATTCATATACCAGAAATGTTTGAAGCTACTGACTGAATGAAAGGTGCTGGCATCTCACTCTCTTTGAATCTTCTTTATCATGCTAAGAGGAGCAGGAAAAAGCAAAAAATTTCAGAATTGCACCTTGCAATGTGGAGAAATTACTGTTTGTGCATTTACAATATTCATTGATTTTTACCATTGAAAAACGTCCAGAAATGAATGAAGCTACTGACTGAATGAAAGTAGCTGGCATCTCACTCTCTTTGAATCTTCTTTATCATGCTAAGAGGAGCAGGAAAAAGCAAAAAATTTCAGACTTGCACCTTGCAATGCGGAGAAATTACTGTTTGTGCATTTACAATATTCATTGATTTTTGCCATTGAAAAACATCATGTTATTCATATACCAGAAATGTTTGAAGCTACTGACTGAATGAAAGGAGCTGGCATCTCACTCTCTTTGAATCTTCTTTATCATGCTAAGAGGAGCAGGAAAAAGCAAAAAAATTCAGAATTGCACCTTGCAATGCGGAGAAATTACTGTTTGTGCATTTACAATATTCATTGATTTTTGCCATTGAAAAACATCATGTTATTCATATACCAGAAATGTTTGAAGCTACTGACTGAATGAAAGGAGCTGGCATCTCACTCTCTTTGAATCTTCTTTATCATGCTAAGAGGAGCAGGAAAAAGCAAAAAATTTCAGAATTGCACCTTGCAATGCGGAGAAATTACTGTTTGTGCATTTACAATATTCATTGATTTTAGCCATTGAAAAACGTCCAGAAATGATTGAAGCTACTGACTGAATGAAAGGAGCTGGCATCTCACTCTCTTTGAATCTTCTTTATCATGCTAAGAGGAGCAGGAAAAATCAAAAAATTTCAGAATTGCACCTTGCAATGCGGAGAAATTACTGTTTGTGCATTTACAATATTCATTGATTTTTGCCATTGAAAAACATGTTATTCATATACCAGAAATGTTTGAAGCTACTGACTGAATGAAAGGAGCTGGCACCTCACTCTCTTTGAATCTTCTTTATCATGCTAAGAGGAGCGGGAAAAAGCAAAAAATTTCAGAATTGCACCTTGCAATGCGGAGAAATTACTGTTTGTGCATTTACAATATTCATTGATTTTTGCCATTGAAAAACGTCCAGAAATGATTGAAGGTACTGACTGAATGAAAGGAGCTGGCATCTCACTCTCTTTGAATCTTCTTTATCATGCTAAGAGGAGCAGGAAAAAGCAAAAAATTTCAGAATTGCACCTTGCAATGCGGAGAAATTACTGTTTGTGCATTTACAATATTCATTGATTTTTGCCATTGAAAAACGTCCAGAAATGATTGAAGCTACTGACTGAATGAAAGGAGCTGGCATCTCACTCTCTTTGAATCTTCTTTATCATGCTAAGAGGAGCAGGAAAAAGCAAAAAATTTCAGAATTGCACCTTGCAATGCGGAGAAATTACAGTTTGTGCATTTACAATATTCATTGATTTTTGCCATTGAAAAACATCCAGAAATGATTGAAGCTACTGACTGAAAGAAAGGAGCTGGCATCTCACTCTCTTTGAATCTTCTTTATCATGGTAAGAGGAGCAGGAAAAAGCAAAAAATTTCAGAATTGCACCTTGCAATGCGGAGAAATTACTGTTTGTGCATTTACAATATTCATTGATTTTTGCCATTGAAAAACATCATGTTATTCATATACCAGAAATGTTTGAAGCTACTGACTGAATAAAAGAAGCTGGCATCTCACTCTCTTTGAATCTTCTTTATCATGCTAAGAGGAGCAGGAAAAAGCAAAAAATTTCAGAATTGCACCTTGCAATGCGGAGAAATTACAGTTTGTGCATTTACATTATTCATTGATTTTTGCCATTGAAAAACATCCAGAAATGATTGAAGCTACTGACTGAATGAAAGGAGCTGGCATCTCACTCTCTTTGAATCTTCTTTATCATGCTAAGAGGAGCAGGAAAAAGCAAAAAATTTCAGAATTGCACCTTGCAATGCGGAGAAATTACTGTTTGTGCATTTACAATATTCATTGATTTTTGCCATTGAAAAACATCATGTTATTCATATACCAGAAATGTTTGAAGCTACTGACTGAATGAAAGGAGCTGGCATCTCACTCTCTTTGAATCTTCTTTATCATGCTAAGAGGAGCAGGAAAAAGCAAAAAATTTCAGAATTGCACCTTGCAATGTGGAGAAATTACTGTTTGTGCATTTACAATATTCATTGATTTTTACCATTGAAAAACGTCCAGAAATGATTGAAGCTACTGACTGAATGAAAGTAGCTGGCATCTCACTCTCTTTGAATCTTCTTTATCATGCTAAGAGGAGCAGGAAAAAGCAAAAAATTTCAGACTTGCACCTTGCAATGCGGAGAAATTACTGTTTGTGCATTTACAATATTCATTGATTTTTGCCATTGAAAAACATCATGTTATTCATATACCAGAAATGTTTGAAGCTACTGACTGAATGAAAGGAGCTGGCATCTCACTCTCTTTGAATCTTCTTTATCATGCTAAGAGGAGCAGGAAAAAGCAAAAAATTTCAGAATTGCACCTTGCAATGCGGAGAAATTACTGTTTGTGCATTTACAATATTCATTGATTTTTGCCATTGAAAAACATCATGTTATTCATATACCAGAAATGTTTGAAGCTACTGACTGAATGAAAGGAGCTGGCATCTCACTCTCTTTGAATCTTCTTTATCATGCTAAGAGGAGCAGGAAAAAGCAAAAAATTTCAGAATTGCACCTTGCAATGCGGAGAAATTACTGTTTGTGCATTTACAATATTCATTGATTTTAGCCATTGAAAAACGTCCAGAAATGATTGAAGCTACTGACTGAATGAAAGGAGCTGGCATCTCACTCTCTTTGAATCTTCTTTATCATGCTAAGAGGAGCAGGAAAAATCAAAAAATTTCAGAATTGCACCTTGCAATGCGGAGAAATTACTGTTTGTGCATTTACAATATTCATTGATTTTTGCCATTGAAAAACATGTTATTCATATACCAGAAATGTTTGAAGCTACTGACTGAATGAAAGGAGCTGGCACCTCACTCTCTTTGAATCTTCTTTATCATGCTAAGAGGAGCGGGAAAAAGCAAAAAATTTCAGAATTGCACCTTGCAATGCGGAGAAATTACTGTTTGTGCATTTACAATATTCATTGATTTTTGCCATTGAAAAATGTCCAGAAATGATTGAAGGTACTGACTGAATGAAAGGAGCTGGCATCTCACTCTCTTTGAATCTTCTTTATCATGCTAAGAGGAGCAGGAAAAAGCAAAAAATTTCAGAATTGCACCTTGCAATGCGGAGAAATTACTGTTTGTGCATTTACAATATTCATTGATTTTTGCCATTGAAAAACGTCCAGAAATGATTGAAGCTACTGACTGAATGAAAGGAGCTGGCATCTCACTCTCTTTGAATCTTCTTTATCATGCTAAGAGGAGCAGGAAAAAGCAAAAAATTTCAGAATTGCACCTTGCAATGCGGAGAAATTACAGTTTGTGCATTTACAATATTCATTGATTTTTGCCATTGAAAAACATCCAGAAATGATTGAAGCTACTGACTGAAAGAAAGGAGCTGGCATCTCACTCTCTTTGAATCTTCTTTATCATGCTAAGAGGAGCAGGAAAAAGCAAAAAATTTCAGAATTGCACCTTGCAATGCGGAGAAATTACTGTTTGTGCATTTACAATATTCATTGATTTTTGCCATTGAAAAACATCATGTTATTCATATACCAGAAATGTTTGAAGCTACTGACTGAATGAAAGGAGCTGGCATCTCACTCTCTTTGAATCTTCTTTATCATGCTAAGAGGAGCAGGAAAAAGCAAAAAATTTCAGAATTGCACCTTGCAATGTGGAGAAATTACTGTTTGTGCATTTACAATATTCATTGATTTTTACCATTGAAAAACGTCCAGAAATGATTGAAGCTACTGACTGAATGAAAGTAGCTGGCATCTCACTCTCTTTGAATCTTCTTTATCATGCTAAGAGGAGCAGGAAAAAGCAAAAAATTTCAGACTTGCACCTTGCAATGCGGAGAAATTACTGTTTGTGCATTTACAATATTCATTGATTTTTGCCATTGAAAAACATTATGTTATTCATATACCAGAAATGTTTGAAGCTACTGACTGAATGAAAGTAGCTGGCATCTCACTCTCTTTGAATCTTCTTTATCATGCTAAGAGGAGCAGGAAAAATCAAAAAATTTCAGAATTGCACCTTGCAATGCGGAGAAATTACTGTTTGTGCATTTACAATATTCATTGATTTTTGCCATTGAAAAACGTCCAGAAATGATTGAAGCTACTGACTGAATGAAAGGAGCTGGCATCTCACTCTCTTTGAATATTCTTTATCATGCTAAGAGGAGCAGGAAAAAGCAAAAAATTTCAGAATTGCACCTTGCAATGCGGAGAAATTACTGTTTGTGCATTTACAATATTCATTGATTTTTGCCATTGAAAAACATCATGTTATTCATATACCAGAAATGATTGAAGCTACTGACTGAATGAAAGGAGCTGGCATCTCACTCTCTTTGAATCTTCTTTATCATGCTAAGAGGAGCAGGAAAAAGTAAAAAATTTCAGAATTGCACCTTGCAATGCGGAGAAATTACTGTTTGTGCATTTATAATATTCAATGATTTTTGCCATTGAAAAACGTCCAGAAATGATTGAAGCTACTGACTGAACGAAAGGAGCTGGCATCTCACTCTCTTTGAATCTTCTTTATCATGCTAAGAGGAGCAGGAAAAAGCAAAAAATTTCAGAATTGCACCTTGCATTGCAGAGAAATTACTGTTTGTGCATTTACAATATTCATTGATTTTTGCCATTGAAAAACGTCCAGAAATGATTGAAGCTACTGACTGAATGAAAGGAGCTGGCATCTCACTCTCTTTGAATCTTCTTTATCATGCTAAGAGGAGCAGGAAAAAGCAAAAAATTTCAGAATTGCACCTTGCAATGCGGAGAAATTACTGTTTGTGCATTTACAATATTCATTGATTTTTGCCATTGAAAAACATCATGTTATTCATTTACCAGAAATGTTTGAAGCTACTGACTGAATGAAAGGATCTGACATCTCACTCTCTTTGAATCTTCTTTATCATGCTAAGAGGAGCAGGAAAAAGCAAAAAATTTCAGAATTGCACCTTGCAATGCGGAGAAATTACTGTTTGTGCATTTACAATATTCATTGATTTTTGCCATTGAAAAACGTCCAGAAATGATTGAAGCTACTGACTGAATGAAAGGAGCTGGCATCTCACTCTCTTTGAATCTTCTTTATCATGCTAAGAGGAGCAGGAAAAAGCAAAAAATTTCAGAATTGCACCTTGCAATGCGGAGAAATTACAGTTTGTGCATTTACAATATTCATTGATTTTTCCCATTGAAAAACATCCAGAAATAATTGAAGCTACTGACTGAAAGAAAGGAGCTGGCATCTCACTCTCTTTGAATCTTCTTTATCATGGTAAGAGGAGCAGGAAAAAGCAAAAAATTTCAGAATTGCACCTTGCAATGCGGAGAAATTACTGTTTGTGCATTTACAATATTCATTGATTTTTGCCATTGAAAAACATCATGTTATTCATATACCAGAAATGTTTGAAGCTACTGACTGAATAAAAGAAGCTGGCATCTCACTCTCTTTGAATCTTCTTTATCATGCTAAGAGGAGCAGGAAAAAGCAAAAAATTTCAGAATTGCACCTTGCAATGCGGAGAAATTACAGTTTGTGCATTTACAATATTCATTGATTTTTGCCATTGAAAAACATCCAGAAATGATTGAAGCTACTGACTGAATGAAAGGAGCTGGCATCTCACTCTCTTTGAATCTTCTTTATCATGCTAAGAGGAGCAGGAAAAAGCAAAAAATTTCAGAATTGCACCTTGCAATGCGGAGAAATTACTGTTTGTGCATTTACAATATTCATTGATTTTTGCCATTGAAAAACATCATGTTATTCATATACCAGAAATGTTTGAAGCTACTGACTGAATGAAAGGAGCTGGCATCTCACTCTCTTTGAATCTTCTTTATCATGCTAAGAGGAGCAGGAAAAAGCAAAAAATTTCAGAATTGCACCTTGCAATGTGGAGAAATTACTGTTTGTGCATTTACAATATTCATTGATTTTTACCATTTAAAAACGTCCAGAAATGATTGAAGCTACTGACTGAATGAAAGTAGCTGGCATCTCACTCTCTTTGAATCTTCTTTATCATGCTAAGAGGAGCAGGAAAAAGCAAAAAATTTCAGACTTGCACCTTGCAATGCGGAGAAATTACTGTTTGTGCATTTACAATATTCATTGATTTTTGCCATTGAAAAACATCATGTTATTCATATACCAGAAATGTTTGAAGCTACTGACTGAATGAAAGGAGCTGGCATCTCACTCTCTTTGAATCTTCTTTATCATGCTAAGAGGAGCAGGAAAAAGCAAAAAATTTCAGAATTGCACCTTGCAATGCGGAGAAATTACTGTTTGTGCATTTACAATATTCATTGATTTTTGCCATTGAAAAACATCATGTTATTCATATACCAGAAATGTTTGAAGCTACTGACTGAATGAAAGGAGCTGGCATCTCACTCTCTTTGAATCTTCTTTATCATGCTAAGAGGAGCAGGAAAAAGCAAAAAATTTCAGAATTGCACCTTGCAATGCGGAGAAATTACTGTTTGTGCATTTACAATATTCATTGATTTTAGCCATTGAAAAACGTCCAGAAATGATTGAAGCTACTGACTGAATGAAAGGAGCTGGCATCTCACTCTCTTTGAATCTTCTTTATCATGCTAAGAGGAGCAGGAAAAATCAAAAAATTTCAGAATTGCACCTTGCAATGCGGAGAAATTACTGTTTGTGCATTTACAATATTCATTGATTTTTGCCATTGAAAAACATGTTATTCATATACCAGAAATGTTTGAAGCTACTGACTGAATGAAAGGAGCTGGCACCTCACTCTCTTTGAATCTTCTTTATCATGCTAAGAGGAGCGGGAAAAAGCAAAAAATTTCAGAATTGCACCTTGCAATGCGGAGAAATTACTGTTTGTGCATTTACAATATTCATTGATTTTTGCCATTGAAAAACGTCCAGAAATGATTGAAGGTACTGACTGAATGAAAGGAGCTGGCATCTCACTCTCTTTGAACCTTCTTTATCATGCTAAGAGGAGCAGGAAAAAGCAAAAAATTTCAGAATTGCACCTTGCAATGCGGAGAAATTACTGTTTGTGCATTTACAATATTCATTGATTTTTGCCATTGAAAAACGTCCAGAAATGATTGAAGCTACTGACTGAATGAAAGGAGCTGGCATCTCACTCTCTTTGAATCTTCTTTATCATGCTAAGAGGAGCAGGAAAAAGCAAAAAATTTCAGAATTGCACCTTGCAATGCGGAGAAATTACAGTTTGTGCATTTACAATATTCATTGATTTTTGCCATTGAAAAACATCCAGAAATGATTGAAGCTACTGACTGAAAGAAAGGAGCTGGCATCTCACTCTCTTTGAATCTTCTTTATCATGCTAAGAGGAGCAGGAAAAAGCAAAAAATTTCAGAATTGCACCTTGCAATACGGAGAAATTACTGTTTGTGCATTTACAATATTCATTGATTTTTGCCATTGAAAAACATCATGTTATTCATATACCAGAAATGTTTGAAGCTACTGACTGAATGAAAGGAGCTGGCATCTCACTCTCTTTGAATCTTCTTTATCATGCTAAGAGGAGCAGGAAAAAGCAAAAAATTTCAGAATTGCACCTTGCAATGTGGAGAAATTACTGTTTGTGCATTTACAATATTCATTGATTTTTACCATTGAAAAACGTCCAGAAATGATTGAAGCTACTGACTGAATGAAAGTAGCTGGCATCTCACTCTCTTTGAATCTTCTTTATCATGCTAAGAGGAGCAGGAAAAAGCAAAAAATTTCAGACTTGCACCTTGCAATGCGGAGAAATTACTGTTTGTGCATTTACAATATTCATTGATTTTTGCCATTGAAAAACATTATGTTATTCATATACCAGAAATGTTTGAAGCTACTGACTGAATGAAAGTAGCTGGCATCTCACTCTCTTTGAATCTTCTTTATCATGCTAAGAGGAGCAGGAAAAATCAAAAAATTTCAGAATTGCACCTTGCAATGCGGAGAAATTACTGTTTGTGCATTTACAATATTCATTGATTTTTGCCATTGAAAAACGTCCAGAAATGATTGAAGCTACTGACTGAATGAAAGGAGCTGGCATCTCACTCTCTTTGAATCTTCTTTATCATGCTAAGAGGAGCAGGAAAAAGCAAAAAATTTCAGAATTGCACCTTGCAATGCGGAGAAATTACTGTTTGTGCATTTACAATATTCATTGATTTTTGCCATTGAAAAACATCATGTTATTCATATACCAGAAATGATTGAAGCTACTGACTGAATGAAAGGAGCTGGCATCTCACTCTCTTTGAATCTTCTTTATCATGCTAAGAGGAGCAGGAAAAAGTAAAAAATTTCAGAATTGCACCTTGCAATGCGGAGAAATTACTGTTTGTGCATTTATAATATTCAATGATTTTTGCCATTGAAAAACGTCCAGAAATGATTGAAGCTACTGACTGAACGAAAGGAGCTGGCATCTCACTCTCTTTGAATCTTCTTTATCATGCTAAGAGGAGCAGGAAAAAGCAAAAAATTTCAGAATTGCACCTTGCAATGCAGAGAAATTACTGTTTGTGCATTTACAATATTCATTGATTTTTGCCATTGAAAAACGTCCAGAAATGATTGAAGCTACTGACTGAATGAAAGGAGCTGGCATCTCACTCTCTTTGAATCTTCTTTATCATGTAAAGAGGAGCAGGAAAAAGCAAAAAATTTCAGAATTGCACCTTGCAATGCGGAGAAATTACTGTTTGTGCATTTACAATATTCATTGATTTTTGCCATTGAAAAACATCATGTTATTCATTTACCAGAAATGTTTGAAGCTACTGACTGAATGAAAGGATCTGACATCTCACTCTCTTTGAATCTTCTTTATCATGCTAAGAGGAGCAGGAAAAAGCAAAAAATTTCAGAATTGCACCTTGCAATGCAGAGAAATTACTGTTTGTGCATTTACAATATTCATTGATTTTTGCCATTGAAAAACGTCCAGAAATGATTGAAGCTACTGACTGAATGAAAGGAGCTGGCATCTCACTCTCTTTGAATCTTCTTTATCATGCTAAGAGGAGCAGGAAAAAGCAAAAAATTTCAGAATTGCACCTTGCAATGCGGAGAAATTACTGTTTGTGCATTTACAATATTCATTGATTTTTGCCATTGAAAAACATCATGTTATTCATATACCAGAAATGTTTGAAGCTACTGACTGAATGAAAGGAGCTGGCATCTCACTCTCTTTGAATCTTCTTTATCATGCTAAGAGGAGCAGGAAAAAGCAAAAAATTTCAGAATTGCACCTTGCAATGCGGAGAAATTACTGTTTGTGCATTTACAATATTCATTGATTTTTGCCATTGAAAAACATCATGTTATTCATATACCAGAAATGTTTGAAGCTACTGACTGAATGAAAGGAGCTGGCATCTCACTCTCTTTGAATCTTCTTTATCATGCTAAGAGGAGCAGGAAAAAGCAAAAAATTTCAGAATTGCACCTTGCAATGTGGAGAAATTACTGTGCATTTACAATATTCATTGATTTTTACCATTGAAAAACGTCCAGAAATGATTGAAGCTACTGACTGAATGAAAGTAGCTGGCATCTCACTCTCTTTGAATCTTCTTTATCATGCTAAGAGGAGCAGGAAAAAGCAAAAAATTTCAGACTTGCACCTTGCAATGCGGAGAAATTACTGTTTGTGCATTTACAATATTCATTGATTTTTGACATTGAAAAACATCATGTTATTCATATACCAGAAATGTTTGAAGCTACTGACTGAATGAAAGGAGCTGGCATCTCACTCTCTTTGAATCTTCTTTATCATGCTAAGCGGAGCAGGAAAAAGCAAAAAATTTCAGACTTGCACCTTGCAATGCGGAGAAATTACTGTTTGTGCATTTACAATATTCATTGATTTTTGCCATTGAAAAACATGTTATTCATATACCAGAAATGTTTGAAGCTACTGACTGAATGAAAGGAGCTGGCACCTCACTCTCTTTGAATCTTCTTTATCATGCTAAGAGGAGCGTGAAAAAGCAAAAAAATTCAGAATTGCACCTTGCAATGCGGAGAAATTACTGTTTGTGCATTTACAATATTCATTGATTTTTGCCATTGAAAAACGTCCAGAAATGATTGAAAGTACTGACTGAATGAAAGGAGCTGGCATCTCACTCTCTTTGAATCTTCTTTATCATGCTAAGAGGAGCAGGAAAAAGCAAAAAATTTCAGAATTGCACCTTGCAATGCGGAGAAATTACTGTTTGTGCATTTACAATATTCATTGATTTTTGCCATTGAAAAACGTCCAGAAATGATTGAAGCTACTGACTGAATGAAAGGAGCTGGCATCTCACTCTCTTTGAATCTTCTTTATCATGCTAAGAGGAGCAGGAAAAAGTAAAAAATTTCAGAATTGCACCTTGCAATGCGGAGAAATTACAGTTTGTGCATTTACAATATTCATTGATTTTTGCCATTGAAAAACATCCAGAAATGATTGAAGCTACTGACTGAATGAAAGGAGCTGGCATCTCACTCTCTTTGAATCTTCTTTATCATGCTAAGAGGAGCAGGAAAAAGCAAAAAATTTCAGAATTGCACCTTGCAATGCGGAGAAATTACTGTTTGTGCATTTACAATATTCATTGATTTTTGCCATTGAAAAACATCATGTTATTCATATACCAGAAATGTTTGAAGCTACTGACTGAATGAAAGGAGCTGGCATCTCACTCTCTTTGAATCTTCATTATCATGCTAAGAGGAGCAGGAAAAAGCAAAAAATTTCAGAATTGCACCTTGCAATGCGGAGAAATTACTGTTTGTGCATTTACAATATTCATTGATTTTTGCAATTGAAAAACATCATGTTATTCATATACCAGAAATGTTTGAAGCTACTGACTGAATGAAAGGAGCTGGCATCTCACTCTCTTTGAATCTTCTTTATCATGCTAAGAGGAGCAGGAAAAAGCAAAAAATTTCAGAATTGCACCTTGCAATGTGGAGAAATTACTGTTTGTGCATTTACAATATTCATTGATTTTTACCATTGAAAAACGTCCAGAAATGATTGAAGCTACTGACTGAATGAAAGTAGCTGGCATCTCACTCTCTTTGAATCTTCTTTATCATACTAAGAGGAGCAGGAAAAAGCAAAAAATTTCAGACTTGCACCTTGCAATGCGGAGAAATTACTGTTTGTGCATTTACAATATTCATTGATTTTTGCCATTGAAAAACATCATGTTATTCATATACCAGAAATGTTTGAAGCTACTGACTGAATGAAAGGAGCTGGCATCTCACTCTCTTTGAATCTTCTTTATCATGCTAAGAGGAGCAGGAAAAAGCAAAAAATTTCAGAATTGCACCTTGCAATGCGGAGAAATTACTGTTTGTGCATTTACAATATTCATTGATTTTTGCCATTGAAAAACGTCCAGAAATGATTGAAGCTACTGACTGAATGAAAGGAGCTGGCATCTCACTCTCTTTGAATCTTCTTTATCATGCTAAGAGGAGCAGGAAAAAGCAAAAAATTTCAGAATTGCACCTTGCAATGCGGAGAAATTACTGTTTGTGCATTTACAATATTCATTGATTTTTGCCATTGAAAAACATCATGTTATTCATATACCAGAAATGTTTGAAGCTACTGACTGAATGAAAGGAGCTGGCATCTCACTCTCTTTGAATCTTCTTTATCATGCTAAGAGGAGCAGGAAAAAGCAAAAAATTTCAGAATTGCACCTTGCAATGCGGAGAAATTACTGTTTGTGCATTTACAATATTCATTGATTTTTGCCATTGAAAAACGTCCAGAAATGATTGAAGCTACTGACTGAATGAAAGGAGCTGGCATCTCACTCTCTTTGAATCTTGTTTATCATGCTAAGAGGAGCAGGAAAAAGCAAAAAATTTCAGAATTGCACCTTGCAATGCGGAGAAATTACTGTTTGTGCATTTACAATATTCATTGATTTTTGCCATTGAAAAACATCATGTTATTCATATACCAGAAATGATTGAAGCTACTGACTGAATGAAAGGAGCTGGCATCTCACTCTCTTTGAATCTTCTTTATCATGCTAAGAGGAGCAGGAAAAAGTAAAAAATTTCAGAATTGCACCTTGCAATGCGGAGAAATTACTGTTTGTGCATTTATAATATTCAATGATTTTTGCCATTGAAAAACGTCCAGAAATGATTGAAGCTACTGACTGAACGAAAGGAGCTGGCATCTCACTCTCTTTGAATCTTCTTTATCATGCTAAGAGGAGCAGGAAAAAGCAAAAATTTTCAGAATTGCACCTTGCAATGCGGAGAAATTACTGTTTGTGTATTTACAATATTCATTGATTTTTGCCATTGAAAAACGTCCAGAAATGATTGAAGCTACTGACTGAATGAAAGGAGCTGGCATCTCACTCTCTTTGAATCTTCTTTATCATGCTAAGAGGAGCAGGAAAAAGCAAATAATTTCAGAATTGCACCTTGCAATGCGGAGAAATTACTGTTTGTGCATTTACAATATTCATTGATTTTTGCCTTTGAAAAACATCATGTTATTCATATACCAGAAATGTTTGAAGCTACTGACTGAATGAAAGGAGCTGACATCTCACGCTCTTTGAATCTTCTTTATCATGCTAAGAGGAGCAGGAAAAAGCAAAACATTTCAGAATTGCACCTTGCAATGCGGAGAAATTACTGTTTGTGCATTTACAATATTCATTGATTTTTGCCATTGAAAAACGTCCAGAAATGATTGAAGCTACTGACTGAATGAAAGGAGCTGGCATCTCACTCTCTTTGAATCTTCTTTATCATGCTAAGAGGAGCAGGAAAAAGCAAAAAATTTCAGAATTGCACCTTGCAATGCGGAGAAATTACTGTTTGTGCATTTACAATATTCATTGATTTTTGCCATTGAAAAACATCATGTTATTCATATACCAGAAATGTTTGAAGCTACTGACTGAATGAAAGGAGCTGGCATCTCACTCTCTTTGAATCTTCTTTATCATGCTAAGAGGAGCAGGAAAAAGCAAAAAATTTCAGAATTGCACCTTGCAATGCGGAGAAATTACTGTTTGTGCATTTACAATATTCATTCATTTTTGCCATTGAAAAACGTCCAGAAATGATTGAAGCTACTGACTGAATGAAAGGAGCTGGCATCTCACTCTCTTTGAATCTTCTTTATCATGCTAAGAGGAGCAGGAAAAAGCAAAAAATTTCAGAATTGCACCTTGCAATGCGGAGAAATTACTGTTTGTGCATTTACAATATTCATTGATTTTTGCCATTGAAAAACATCATGTTATTCATATACCAGAAATGTTTGAAGCTACTGACTGAATGAAAGGAGCTGACATCTCACGCTCTTTGAATCTTCTTTATCATGCTAAGAGGAGCAGGAAAAAGCAAAAAATTTCAGAATTGCACCTTGCAATGCGGAGAAATTACTGTTTGTGCATTTACAATATTCATTGATTTTTGCCATTGAAAAACGTCCAGAAATGATTGAAGCTACTGACTGAATGAAAGGAGCTGGCATCTCACTCTCTTTGAATCTTCTTTATCATGCTAAGAGGAGCAGGAAAAAGCAAAAAATTTCAGAATTGCACCTTGCAATGCGGAGAAATTACTGTTTGTGCATTTACAATATTCATTGATTTTTGCCATTGAAAAACATCATGTTATTCATATACCAGAAATGTTTGAAGCTACTGACTGAATGAAAGGAGCTGGCATCTCACTCTCTTTGAATCTTCTTTATCATGCTAAGAGGAGCAGGAAAAAGCAAAAAATTTCAGAATTGCACCTTGCAATGCGGAGAAATTACTGTTTGTGCATTTACAATATTCATTGATTTTTGCCATTGAAAAACATCATGTTATTCATATACCAGAAATGTTTGAAGCTACTGACTGAATGAAAGGAGCTGGCATCTCACTCTCTTTGAATCTTCTTTATCATGCTAAGAGGAGCAGGAAAAAGCAAAAAATTTCAGAATTGCACCTTGCAATGCGGAGAAATTACTGTTTGTGCATTTACAATATTCATTGATTTTTGCCATTGAAAAACGTCCAGAAATGATTGAAGCTACTGACTGAATGAAAGGAGCTGGCATCTCACTCTCTTTGAATCTTCTTTATCATGCTAAGAGGAGCAGGAAAAAGCAAAACATTTCAGAATTGCACCTTGCAATGCGGAGAAATTACTGTTTGTGCATTTACAATATTCATTGATTTTTGCCATTGAAAAACGTCCAGAAATGATTGAAGCTACTGACTGAATGAAAGGAGCTGGCATCTCACTCCCTTTGAATCTTCTTTATCATGCTAAGAGGAGCAGGAAAAATCAAAAAATTTCAGAATTGCACCTTGCAATGCGGAGAAATTACTGTTTGTGCATTTACAATATTCATTGATTTTTGCCATTGAAAAACATCATGTTATTCATATACCAGAAATGTTTGAAGCTACTGACTGAATGAAAGGAGCTGGCATCTCACTCTCTTTGAATCTTCTTTATCATGCTAAGAGGAGCAGGAAAAAGCAAAAAATTTCAGAATTGCACCTTGCAATGCGGAGAAATTACTGTTTGTGCATTTACAATATTCATTGATTTTTGCCATTGAAAAACGTCCAGAAATGATTGAAGCTACTGACTGAATGAAAGGAGCTGGCATCTCACTCTCTTTGAATCTTGTTTATCATGCTAAGAGGAGCAGGAAAAAGCAAAAAATTTCAGAATTGCACCTTGCAATGCGGAGAAATTACTGTTTGTGCATTTACAATATTCATTGATTTTTGCCATTGAAAAACATCATGTTATTCATATACCAGAAATGATTGAAGCTACTGACTGAATGAAAGGAGCTGGCATCTCACTCTCTTTGAATCTTCTTTATCATGCTAAGAGGAGCAGGAAAAAGTAAAAAATTTCAGAATTGCACCTTGCAATGCGGAGAAATTACTGTTTGTGCATTTATAATATTCAATGATTTTTGCCATTGAAAAACGTCCAGAAATGATTGAAGCTACTGACTGAACGAAAGGAGCTGGCATCTCACTCTCTTTGAATCTTCTTTATCATGCTAAGAGGAGCAGGAAAAAGCAAAAAATTTCAGAATTGCACCTTGCAATGCGGAGAAATTACTGTTTGTGCATTTACAATATTCATTGATTTTTGCCATTGAAAAACGTCCAGAAATGATTGAAGCTACTGACTGAATGAAAGGAGCTGGCATCTCACTCTCTTTGAATCTTCTTTATCATGCTAAGAGGAGCAGGAAAAAGCAAAAAATTTCAGAATTGCACCTTGCAATGCGGAGAAATTACTGTTTGTGCATTTACAATATTCATTGATTTTTGCCATTGAAAAACATCATGTTCTTCATATACCAGAAATGTTTGAAGCTACTGACTGAATGAAAGGAGCTGACATCTCACGCTCTTTGAATCTTCTTTATCATGCTAAGAGGAGCAGGAAAAAGCAAAAAATTTCAGAATTGCACCTTGCAATGCGGAGAAATTACTGTTTGTGCATTTACAATATTCATTGATTTTTGCCATTGAAAAACGTCCAGAATTGATTGAAGCTACTGACTGAATGAAAGGAGCTGGCATCTCACTCTCTTTGAATCTTCTTTATCATGCTAAGAGGAGCAGGAAAAAGCAAAAAATTTCAGAATTGCACCTTGCAATGCGGAGAAATTACTGTTTGTGCATTTACAATATTCATTGATTTTTGCCATTGAAAAACATCATGTTATTCATATACCAGAAATGTTTGAAGCTACTGACTGAATGAAAGGAGCTGGCATCTCACTCTCTTTGAATCTTCTTTATCATGCTAAGAGGAGCAGGAAAAAGCAAAAAATTTCAGAATTGCACCTTGCAATGCGGAGAAATTACTGTTTGTGCATTTACAATATTCATTGATTTTTGCCATTGAAAAACATCATGTTATTCATATACCAGAAATGTTTGAAGCTACTGACTGAATGAAAGGAGCTGGCATCTCACTCTCTTTGAATCTTCTTTATCATGCTAAGAGGAGCAGGGAAAAGCAAAAAATTTCAGAATTGCACCTTGCAATGTGGAGAAATTACTGTTTGTGCATTTACAATATTCATTGATTTTTACCATTGAAAAACGTCCAGAAATGATTGAAGCTACTGACTGAATGAAAGGAGCTGGCACCTCACTCTCTTTGAATCTTCTTTATCATGCTAAGAGGAGCGGGAAAAAGCAAAAAAATTCAGAATTGCACCTTGCAATGCGGAGAAATTACTGTTTGTGCATTTACAATATTCATTGATTTTTGCATTGAAAAACGTCCAGAAATGATTGAAAGTACTGACTGAATGAAAGGAGCTGGCATCTCACTCTCTTTGAATCTTCTTTATCATGCTAAGAGGAGCAGGAAAAAGCAAAAAATTTCAGAATTGCACCTTGCAATGCGGAGAAATTACTGTTTGTGCATTTACAATATTCATTGATTTTTGCCATTGAAAAACGTCCAGAAATGATTGAAGCTACTGACTGAATGAAAGGAGCTGGCATCTCACTCTCTTTGAATCTTCTTTATCATGCTAAGAGGAGCAGGAAAAAGTAAAAAATTTCAGAATTGCACCTTGCAATGCGGAGAAATTACAGTTTGTGCATTTACAATATTCATTGATTTTTGCCATTGAAAAACATCCAGAAATGATTGAAGCTATTGACTGAATGAAAGGAGCTGGCATCTCACTCTCTTTGAATCTTCTTTATCATGCTAAGAGGAGCAGGAAAAAGCAAAAAATTTCAGAATTGCACCTTGCAATGCGGAGAAATTACTGTTTGTGCATTTACAATATTCATTGATTTTTGCCATTGAAAAACATGTTATTCATATACCAGAAATGTTTGAAGCTACTGACTGAATGAAAGGAGCTGGCACCTCACTCTCTTTGAATCTTCTTTATCATGCTAAGAGGAGCGGGAAAAAGCAAAAAAATTCAGAATTGCACCTTGCAATGCGGAGAAATTACTGTTTGTGCATTTACAATATTCATTGATTTTTGCCATTGAAAAACGTCCAGAAATGATTGAAAGTACTGACTGAATGAAAGGAGCTGGCATCTCACTCTCTTTGAATCTTCTTTATCATGCTAAGAGGAGCAGGAAAAAGCAAAAAATTTCAGAATTGCACCTTGCAATGCGGAGAAATTACTGTTTGTGCATTTACAATATTCATTGATTTTTGCCATTGAAAAACATCATGTTATTCATATACCAGAAATGTTTGAAGCTACTGACTGAATGAAAGGAGCTGGCATCTCACTCTCTTTGAATCTTCATTATCATGCTAAGAGGAGCAGGAAAAAGCAAAAAATTTCAGAATTGCACCTTGCAATGTGGAGAAATTACTGTTTGTGCATTTACAATATTCATTGATTTTTAACAATGAAAAACGTCCAGAAATGATTGAATCTACTGACTGAATGAAAGTAGCTGGCATCTCACTCTCTTTGAATCTTCTTTATCATGCTAAGAGGAGCAGGAAAAAGCAAAAAATTTCAGAATTGCACCTTGCAATGCGGAGAAATTACTGTTTGTGCATTTACAATATTCATTGATTTTTGCCATTGAAAAACATCATGTTATTCATATACCAGAAATGTTTGAAGCTACTGACTGAATGAAAGGAGCTGGCATCTCACTCTCTTTGAATCTTCTTTATCATGCTAAGAGGAGCAGGAAAAAGCAAAAAATTTCAGAATTGCACCTTGCAATGTGGAGAAATTACTGTTTGTGCATTTACAATATTCATTGATTTTTACCATTGAAAAACGTCCAGAAATGATTGAAGCTACTGACTGAATGAAAGTAGCTGGCATCTCACTCTCTTTGAATCTTCTTTATCATACTAAGAGGAGCAGGAAAAAGCAAAAAATTTCAGACTTGCACCTTGCAATGCGGAGAAATTACTGTTTGTGCATTTACAATATTCATTGATTTTTGCCATTGAAAAACATCATGTTATTCATATACCAGAAATGTTTGAAGCTACTGACTGAATGAAAGGAGCTGGCATCTCACTCTCTTTGAATCTTCTTTATCATGCTAAGAGGAGCAGGAAAAAGCAAAAAATTTCAGAATTGCACCTTGCAATGCGGAGAAATTACTGTTTGTGCATTTACAATATTCATTGATTTTTGCCATTGAAAAACGTCCAGAAATGATTGAAGCTACTGACTGAATGAAAGGAGCTGGCATCTCACTCTCTTTGAATCTTCTTTATCATGCTAAGAGGAGCAGGAAAAAGCAAAAAATTTCAGAATTGCACCTTGCAATGCGGAGAAATTACTGTTTGTGCATTTACAATATTCATTGATTTTTGCCATTGAAAAACGTCCAGAAATGATTGAAGCTACTGACTGAATGAAAGGAGCTGGCATCTCACTCTCTTTGAATCTTCTTTATCATGCTAAGAGGAGCAGGAAAAAGCAAATAATTTCAGAATTGCACCTTGCAATGCGGAGAAATTACTGTTTGTGCATTTACAATATTCATTGATTTTTGCATTTGAAAAACATCATGTTATTCATATACCAGAAATGTTTGAAGCTACTGACTGAATGAAAGGAGCTGACATCTCACGCTCTTTGAATCTTCTTTATCATGCTAAGAGGAGCAGGAAAAAGCAAAACATTTCAGAATTGCACCTTGCAATGCGGAGAAATTACTGTTTGTGCATTTACAATATTCATTGATTTTTGCCATTGAAAAACGTCCAGAAATGATTGAAGCTACTGACTGAATGAAAGGAGCTGGCATCTCACTCTCTTTGAATCTTCTTTATCATGCTAAGAGGAGCAGGAAAAAGCAAAAAATTTCAGAATTGCACCTTGCAATGCGGAGAAATTACTGTTTGTGCATTTACAATATTCATTGATTTTTGCCATTGAAAAACATCATGTTATTCATATACCAGAAATGTTTGAAGCTACTGACTGAATGAAAGGAGCTGGCATCTCACTCTCTTTGAATCTTCTTTATCATGCTAAGAGGAGCAGGAAAAAGCAAAAAATTTCAGAATTGCACCTTGCAATGCGGAGAAATTACTGTTTGTGCATTTACAATATTCATTCATTTTTGCCATTGAAAAACGTCCAGAAATGATTGAAGCTACTGACTGAATGAAAGGAGCTGGCATCTCACTCTCTTTGAATCTTCTTTATCATGCTAAGAGGAGCAGGAAAAAGCAAAAAATTTCAGAATTGCACCTTGAAATGCGGAGAAATTACTGTTTGTGCATTTACAATATTCATTGATTTTTGCCATTGAAAAACATCATGTTATTCATATACCAGAAATGTTTGAAGCTACTGACTGAATGAAAGGAGCTGACATCTCACGCTCTTTGAATCTTCTTTATCATGCTAAGAGGAGCAGGAAAAAGCAAAAAATTTCAGAATTGCTCCTTGCAATGCGGAGAAATTACTGTTTGTGCATTTACAATATTCATTGATTTTTGCCATTGAAAAACGTCCAGAAATGATTGAAGCTACTGACTGAATGAAAGGAGCTGGCATCTCACTCTCTTTGAATCTTCTTTATCATGCTAAGAGGAGCAGGAAAAAGCAAAAAATTTCAGAATTGCACCTTGCAATGCGGAGAAATTACTGTTTGTGCATTTACAATATTCATTGATTTTTGCCATTGAAAAACATCATGTTATTCATATACCAGAAATGTTTGAAGCTACTGACTGAATGAAAGGAGCTGGCATCTCACTCTCTTTGAATCTTCTTTATCATGCTAAGAGGAGCAGGAAAAAGCAAAAAATTTCAGAATTGCACCTTGCAATGCGGAGAAATTACTGTTTGTGCATTTACAATATTCATTGATTTTTGCCATTGAAAAACATCATGTTATTCATATACCAGAAATGTTTGAAGCTACTGACTGAATGAAAGGAGCTGGCATCTCACTCTCTTTGAATCTTCTTTATCATGCTAAGAGGAGCAGGAAAAAGCAAAAAATTTCAGAATTGCACCTTGCAATGCGGAGAAATTACTGTTTGTGCATTTACAATATTCATTCATTTTTGCCATTGAAAAACGTCCAGAAATGATTGAAGCTACTGACTGAATGAAAGGAGCTGGCATCTCACTCTCTTTGAATCTTCTTTATCATGCTAAGAGGAGCAGGAAAAAGCAAAAAATTTCAGAATTGCACCTTGAAATGCGGAGAAATTACTGTTTGTGCATTTACAATATTCATTGATTTTTGCCATTGAAAAACATCATGTTATTCATATACCAGAAATGTTTGAAGCTACTGACTGAATGAAAGGAGCTGACATCTCACGCTCTTTGAATCTTCTTTATCATGCTAAGAGGAGCAGGAAAAAGCAAAAAATTTCAGAATTGCTCCTTGCAATGCGGAGAAATTACTGTTTGTGCATTTACAATATTCATTGATTTTTGCCATTGAAAAACGTCCAGAAATGATTGAAGCTACTGACTGAATGAAAGGAGCTGGCATCTCACTCTCTTTGAATCTTCTTTATCATGCTAAGAGGAGCAGGAAAAAGCAAAAAATTTCAGAATTGCACCTTGCAATGCGGAGAAATTACTGTTTGTGCATTTACAATATTCATTGATTTTTGCCATTGAAAAACATCATGTTATTCATATACCAGAAATGTTTGAAGCTACTGACTGAATGAAAGGAGCTGGCATCTCACTCTCTTTGAATCTTCTTTATCATGCTAAGAGGAGCAGGAAAAAGCAAAAAATTTCAGAATTGCACCTTGCAATGCGGAGAAATTACTGTTTGTGCATTTACAATATTCATTGATTTTTGCCATTGAAAAACATCATGTTATTCATATACCAGAAATGTTTGAAGCTACTGACTGAATGAAAGGAGCTGGCATCTCACTCTCTTTGAATCTTCTTTATCATGCTAAGAGGAGCAGGAAAAAGCAAAAAATTTCAGAATTGCACCTTGCAATGCGGAGAAATTACTGTTTGTGCATTTACAATATTCATTGATTTTTGCCATTGAAAAACGTCCAGAAATGATTGAAGCTACTGACTGAATGAAAGGAGCTGGCATCTCACTCTCTTTGAATCTTCTTTATCATGCTAAGAGGAGCAGGAAAAAGCAAAACATTTCAGAATTGCACCTTGCAATGCGGAGAAATTACTGTTTGTGCATTTACAATATTCATTGATTTTTGCCATTGAAAAACGTCCAGAAATGATTGAAGCTACTGACTGAATGAAAGGAGCTGGCATCTCACTCTCTTTGAATCTTCTTTATCATGCTAAGAGGAGCAGGAAAAAGCAAAAAATTTCAGAATTGCACCTTGCAATGCGGAGAAATTACTGTTTGTGCATTTACAATATTCATTGATTTTTGCCATTGAAAAACGTCCAGAAATGATTGAAGCTACTGACTGAATGAAAGGAGCTGGCATCTCACTCTCTTTGAATCTTCTTTATCATGCTAAGAGGAGCAGGAAAAAGCAAAAAATTTCAGAATTGCACCTTGCAATGCGGAGAAATTACTGTTTGTGCATTTACAATATTCATTGATTTTTGCCATTGAAAAACATCATGTTATTCATATACCAGAAATGTTTGAAGCTACTGACTGAATGAAAGGAGCTGGCATCTCACTCTCTTTGAATCTTCTTTATCATGCTAAGAGGAGCAGGAAAAAGCAAAAAATTTCAGAATTGCACCTTGCAATGCGGAGAAATTACTGTTTGTGCATTTACAATATTCATTGATTTTTGCCATTGAAAAACGTCCAGAAATGATTGAAGCTACTGACTGAATGAAAGGAGCTGGCATCTCACTCTCTTTGAATCTTGTTTATCATGCTAAGAGGAGCAGGAAAAAGCAAAAAATTTCAGAATTGCACCTTGCAATGCGGAGAAATTACTGTTTGTGCATTTACAATATTCATTGATTTTTGCCATTGAAAAACATCATGTTATTCATATACCAGAAATGATTGAAGCTACTGACTGAATGAAAGGAGCTGGCATCTCACTCTCTTTGAATCTTCTTTATCATGCTAAGAGGAGCAGGAAAAAGTAAAAAATTTCAGAATTGCACCTTGCAATGCGGAGAAATTACTGTTTGTGCATTTATAATATTCAATGATTTTTGCCATTGAAAAACGTCCAGAAATGATTGAAGCTACTGACTGAACGAAAGGAGCTGGCATCTCACTCTCTTTGAATCTTCTTTATCATGCTAAGAGGAGCAGGAAAAAGCAAAAAATTTCAGAATTGCACCTTGCAATGCGGAGAAATTACTGTTTGTGCATTTACAATATTCATTGATTTTTGCCATTGAAAAACGTCCAGAAATGATTGAAGCTACTGACTGAATGAAAGGAGCTGGCATCTCACTCTCTTTGAATCTTCTTTATCATGCTAAGAGGAGCAGGAAAAAGCAAAAAATTTCAGAATTGCACCTTGCAATGCGGAGAAATTACTGTTTGTGCATTTACAATATTCATTGATTTTTGCCATTGAAAAACATCATGTTATTCATATACCAGAAATGTTTGAAGCTACTGACTGAATGAAAGGAGCTGACATCTCACGCTCTTTGAATCTTCTTTATCATGCTAAGAGGAGCAGGAAAAAGCAAAAAATTTCAGAATTGCACCTTGCAATGCGGAGAAATTACTGTTTGTGCATTTACAATATTCATTGATTTTTGCCATTGAAAAACGTCCAGAATTGATTGAAGCTACTGACTGAATGAAAGGAGCTGGCATCTCACTCTCTTTGAATCTTCTTTATCATGCTAAGAGGAGCAGGAAAAAGCAAAAAATTTCAGAATTGCACCTTGCAATGCGGAGAAATTACTGTTTGTGCATTTACAATATTCATTGATTTTTGCCATTGAAAAACATCATGTTATTCATATACCAGAAATGTTTGAAGCTACTGACTGAATGAAAGGAGCTGGCATCTCACTCTCTTTGAATCTTCTTTATCATGCTAAGAGGAGCAGGAAAAAGCAAAAAATTTCAGAATTGCACCTTGCAATGCGGAGAAATTACTGTTTGTGCATTTACAATATTCATTGATTTTTGCCATTGAAAAACATCATGTTATTCATATACCAGAAATGTTTGAAGCTACTGACTGAATGAAAGGAGCTGGCATCTCACTCTCTTTGAATCTTCTTTATCATGCTAAGAGGAGCAGGGAAAAGCAAAAAATTTCAGAATTGCACCTTGCAATGTGGAGAAATTACTGTTTGTGCATTTACAATATTCATTGATTTTTACCATTGAAAAACGTCCAGAAATGATTGAAGCTACTGACTGAATG
Source organism: Phyllobates terribilis (assembly GCF_046119375.1). Lineage (NCBI taxonomy): Eukaryota > Metazoa > Chordata > Amphibia > Anura > Dendrobatidae > Phyllobates > Phyllobates terribilis. The sequence goes on along the minus strand of NW_027364080.1, from coordinate 171,825 downwards.
AAAGGAGCTGGCACCTCACTCTCTTTGAATCTTCTTTATCATGCTAAGAGGAGCGGGAAAAAGCAAAAAAATTCAGAATTGCACCTTGCAATGCGGAGAAATTACTGTTTGTGCATTTACAATATTCATTGATTTTTGCATTGAAAAACGTCCAGAAATGATTGAAAGTACTGACTGAATGAAAGGAGCTGGCATCTCACTCTCTTTGAATCTTCTTTATCATGCTAAGAGGAGCAGGAAAAAGCAAAAAATTTCAGAATTGCACCTTGCAATGCGGAGAAATTACTGTTTGTGCATTTACAATATTCATTGATTTTTGCCATTGAAAAACGTCCAGAAATGATTGAAGCTACTGACTGAATGAAAGGAGCTGGCATCTCACTCTCTTTGAATCTTCTTTATCATGCTAAGAGGAGCAGGAAAAAGTAAAAAATTTCAGAATTGCACCTTGCAATGCGGAGAAATTACAGTTTGTGCATTTACAATATTCATTGATTTTTGCCATTGAAAAACATCCAGAAATGATTGAAGCTATTGACTGAATGAAAGGAGCTGGCATCTCACTCTCTTTGAATCTTCTTTATCATGCTAAGAGGAGCAGGAAAAAGCAAAAAATTTCAGAATTGCACCTTGCAATGCGGAGAAATTACTGTTTGTGCATTTACAATATTCATTGATTTTTGCCATTGAAAAACATCATGTTATTCATATACCAGAAATGTTTGAAGCTACTGACTGAATGAAAGGAGCTGGCATCTCACTCTCTTTGAATCTTCATTATCATGCTAAGAGGAGCAGGAAAAAGCAAAAAATTTCAGAATTGCACCTTGCAATGCGGAGAAATTACTGTTTGTGCATTTACAATATTCATTGATTTTTGCCATTGAAAAACATGTTATTCATATACCAGAAATGTTTGAAGCTACTGACTGAATGAAAGGAGCTGGCACCTCACTCTCTTTGAATCTTCTTTATCATGCTAAGAGGAGCGGGAAAAAGCAAAAAAATTCAGAATTGCACCTTGCAATGCGGAGAAATTACTGTTTGTGCATTTACAATATTCATTGATTTTTGCCATTGAAAAACGTCCAGAAATGATTGAAAGTACTGACTGAATGAAAGGAGCTGGCATCTCACTCTCTTTGAATCTTCTTTATCATGCTAAGAGGAGCAGGAAAAAGCAAAAAATTTCAGAATTGCACCTTGCAATGCGGAGAAATTACTGTTTGTGCATTTACAATATTCATTGATTTTTGCCATTGAAAAACATCATGTTATTCATATACCAGAAATGTTTGAAGCTACTGACTGAATGAAAGGAGCTGGCATCTCACTCTCTTTGAATCTTCATTATCATGCTAAGAGGAGCAGGAAAAAGCAAAAAATTTCAGAATTGCACCTTGCAATGTGGAGAAATTACTGTTTGTGCATTTACAATATTCATTGATTTTTAACAATGAAAAACGTCCAGAAATGATTGAATCTACTGACTGAATGAAAGCAGCTGGCATCTCACTCTCTTTGAATCTTCTTTATCATGCTAAGAGGAGCAGGAAAAAGCAAAAAATTTCAGAATTGCACCTTGCAATGCGGAGAAATTACTGTTTGTGCATTTACAATATTCATTGATTTTTGCCATTGAAAAACATCATGTTATTCATATACCAGAAATGTTTGAAGCTACTGACTGAATGAAAGGAGCTGGCATCTCACTCTCTTTGAATCTTCTTTATCATGCTAAGAGGAGCAGGAAAAAGCAAAAAATTTCAGAATTGCACCTTGCAATGTGGAGAAATTACTGTTTGTGCATTTACAATATTCATTGATTTTTACCATTGAAAAACGTCCAGAAATGATTGAAGCTACTGACTGAATGAAAGTAGCTGGCATCTCACTCTCTTTGAATCTTCTTTATCATACTAAGAGGAGCAGGAAAAAGCAAAAAATTTCAGACTTGCACCTTGCAATGCGGAGAAATTACTGTTTGTGCATTTACAATATTCATTGATTTTTGCCATTGAAAAACATCATGTTATTCATATACCAGAAATGTTTGAAGCTACTGACTGAATGAAAGGAGCTGGCATCTCACTCTCTTTGAATCTTCTTTATCATGCTAAGAGGAGCAGGAAAAAGCAAAAAATTTCAGAATTGCACCTTGCAATGCGGAGAAATTACTGTTTGTGCATTTACAATATTCATTGATTTTTGCCATTGAAAAACGTCCAGAAATGATTGAAGCTACTGACTGAATGAAAGGAGCTGGCATCTCACTCTCTTTGAATCTTCTTTATCATGCTAAGAGGAGCAGGAAAAAGCAAAAAATTTCAGAATTGCACCTTGCAATGCGGAGAAATTACTGTTTGTGCATTTACAATATTCATTGATTTTTGCCATTGAAAAACGTCCAGAAATGATTGAAGCTACTGACTGAATGAAAGGAGCTGGCATCTCACTCTCTTTGAATCTTCTTTATCATGCTAAGAGGAGCAGGAAAAAGCAAAAAATTTCTGAATTGCACCTTGCAATGCGGAGAAATTACTGTTTGTGCATTTACAATATTCATTGATTTTTGCCATTGAAAAACATCATGTTATTCATATACCAGAAATGTTTGAAGCTACTGACTGAATGAAAGGAGCTGGCATCTCACTCTCTTTGAATCTTCTTTATCATGCTAAGAGGAGCAGGAAAAAGCAAAAAATTTCAGAATTGCACCTTGCAATGCGGAGAAATTACTGTTTGTGCATTTACAATATTCATTGATTTTTGCCATTGAAAAACGTCCAGAAATGATTGAAGCTACTGACTGAATGAAAGGAGCTGGCATCTCACTCTCTTTGAATCTTGTTTATCATGCTAAGAGGAGCAGGAAAAAGCAAAAAATTTCAGAATTGCACCTTGCAATGCGGAGAAATTACTGTTTGTGCATTTACAATATTCATTGATTTTTGCCATTGAAAAACATCATGTTATTCATATACCAGAAATGATTGAAGCTACTGACTGAATGAAAGGAGCTGGCATCTCACTCTCTTTGAATCTTCTTTATCATTCTAAGAGGAGCAGGAAAAAGTAAAAAATTTCAGAATTGCACCTTGCAATGCGGAGAAATTACTGTTTGTGCATTTATAATATTCAATGATTTTTGCCATTGAAAAACGTCCAGAAATGATTGAAGCTACTGACTGAACGAAAGGAGCTGGCATCTCACTCTCTTTGAATCTTCTTTATCATGCTAAGAGGAGCAGGAAAAAGCAAAAAATTTCAGAATTGCACCTTGCAATGCGGAGAAATTACTGTTTGTGCATTTACAATATTCATTGATTTTTGCCATTGAAAAACATCATGTTATTCATATACCAGAAATGTTTGAAGCTACTGACTGAATGAAAGGAGCTGGCATCTCACTCTCTTTGAATCTTCTTTATCATGCTAAGAGGAGCAGGAAAAAGCAAAAAATTTCAGAATTGCACCTTGCAATGCGGAGAAATTACTGTTTGTGCATTTACAATATTCATTGATTTTTGCCATTGAAAAACGTCCAGAAATGATTGAAGCTACTGACTGAATGAAAGGAGCTGGCATCTCACTCTCTTTGAATCTTCTTTATCATGCTAAGAGGAGCAGGAAAAAGCAAAACATTTCAGAATTGCACCTTGCAATGCGGAGAAATTACTGTTTGTGCATTTACAATATTCATTGATTTTTGCCATTGAAAAACGTCCAGAAATGATTGAAGCTACTGACTGAATGAAAGGAGCTGGCATCTCACTCTCTTTGAATCTTCTTTATCATGCTAAGAGGAGCAGGAAAAAGCAAAAAAATTTCAGAATTGCACCTTGCAATGCGGAGAAATTACTGTTTGTGCATTTACAATATTCATTGATTTTTGCCATTGAAAAACGTCCAGAAATGATTGAAGCTACTGACTGAATGAAAGGAGCTGGCATCTCACTCTCTTTGAATCTTCTTTATCATGCTAAGAGGAGCAGGAAAAAGCAAAAAATTTCAGAATTGCACCTTGCAATGCGGAGAAATTACTGTTTGTGCATTTACAATATTCATTGATTTTTGCCATTGAAAAACATCATGTTATTCATATACCAGAAATGTTTGAAGCTACTGACTGAATGAAAGGAGCTGGCATCTCACTCTCTTTGAATCTTCTTTATCATGCTAAGAGGAGCAGGAAAAAGCAAAAAATTTCAGAATTGCACCTTGCAATGCGGAGAAATTACTGTTTGTGCATTTACAATATTCATTGATTTTTGCCATTGAAAAACGTCCAGAAATGATTGAAGCTACTGACTGAATGAAAGGAGCTGGCATCTCACTCTCTTTGAATCTTGTTTATCATGCTAAGAGGAGCAGGAAAAAGCAAAAAATTTCAGAATTGCACCTTGCAATGCGGAGAAATTACTGTTTGTGCATTTACAATATTCATTGATTTTTGCCATTGAAAAACATCATGTTATTCATATACCAGAAATGATTGAAGCTACTGACTGAATGAAAGGAGCTGGCATCTCACTCTCTTTGAATCTTCTTTATCATGCTAAGAGGAGCAGGAAAAAGTAAAAAATTTCAGAATTGCACCTTGCAATGCGGAGAAATTACTGTTTGTGCATTTATAATATTCAATGATTTTTGCCATTGAAAAACGTCCAGAAATGATTGAAGCTACTGACTGAACGAAAGGAGCTGGCATCTCACTCTCTTTGAATCTTCTTTATCATGCTAAGAGGAGCAGGAAAAAGCAAAAAATTTCAGAATTGCACCTTGCAATGCGGAGAAATTACTGTTTGTGCATTTACAATATTCATTGATTTTTGCCATTGAAAAACGTCCAGAAATGATTGAAGCTACTGACTGAATGAAAGGAGCTGGCATCTCACTCTCTTTGAATCTTCTTTATCATGCTAAGAGGAGCAGGAAAAAGCAAAAAATTTCAGAATTGCACCTTGCAATGCGGAGAAATTACTGTTTGTGCATTTACAATATTCATTGATTTTTGCCATTGAAAAACATCATGTTATTCATATACCAGAAATGTTTGAAGCTACTGACTGAATGAAAGGAGCTGACATCTCACGCTCTTTGAATCTTCTTTATCATGCTAAGAGGAGCAGGAAAAAGCAAAAAATTTCAGAATTGCACCTTGCAATGCGGAGAAATTACTGTTTGTGCATTTACAATATTCATTGATTTTTGCCATTGAAAAACGTCCAGAATTGATTGAAGCTACTGACTGAATGAAAGGAGCTGGCATCTCACTCTCTTTGAATCTTCTTTATCATGCTAAGAGGAGCAGGAAAAAGCAAAAAATTTCAGAATTGCACCTTGCAATGCGGAGAAATTACTGTTTGTGCATTTACAATATTCATTGATTTTTGCCATTGAAAAACATCATGTTATTCATATACCAGAAATGTTTGAAGCTACTGACTGAATGAAAGGAGCTGGCATCTCACTCTCTTTGAATCTTCTTTATCATGCTAAGAGGAGCAGGAAAAAGCAAAAAATTTCAGAATTGCACCTTGCAATGCGGAGAAATTACTGTTTGTGCATTTACAATATTCATTGATTTTTGCCATTGAAAAACATCATGTTATTCATATACCAGAAATGTTTGAAGCTACTGACTGAATGAAAGGAGCTGGCATCTCACTCTCTTTGAATCTTCTTTATCATGCTAAGAGGAGCAGGGAAAAGCAAAAAATTTCAGAATTGCACCTTGCAATGTGGAGAAATTACTGTTTGTGCATTTACAATATTCATTGATTTTTACCATTGAAAAACGTCCAGAAATGATTGAAGCTACTGACTGAATGAAAGGAGCTGGCACCTCACTCTCTTTGAATCTTCTTTATCATGCTAAGAGGAGCGGGAAAAAGCAAAAAAATTCAGAATTGCACCTTGCAATGCGGAGAAATTACTGTTTGTGCATTTACAATATTCATTGATTTTTGCATTGAAAAACGTCCAGAAATGATTGAAAGTACTGACTGAATGAAAGGAGCTGGCATCTCACTCTCTTTGAATCTTCTTTATCATGCTAAGAGGAGCAGGAAAAAGCAAAAAATTTCAGAATTGCACCTTGCAATGCGGAGAAATTACTGTTTGTGCATTTACAATATTCATTGATTTTTGCCATTGAAAAACGTCCAGAAATGATTGAAGCTACTGACTGAATGAAAGGAGCTGGCATCTCACTCTCTTTGAATCTTCTTTATCATGCTAAGAGGAGCAGGAAAAAGTAAAAAATTTCAGAATTGCACCTTGCAATGCGGAGAAATTACAGTTTGTGCATTTACAATATTCATTGATTTTTGCCATTGAAAAACATCCAGAAATGATTGAAGCTATTGACTGAATGAAAGGAGCTGGCATCTCACTCTCTTTGAATCTTCTTTATCATGCTAAGAGGAGCAGGAAAAAGCAAAAAATTTCAGAATTGCACCTTGCAATGCGGAGAAATTACTGTTTGTGCATTTACAATATTCATTGATTTTTGCCATTGAAAAACATCATGTTATTCATATACCAGAAATGTTTGAAGCTACTGACTGAATGAAAGGAGCTGGCATCTCACTCTCTTTGAATCTTCATTATCATGCTAAGAGGAGCAGGAAAAAGCAAAAAATTTCAGAATTGCACCTTGCAATGCGGAGAAATTACTGTTTGTGCATTTACAATATTCATTGATTTTTGCCATTGAAAAACATGTTATTCATATACCAGAAATGTTTGAAGCTACTGACTGAATGAAAGGAGCTGGCACCTCACTCTCTTTGAATCTTCTTTATCATGCTAAGAGGAGCGGGAAAAAGCAAAAAAATTCAGAATTGCACCTTGCAATGCGGAGAAATTACTGTTTGTGCATTTACAATATTCATTGATTTTTGCCATTGAAAAACGTCCAGAAATGATTGAAAGTACTGACTGAATGAAAGGAGCTGGCATCTCACTCTCTTTGAATCTTCTTTATCATGCTAAGAGGAGCAGGAAAAAGCAAAAAATTTCAGAATTGCACCTTGCAATGCGGAGAAATTACTGTTTGTGCATTTACAATATTCATTGATTTTTGCCATTGAAAAACATCATGTTATTCATATACCAGAAATGTTTGAAGCTACTGACTGAATGAAAGGAGCTGGCATCTCACTCTCTTTGAATCTTCATTATCATGCTAAGAGGAGCAGGAAAAAGCAAAAAATTTCAGAATTGCACCTTGCAATGTGGAGAAATTACTGTTTGTGCATTTACAATATTCATTGATTTTTAACAATGAAAAACGTCCAGAAATGATTGAATCTACTGACTGAATGAAAGTAGCTGGCATCTCACTCTCTTTGAATCTTCTTTATCATGCTAAGAGGAGCAGGAAAAAGCAAAAAATTTCAGAATTGCACCTTGCAATGCGGAGAAATTACTGTTTGTGCATTTACAATATTCATTGATTTTTGCCATTGAAAAACATCATGTTATTCATATACCAGAAATGTTTGAAGCTACTGACTGAATGAAAGGAGCTGGCATCTCACTCTCTTTGAATCTTCTTTATCATGCTAAGAGGAGCAGGAAAAAGCAAAAAATTTCAGAATTGCACCTTGCAATGTGGAGAAATTACTGTTTGTGCATTTACAATATTCATTGATTTTTACCATTGAAAAACGTCCAGAAATGATTGAAGCTACTGACTGAATGAAAGTAGCTGGCATCTCACTCTCTTTGAATCTTCTTTATCATACTAAGAGGAGCAGGAAAAAGCAAAAAATTTCAGACTTGCACCTTGCAATGCGGAGAAATTACTGTTTGTGCATTTACAATATTCATTGATTTTTGCCATTGAAAAACATCATGTTATTCATATACCAGAAATGTTTGAAGCTACTGACTGAATGAAAGGAGCTGGCATCTCACTCTCTTTGAATCTTCTTTATCATGCTAAGAGGAGCAGGAAAAAGCAAAAAATTTCAGAATTGCACCTTGCAATGCGGAGAAATTACTGTTTGTGCATTTACAATATTCATTGATTTTTGCCATTGAAAAACGTCCAGAAATGATTGAAGCTACTGACTGAATGAAAGGAGCTGGCATCTCACTCTCTTTGAATCTTCTTTATCATGCTAAGAGGAGCAGGAAAAAGCAAAAAATTTCAGAATTGCACCTTGCAATGCGGAGAAATTACTGTTTGTGCATTTACAATATTCATTGATTTTTGCCATTGAAAAACGTCCAGAAATGATTGAAGCTACTGACTGAATGAAAGGAGCTGGCATCTCACTCTCTTTGAATCTTCTTTATCATGCTAAGAGGAGCAGGAAAAAGCAAATAATTTCAGAATTGCACCTTGCAATGCGGAGAAATTACTGTTTGTGCATTTACAATATTCATTGATTTTTGCCTTTGAAAAACATCATGTTATTCATATACCAGAAATGTTTGAAGCTACTGACTGAATGAAAGGAGCTGACATCTCACGCTCTTTGAATCTTCTTTATCATGCTAAGAGGAGCAGGAAAAAGCAAAACATTTCAGAATTGCACCTTGCAATGCGGAGAAATTACTGTTTGTGCATTTACAATATTCATTGATTTTTGCCATTGAAAAACGTCCAGAAATGATTGAAGCTACTGACTGAATGAAAGGAGCTGGCATCTCACTCTCTTTGAATCTTCTTTATCATGCTAAGAGGAGCAGGAAAAAGCAAAAAATTTCAGAATTGCACCTTGCAATGCGGAGAAATTACTGTTTGTGCATTTACAATATTCATTGATTTTTGCCATTGAAAAACATCATGTTATTCATATACCAGAAATGTTTGAAGCTACTGACTGAATGAAAGGAGCTGGCATCTCACTCTCTTTGAATCTTCTTTATCATGCTAAGAGGAGCAGGAAAAAGCAAAAAATTTCAGAATTGCACCTTGCAATGCGGAGAAATTACTGTTTGTGCATTTACAATATTCATTCATTTTTGCCATTGAAAAACGTCCAGAAATGATTGAAGCTACTGACTGAATGAAAGGAGCTGGCATCTCACTCTCTTTGAATCTTCTTTATCATGCTAAGAGGAGCAGGAAAAAGCAAAAAATTTCAGAATTGCACCTTGCAATGCGGAGAAATTACTGTTTGTGCATTTACAATATTCATTGATTTTTGCCATTGAAAAACATCATGTTATTCATATACCAGAAATGTTTGAAGCTACTGACTGAATGAAAGGAGCTGACATCTCACGCTCTTTGAATCTTCTTTATCATGCTAAGAGGAGCAGGAAAAAGCAAAAAATTTCAGAATTGCACCTTGCAATGCGGAGAAATTACTGTTTGTGCATTTACAATATCCATTGATTTTTGCCATTGAAAAACGTCCAGAAATGATTGAAGCTACTGACTGAATGAAAGGAGCTGGCATCTCACTCTCTTTGAATCTTCTTTATCATGCTAAGAGGAGCAGGAAAAAGCAAAAAATTTCAGAATTGCACCTTGCAATGCGGAGAAATTACTGTTTGTGCATTTACAATATTCATTGATTTTTGCCATTGAAAAACATCATGTTATTCATATACCAGAAATGTTTGAAGCTACTGACTGAATGAAAGGAGCTGGCATCTCACTCTCTTTGAATCTTCTTTATCATGCTAAGAGGAGCAGGAAAAAGCAAAAAATTTCAGAATTGCACCTTGCAATGCGGAGAAATTACTGTTTGTGCATTTACAATATTCATTGATTTTTGCCATTGAAAAACATCATGTTATTCATATACCAGAAATGTTTGAAGCTACTGACTGAATGAAAGGAGCTGGCATCTCACTCTCTTTGAATCTTCTTTATCATGCTAAGAGGAGCAGGAAAAAGCAAAAAATTTCAGAATTGCACCTTGCAATGCGGAGAAATTACTGTTTGTGCATTTACAATATTCATTGATTTTTGCCATTGAAAAACGTCCAGAAATGATTGAAGCTACTGACTGAATGAAAGGAGCTGGCATCTCACTCTCTTTGAATCTTCTTTATCATGCTAAGAGGAGCAGGAAAAAGCAAAACATTTCAGAATTGCACCTTGCAATGCGGAGAAATTACTGTTTGTGCATTTACAATATTCATTGATTTTTGCCATTGAAAAACGTCCAGAAATGATTGAAGCTACTGACTGAATGAAAGGAGCTGGCATCTCACTCTCTTTGAATCTTCTTTATCATGCTAAGAGGAGCAGGAAAAAGCAAAAAATTTCAGAATTGCACCTTGCAATGCGGAGAAATTACTGTTTGTGCATTTACAATATTCATTGATTTTTGCCATTGAAAAACATCATGTCATTCATATACCAGAAATGTTTGAAGCTACTGACTGAATGAAAGGAGCTGGCATCTCACTCTCTTTGAATCTTCTTTATCATGCTAAGAGGAGCAGGAAAAAGCAAAAAATTTCAGAATTGCACCTTGCAATGCGGAGAAATTACTGTTTGTGCATTTACAATATTCATTGATTTTTGCCATTGAAAAACGTCCAGAAATGATTGAAGCTACTGACTGAATGAAAGGAGCTGGCATCTCACTCTCTTTGAATCTTGTTTATCATGCTAAGAGGAGCAGGAAAAAGCAAAAAATTTCAGAATTGCACCTTGCAATGCGGAGAAATTACTGTTTGTGCATTTACAATATTCATTGATTTTTGCCATTGAAAAACATCATGTTATTCATATACCAGAAATGATTGAAGCTACTGACTGAATGAAAGGAGCTGGCATCTCACTCTCTTTGAATCTTCTTTATCATGCTAAGAGGAGCAGGAAAAAGTAAAAAATTTCAGAATTGCACCTTGCAATGCGGAGAAATTACTGTTTGTGCATTTATAATATTCAATGATTTTTGCCATTAAAAAACGTCCAGAAATGATTGAAGCTACTGACTGAACGAAAGGAGCTGGCATCTCACTCTCTTTGAATCTTCTTTATCATGCTAAGAGGAGCAGGAAAAAGCAAAAAATTTCAGAATTGCACCTTGCAATGCGGAGAAATTACTGTTTGTGCATTTACAATATTCATTGATTTTTGCCATTGAAAAACGTCCAGAAATGATTGAAGCTACTGACTGAATGAAAGGAGCTGGCATCTCACTCTCTTTGAATCTTCTTTATCATGCTAAGAGGAGCAGGAAAAAGCAAAAAATTTCAGAATTGCACCTTGCAATGCGGAGAAATTACTGTTTGTGCATTTACAATATTCATTGATTTTTGCCATTGAAAAACATCATGTTATTCATATACCAGAAATGTTTGAAGCTACTGACTGAATGAAAGGAGCTGACATCTCACGCTCTTTGAATCTTCTTTATCATGCTAAGAGGAGCAGGAAAAAGCAAAAAATTTCAGAATTGCACCTTGCAATGCGGAGAAATTACTGTTTGTGCATTTACAATATTCATTGATTTTTGCCATTGAAAAACGTCCAGAATTGATTGAAGCTACTGACTGAATGAAAGGAGCTGGCATCTCACTCTCTTTGAATCTTCTTTATCATGCTAAGAGGAGCAGGAAAAAGCAAAAAATTTCAGAATTGCACCTTGCAATGCGGAGAAATTACTGTTTGTGCATTTACAATATTCATTGATTTTTGCCATTGAAAAACATCATGTTATTCATATACCAGAAATGTTTGAAGCTACTGACTGAATGAAAGGAGCTGGCATCTCACTCTCTTTGAATCTTCTTTATCATGCTAAGAGGAGCAGGAAAAAGCAAAAAATTTCAGAATTGCACCTTGCAATGCGGAGAAATTACTGTTTGTGCATTTACAATATTCATTGATTTTTGCCATTGAAAAACATCATGTTATTCATATACCAGAAATGTTTGAAGCTACTGACTGAATGAAAGGAGCTGGCATCTCACTCTCTTTGAATCTTCTTTATCATGCTAAGAGGAGCAGGGAAAAGCAAAAAATTTCAGAATTGCACCTTGCAATGTGGAGAAATTACTGTTTGTGCATTTACAATATTCATTGATTTTTACCATTGAAAAACGTCCAGAAATGATTGAAGCTACTGACTGAATGAAAGGAGCTGGCACCTCACTCTCTTTGAATCTTCTTTATCATGCTAAGAGGAGCGGGAAAAAGCAAAAAAATTCAGAATTGCACCTTGCAATGCGGAGAAATTACTGTTTGTGCATTTACAATATTCATTGATTTTTGCATTGAAAAACGTCCAGAAATGATTGAAAGTACTGACTGAATGAAAGGAGCTGGCATCTCACTCTCTTTGAATCTTCTTTATCATGCTAAGAGGAGCAGGAAAAAGCAAAAAATTTCAGAATTGCACCTTGCAATGCGGAGAAATTACTGTTTGTGCATTTACAATATTCATTGATTTTTGCCATTGAAAAACGTCCAGAAATGATTGAAGCTACTGACTGAATGAAAGGAGCTGGCATCTCACTCTCTTTGAATCTTCTTTATCATGCTAAGAGGAGCAGGAAAAAGTAAAAAATTTCAGAATTGCACCTTGCAATGCGGAGAAATTACAGTTTGTGCATTTACAATATTCATTGATTTTTGCCATTGAAAAACATCCAGAAATGATTGAAGCTATTGACTGAATGAAAGGAGCTGGCATCTCACTCTCTTTGAATCTTCTTTATCATGCTAAGAGGAGCAGGAAAAAGCAAAAAATTTCAGAATTGCACCTTGCAATGCGGAGAAATTACTGTTTGTGCATTTACAATATTCATTGATTTTTGCCATTGAAAAACATCATGTTATTCATATACCAGAAATGTTTGAAGCTACTGACTGAATGAAAGGAGCTGGCATCTCACTCTCTTTGAATCTTCATTATCATGCTAAGAGGAGCAGGAAAAAGCAAAAAATTTCAGAATTGCACCTTGCAATGCGGAGAAATTACTGTTTGTGCATTTACAATATTCATTGATTTTTGCCATTGAAAAACATGTTATTCATATACCAGAAATGTTTGAAGCTACTGACTGAATGAAAGGAGCTGGCACCTCACTCTCTTTGAATCTTCTTTATCATGCTAAGAGGAGCGGGAAAAAGCAAAAAAATTCAGAATTGCACCTTGCAATGCGGAGAAATTACTGTTTGTGCATTTACAATATTCATTGATTTTTGCCATTGAAAAACGTCCAGAAATGATTGAAAGTACTGACTGAATGAAAGGAGCTGGCATCTCACTCTCTTTGAATCTTCTTTATCATGCTAAGAGGAGCAGGAAAAAGCAAAAAATTTCAGAATTGCACCTTGCAATGCGGAGAAATTACTGTTTGTGCATTTACAATATTCATTGATTTTTGCCATTGAAAAACATCATGTTATTCATATACCAGAAATGTTTGAAGCTACTGACTGAATGAAAGGAGCTGGCATCTCACTCTCTTTGAATCTTCATTATCATGCTAAGAGGAGCAGGAAAAAGCAAAAAATTTCAGAATTGCACCTTGCAATGTGGAGAAATTACTGTTTGTGCATTTACAATATTCATTGATTTTTAACAATGAAAAACGTCCAGAAATGATTGAATCTACTGACTGAATGAAAGTAGCTGGCATCTCACTCTCTTTGAATCTTCTTTATCATGCTAAGAGGAGCAGGAAAAAGCAAAAAATTTCAGAATTGCACCTTGCAATGCGGAGAAATTACTGTTTGTGCATTTACAATATTCATTGATTTTTGCCATTGAAAAACATCATGTTATTCATATACCAGAAATGTTTGAAGCTACTGACTGAATGAAAGGAGCTGGCATCTCACTCTCTTTGAATCTTCTTTATCATGCTAAGAGGAGCAGGAAAAAGCAAAAAATTTCAGAATTGCACCTTGCAATGTGGAGAAATTACTGTTTGTGCATTTACAATATTCATTGATTTTTACCATTGAAAAACGTCCAGAAATGATTGAAGCTACTGACTGAATGAAAGTAGCTGGCATCTCACTCTCTTTGAATCTTCTTTATCATACTAAGAGGAGCAGGAAAAAGCAAAAAATTTCAGACTTGCACCTTGCAATGCGGAGAAATTACTGTTTGTGCATTTACAATATTCATTGATTTTTGCCATTGAAAAACATCATGTTATTCATATACCAGAAATGTTTGAAGCTACTGACTGAATGAAAGGAGCTGGCATCTCACTCTCTTTGAATCTTCTTTATCATGCTAAGAGGAGCAGGAAAAAGCAAAAAATTTCAGAATTGCACCTTGCAATGCAGAGAAATTACTGTTTGTGCATTTACAATATTCATTGATTTTTGCCATTGAAAAACGTCCAGAAATGATTGAAGCTACTGACTGAATGAAAGGAGCTGGCATCTCACTCTCTTTGAATCTTCTTTATCATGCTAAGAGGAGCAGGAAAAAGCAAAAAATTTCAGAATTGCACCTTGCAATGCGGAGAAATTACTGTTTGTGCATTTACAATATTCATTGATTTTTGCCATTGAAAAACGTCCAGAAATGATTGAAGCTACTGACTGAATGAAAGGAGCTGGCATCTCACTCTCTTTGAATCTTCTTTATCATGCTAAGAGGAGCAGGAAAAAGCAAAAAATTTCAGAATTGCACCTTGCAATGCGGAGAAATTACTGTTTGTGCATTTACAATATTCATTGATTTTTGCCATTGAAAAACATCATGTTATTCATATACCAGAAATGTTTGAAGCTACTGACTGAATGAAAGGAGCTGGCATCTCACTCTCTTTGAATCTTCTTTATCATGCTAAGAGGAGCAGGAAAAAGCAAAAAATTTCAGAATTGCACCTTGCAATGCGGAGAAATTACTGTTTGTGCATTTACAATATTCATTGATTTTTGCCATTGAAAAACGTCCAGAAATGATTGAAGCTACTGACTGAATGAAAGGAGCTGGCATCTCACTCTCTTTGAATCTTGTTTATCATGCTAAGAGGAGCAGGAAAAAGCAAAAAATTTCAGAATTGCACCTTGCAATGCGGAGAAATTACTGTTTGTGCATTTACAATATTCATTGATTTTTGCCATTGAAAAACATCATGTTATTCATATACCAGAAATGATTGAAGCTACTGACTGAATGAAAGGAGCTGGCATCTCACTCTCTTTGAATCTTCTTTATCATGCTAAGAGGAGCAGGAAAAAGTAAAAAATTTCAGAATTGCACCTTGCAATGCGGAGAAATTACTGTTTGTGCATTTATAATATTCAATGATTTTTGCCATTGAAAAACGTCCAGAAATGATTGAAGCTACTGACTGAACGAAAGGAGCTGGCATCTCACTCTCTTTGAATCTTCTTTATCATGCTAAGAGGAGCAGGAAAAAGCAAAAAATTTCAGAATTGCACCTTGCAATGCGGAGAAATTACTGTTTGTGCATTTACAATATTCATTGATTTTTGCCATTGAAAAACGTCCAGAAATGATTGAAGCTACTGACTGAATGAAAGGAGCTGGCATCTCACTCTCTTTGAATCTTCTTTATCATGCTAAGAGGAGCAGGAAAAAGCAAATAATTTCAGAATTGCACCTTGCAATGCGGAGAAATTACTGTTTGTGCATTTACAATATTCATTGATTTTTGCCTTTGAAAAACATCATGTTATTCATATACCAGAAATGTTTGAAGCTACTGACTGAATGAAAGGAGCTGACATCTCACGCTCTTTGAATCTTCTTTATCATGCTAAGAGGAGCAGGAAAAAGCAAAACATTTCAGAATTGCACCTTGCAATGCGGAGAAATTACTGTTTGTGCATTTACAATATTCATTGATTTTTGCCATTGAAAAACGTCCAGAAATGATTGAAGCTACTGACTGAATGAAAGGAGCTGGCATCTCACTCTCTTTGAATCTTCTTTATCATGCTAAGAGGAGCAGGAAAAAGCAAAAAATTTCAGAATTGCACCTTGCAATGCCGAGAAATTACTGTTTGTGCATTTACAATATTCATTGATTTTTGCCATTGAAAAACATCATGTTATTCATATACCAGAAATGTTTGAAGCTACTGACTGAATGAAAGGAGCTGGCATCTCACTCTCTTTGAATCTTCATTATCATGCTAAGAGGAGCAGGAAAAAGCAAAAAATTTCAGAATTGCACCTTGCAATGCGGAGAAATTACTGTTTGTGCATTTACAATATTCATTGATTTTTGCCATTGAAAAACATGTTATTCATATACCAGAAATGTTTGAAGCTACTGACTGAATGAAAGGAGCTGGCACCTCACTCTCTTTGAATCTTCTTTATCATGCTAAGAGGAGCGGGAAAAAGCAAAAAAATTCAGAATTGCACCTTGCAATGCGGAGAAATTACTGTTTGTGCATTTACAATATTCATTGATTTTTGCCATTGAAAAACGTCCAGAAATGATTGAAAGTACTGACTGAATGAAAGGAGCTGGCATCTCACTCTCTTTGAATCTTCTTTATCATGCTAAGAGGAGCAGGAAAAAGCAAAAAATTTCAGAATTGCACCTTGCAATGCGGAGAAATTACTGTTTGTGCATTTACAATATTCATTGATTTTTGCCATTGAAAAACGTCCAGAAATGATTGAAGCTACTGACTGAATGAAAGGAGCTGGCATCTCACTCTCTTTGAATCTTCTTTATCATGCTAAGAGGAGCAGGAAAAAGTAAAAAATTTCAGAATTGCACCTTGCAATGCGGAGAAATTACAGTTTGTGCATTTACAATATTCATTGATTTTTGCCATTGAAAAACATCCAGAAATGATTGAAGCTACTGACTGAATGAAAGGAGCTGGCATCTCACTCTCTTTGAATCTTCTTTATCAGGCTAAGAGGAGCAGGAAAAAGCAAAAAATTTCAGAATTGCACCTTGCAATGCGGAGAAATTACTGTTTGTGCATTTACAATATTCATTGATTTTTGCCATTGAAAAACATCATGTTATTCATATACCAGAAATGTTTGAAGCTACTGACTGAATGAAAGGAGCTGGCATCTCACTCTCTTTGAATCTTCATTATCATGCTAAGAGGAGCAGGAAAAAGCAAAAAATTTCAGAATTGCACCTTGCAATGTGGAGAAATTACTGTTTGTGCATTTACAATATTCATTGATTTTTAACAATGAAAAACGTCCAGAAATGATTGAATCTACTGACTGAATGAAAGTAGCTGGCATCTCACTCTCTTTGAATCTTCTTTATCATGCTAAGAGGAGCAGGAAAAAGCAAAAAATTTCAGAATTGCACCTTGCAATGCGGAGAAATTACTGTTTGTGCATTTACAATATTCATTGATTTTTGCCATTGAAAAACATCATGTTATTCATATACCAGAAATGTTTGAAGCTACTGACTGAATGAAAGGAGCTGGCATCTCACTCTCTTTGAATCTTCTTTATCATGCTAAGAGGAGCAGGAAAAAGCAAAAAATTTCAGAATTGCACCTTGCAATGCGGAGAAATTACTGTTTGTGCATTTACAATATTCATTGATTTTTGCCATTGAAAAACATCATGTTATTCATATACCAGAAATGTTTGAAGCTACTGACTGAATGAAAGGAGCTGGCATCTCACTCTCTTTGAATCTTCTTTATCATGCTAAGAGGAGCAGGAAAAAGCAAAAAATTTCAGAATTGCACCTTGCAATGTGGAGAAATTACTGTTTGTGCATTTACAATATTCATTGATTTTTACCATTGAAAAACGTCCAGAAATGATTGAAGCTACTGACTGAATGAAAGTAGCTGGCATCTCACTCTCTTTGAATCTTCTTTATCATACTAAGAGGAGCAGGAAAAAGCAAAAAATTTCAGACTTGCACCTTGCAATGCGGAGAAATTACTGTTTGTGCATTTACAATATTCATTGATTTTTGCCATTGAAAAACATCATGTTATTCATATACCAGAAATGTTTGAAGCTACTGACTGAATGAAAGGAGCTGGCATCTCACTCTCTTTGAATCTTCTTTATCATGCTAAGAGGAGCAGGAAAAAGCAAAAAATTTCAGAATTGCACCTTGCAATGCGGAGAAATTACTGTTTGTGCATTTACAATATTCATTGATTTTTGCCATTGAAAAACGTCCAGAAATGATTGAAGCTACTGACTGAATGAAAGGAGCTGGCATCTCACTCTCTTTGAATCTTCTTTATCATGCTAAGAGGAGCAGGAAAAAGCAAAAAATTTCAGAATTGCACCTTGCAATGCGGAGAAATTACTGTTTGTGCATTTACAATATTCATTGATTTTTGCCATTGAAAAACGTCCAGAAATGATTGAAGCTACTGACTGAATGAAAGGAGCTGGCATCTCACTCTCTTTGAATCTTCTTTATCATGCTAAGAGGAGCAGGAAAAAGCAAAAAATTTCAGAATTGCACCTTGCAATGCGGAGAAATTACTGTTTGTGCATTTACAATATTCATTGATTTTTGCCATTGAAAAACATGTTATTCATATACCAGAAATGTTTGAAGCTACTGACTGAATGAAAGGAGCTGGCATCTCACTCTCTTTGAATCTTCTTTATCATGCTAAGAGGAGCAGGAAAAAGCAAAAAATTTCAGAATTGCACCTTGCAATGCGGAGAAATTACTGTTTGTGCATTTACAATATTCATTGATTTTTGCCATTGAAAAACGTCCAGAAATGATTGAAGCTACTGACTGAATGAAAGGAGCTGGCATCTCACTCTCTTTGAATCTTGTTTATCATGCTAAGAGGAGCAGGAAAAAGCAAAAAATTTCAGAATTGCACCTTGCAATGCGGAGAAATTACTGTTTGTGCATTTACAATATTCATTGATTTTTGCCATTGAAAAACATCATGTTATTCATATACCAGAAATGATTGAAGCTACTGACTGAATGAAAGGAGCTGGCATCTCACTCTCTTTGAATCTTCTTTATCATGCTAAGAGGAGCAGGAAAAAGTAAAAAATTTCAGAATTGCACCTTGCAATGCGGAGAAATTACTGTTTGTGCATTTATAATATTCAATGATTTTTGCCATTGAAAAACGTCCAGAAATGATTGAAGCTACTGACTGAACGAAAGGAGCTGGCATCTCACTCTCTTTGAATCTTCTTTATCATGCTAAGAGGAGCAGGAAAAAGCAAAAAATTTCAGAATTGCACCTTGCAATGCGGAGAAATTACTGTTTGTGCATTTACAATATTCATTGATTTTTGCCATTGAAAAACGTCCAGAAATGATTGAAGCTACTGACTGAATGAAAGGAGCTGGCATCTCACTCTCTTTGAATCTTCTTTATCATGCTAAGAGGAGCAGGAAAAAGCAAATAATTTCAGAATTGCACCTTGCAATGCGGAGAAATTACTGTTTGTGCATTTACAATATTCATTGATTTTTGCCTTTGAAAAACATCATGTTATTCATATACCAGAAATGTTTGAAGCTACTGACTGAATGAAAGGAGCTGACATCTCACGCTCTTTGAATCTTCTTTATCATGCTAAGAGGAGCAGGAAAAAGCAAAACATTTCAGAATTGCACCTTGCAATGCGGAGAAATTACTGTTTGTGCATTTACAATATTCATTGATTTTTGCCATTGAAAAACGTCCAGAAATGATTGAAGCTACTGACTGAATGAAAGGAGCTGGCATCTCACTCTCTTTGAATCTTCTTTATCATGCTAAGAGGAGCAGGAAAAAGCAAAAAATTTCAGAATTGCACCTTGCAATGCGGAGAAATTACTGTTTGTGCATTTACAATATTCATTGATTTTTGCCATTGAAAAACATCATGTTATTCATATACCAGAAATGTTTGAAGCTACTGACTGAATGAAAGGAGCTGGCATCTCACTCTCTTTGAATCTTCTTTATCATGCTAAGAGGAGCAGGAAAAAGCAAAAAATTTCAGAATTGCACCTTGCAATGCGGAGAAATTACTGTTTGTGCATTTACAATATTCATTGATTTTTGCCATTGAAAAACGTCCAGAAATGATTGAAGCTACTGACTGAATGAAAGGAGCTGGCATCTCACTCTCTTTGAATCTTCTTTATCATGCTAAGAGGAGCAGGAAAAAGCAAAAAATTTCAGAATTGCACCTTGCAATGCGGAGAAATTACTGTTTGTGCATTTACAATATTCATTGATTTTTGCCATTGAAAAACGTCCAGAAATGATTGAAGCTACTGACTGAATGAAAGGAGCTGGCATCTCACTCTCTTTGAATCTTCTTTATCATGCTAAGAGGAGCAGGAAAAAGCAAAAAATTTCAGAATTGCACCTTGCAATGCGGAGAAATTACTGTTTGTGCATTTACAATATTCATTGATTTTTGCCATTGAAAAACATCATGTTATTCATATACCAGAAATGTTTGAAGCTACTGACTGAATGAAAGGAGCTGGCATCTCACTCTCTTTGAATCTTCTTTATCATGCTAAGAGGAGCAGGAAAAAGCAAAAAATTTCAGAATTGCACCTTGCAATGCGGAGAAATTACTGTTTGTGCATTTACAATATTCATTGATTTTTGCCATTGAAAAACATCATGTTATTCATATACCAGAAATGTTTGAAGCTACTGACTGAATGAAAGGAGCTGGCATCTCACTCTCTTTGAATCTTCTTTATCATGCTAAGAGGAGCAGGAAAAAGCAAAAAATTTCAGAATTGCACCTTGCAATGCGGAGAAATTACAGTTTGTGCATTTACAATATTCATTGATTTTTGCCATTGAAAAACGTCCAGAAATGATTGAAGCTACTGACTGAATGAAAGGAGCTGGCATCTCACTCTCTTTGAATCTTCTTTATCATGCTAAGAGGAGCAGGAAAAAGCAAAACATTTCAGAATTGCACCTTGCAATGCGGAGAAATTACTGTTTGTGCATTTACAAAATTCATTGATTTTTGCCATTGAAAAACGTCCAGAAATGATTGAAGCTACTGACTGAATGAAAGGAGCTGGCATCTCACTCTCTTTGAATCTTCTTTATCATGCTAAGAGGAGCAGGAAAAAGCAAAAAATTTCAGAATTGCACCTTGCAATGCGGAGAAATTACTGTTTGTGCATTTACAATATTCATTGATTTTTGCCATTGAAAAACGTCCAGAAATGATTGAAGCTACTGACTGAATGAAAGGAGCTGGCATCTCTCTCTCTTTGAATCTTCTTTATCATGCTAAGAGGAGCAGGAAAAAGCAAAAAATTTCAGAATTGCACCTTGCAATGCGGAGAAATTACTGTTTGTGCATTTACAATATTCATTGATTTTTGCCATTGAAAAACATCATGTTATTCATATACCAGAAATGTTTGAAGCTACTGACTGAATGAAAGGAGCTGGCATCTCACTCTCTTTGAATCTTCTTTATCATGCTAAGAGGAGCAGGAAAAAGCAAAAAATTTCAGAATTGCACCTTGCAATGCGGAGAAATTACTGTTTGTGCATTTACAATATTCATTGATTTTTGCCATTGAAAAACGTCCAGAAATGATTGAAGCTACTGACTGAATGAAAGGAGCTGGCATCTCACTCTCTTTGAATCTTGTTTATCATGCTAAGAGGAGCAGGAAAAAGCAAAAAATTTCAGAATTGCACCTTGCAATGCGGAGAAATTACTGTTTGTGCATTTACAATATTCATTGATTTTTGCCATTGAAAAACATCATGTTATTCATATACCAGAAATGATTGAAGCTACTGACTGAATGAAAGGAGCTGGCATCTCACTCTCTTTGAATCTTCTTTATCATGCTAAGAGGAGCAGGAAAAAGTAAAAAATTTCAGAATTGCACCTTGCAATGCGGAGAAATTACTGTTTGTGCATTTATAATATTCAATGATTTTTGCCATTGAAAAACGTCCAGAAATGATTGAAGCTACTGACTGAACGAAAGGAGCTGGCATCTCACTCTCTTTGAATCTTCTTTATCATGCTAAGAGGAGCAGGAAAAAGCAAAAAATTTCAGAATTGCACCTTGCAATGCGGAGAAATTACTGTTTGTGCATTTACAATATTCATTGATTTTTGCCATTGAAAAATGTCCAGAAATGATTGAAGCTACTGACTGAATGAAAGGA
The DNA here is from genome assembly GCF_046119375.1 of Phyllobates terribilis. NCBI lineage: Eukaryota > Metazoa > Chordata > Amphibia > Anura > Dendrobatidae > Phyllobates > Phyllobates terribilis. The sequence goes on along the minus strand of NW_027364080.1, from coordinate 149,792 downwards.
GCTGGCATCTCACTCTCTTTGAATCTTCTTTATCATGCTAAGAGGAGCAGGAAAAAGCAAAAAATTTCAGAATTGCACCTTGCAATGCGGAGAAATTACTGTTTGTGCATTTACAATATTCATTGATTTTTGCCATTGAAAAACATCATGTTATTCATATACCAGAAATGTTTGAAGCTACAGACTGAATGAAAGGAGCTGACATCTCACGCTCTTTGAATCTTCTTTATCATGCTAAGAGGAGCAGGAAAAAGCAAAAAATTTCAGAATTGCACCTTGCAATGCGGAGAAATTACTGTTTGTGCATTTACAATATTCATTGATTTTTGCCATTGAAAAACGTCCAGAAATGATTGAAGCTACTGACTGAATGAAAGGAGCTGGCATCTCACTCTCTTTGAATCTTGTTTATCATGCTAAGAGGAGCAGGAAAAAGCAAAAAATTTCAGAATTGCACCTTGCAATGCGGAGAAATTACTGTTTGTGCATTTACAATATTCATTGATTTTTGCCATTGAAAAACATCATGTTATTCATATACCAGAAATGATTGAAGCTACTGACTGAATGAAAGGAGCTGGCATCTCACTCTCTTTGAATCTTCTTTATCATGCTAAGAGGAGCAGGAAAAAGTAAAAAATTTCAGAATTGCACCTTGCAATGCGGAGAAATTACTGTTTGTGCATTTATAATATTCAATGATTTTTGCCATTGAAAAACGTCCAGAAATGATTGAAGCTACTGACTGAACGAAAGGAGCTGGCATCTCACTCTCTTTGAATCTTCTTTATCATGCTAAGAGGAGCAGGAAAAAGCAAAAAATTTCAGAATTGCACCTTGCAATGCGGAGAAATTACTGTTTGTGCATTTACAATATTCATTGATTTTTGCCATTGAAAAATGTCCAGAAATGATTGAAGCTACTGACTGAATGAAAGGAGCTGGCATCTCACTCTCTTTGAATCTTCTTTATCATGCTAAGAGGAGCAGGAAAAAGCAAAAAATTTCAGAATTGCACCTTGCAATGCGGAGAAATTACTGTTTGTGCATTTACAATATTCATTGATTTTTGCCATTGAAAAACATCATGTTATTCATATACCAGAAATGTTTGAAGCTACTGACTGAATGAAAGGAGCTGGCATCTCACTCTCTTTGAATCTTCTTTATCATGCTAAGAGGAGCAGGAAAAAGCAAAAAATTTCAGAATTGCACCTTGCAATGCGGAGAAATTACTGTTTGTGCATTTACAATATTCATTGATTTTTGCCATTGAAAAACGTCCAGAAATGATTGAAGCTACTGACTGAATGAAAGGAGCTGGCATCTCACTCTCTTTGAATCTTGTTTATCATGCTAAGAGGAGCAGGAAAAAGCAAAAAATTTCAGAATTGCACCTTGCAATGCGGAGAAATTACTGTTTGTGCATTTACAATATTCATTGATTTTTGCCATTGAAAAACATCATGTTATTCATATACCAGAAATGATTGAAGCTACTGACTGAATGAAAGGAGCTGGCATCTCACTCTCTTTGAATCTTCTTTATCATGCTAAGAGGAGCAGGAAAAAGTAAAAAATTTCAGAATTGCACCTTGCAATGCGGAGAAATTACTGTTTGTGCATTTATAATATTCAATGATTTTTGCCATTGAAAAACGTCCAGAAATGATTGAAGCTACTGACTGAACGAAAGGAGCTGGCATCTCACTCTCTTTGAATCTTCTTTATCATGCTAAGAGGAGCAGGAAAAAGCAAAAAATTTCAGAATTGCACCTTGCAATGCGGAGAAATTACTGTTTGTGCATTTACAATATTCATTGATTTTTGCCATTGAAAAATGTCCAGAAATGATTGAAGCTACTGACTGAATGAAAGGAGCTGGCATCTCACTCTCTTTGAATCTTCTTTATCATGCTAAGAGGAGCAGGAAAAAGCAAAAAATTTCAGAATTGCACCTTGCAATGCGGAGAAATTACTGTTTGTGCATTTACAATATTCATTGATTTTTGCCATTGAAAAACATCATGTTATTCATATACCAGAAATGTTTGAAGCTACAGACTGAATGAAAGGAGCTGACATCTCACGCTCTTTGAATCTTCTTTATCATGCTAAGAGGAGCAGGAAAAAGCAAAAAATTTCAGAATTGCACCTTGCAATGCGGAGAAATTACTGTTTGTGCATTTACAATATTCATTGATTTTTGCCATTGAAAAACGTCCAGAAATGATTGAAGCTACTGACTGAATGAAAGGAGTTGGCATCTCACTCTCTTTGAATCTTGTTTATCATGCTAAGAGGAGCAGGAAAAAGCAAAAAATTTCAGAATTGCACCTTGCAATGCGGAGAAATTACTGTTTGTGCATTTACAATATTCATTGATTTTTGCCATTGAAAAACATCATGTTATTCATATACCAGAAATGATTGAAGCTACTGACTGAATGAAAGGAGCTGGCATCTCACTCTCTTTGAATCTTCTTTATCATGCTAAGAGGAGCAGGAAAAAGTAAAAAATTTCAGAATTGCACCTTGCAATGCGGAGAAATTACTGTTTGTGCATTTATAATATTCAATGATTTTTGCCATTGAAAAACGTCCAGAAATGATTGAAGCTACTGACTGAACGAAAGGAGCTGGCATCTCACTCTCTTTGAATCTTCTTTATCATGCTAAGAGGAGCAGGAAAAAGCAAAAAATTTCAGAATTGCACCTTGCAATGCGGAGAAATTACTGTTTGTGCATTTACAATATTCATTGATTTTTGCCATTGAAAAATGTCCAGAAATGATTGAAGCTACTGACTGAATGAAAGGAGCTGGCATCTCACTCTCTTTGAATCTTCTTTATCATGCTAAGAGGAGCAGGAAAAAGCAAATAATTTCAGAATTGCACCTTGCAATGCGGAGAAATTACTGTTTGTGCATTTACAATATTCATTGATTTTTGCCTTTGAAAAACATCATGTTATTCATATACCAGAAATGTTTGAAGCTACTGACTGAATGAAAGGAGCTGACATCTCACGCTCTTTGAATCTTCTTTATCATGCTAAGAGGAGCAGGAAAAAGCAAAACATTTCAGAATTGCACCTTGCAATGCGGAGAAATTACTGTTTGTGCATTTACAATATTCATTGATTTTTGCCATTGAAAAACGTCCAGAAATGATTGAAGCTACTGACTGAATGAAAGGAGCTGGCATCTCACTCTCTTTGAATCTTCTTTATCATGCTAAGAGGAGCAGGAAAAAGCAAAAAATTTCAGAATTGCACCTTGCAATGCGGAGAAATTACTGTTTGTGCATTTACAATATTCATTGATTTTTGCCATTGAAAAACATCATGTTATTCATATACCAGAAATGTTTGAAGCTACTGACTGAATGAAAGGAGCTGGCATCTCACTCTCTTTGAATCTTCTTTATCATGCTAAGAGGAGCAGGAAAAAGCAAAAAATTTCAGAATTGCACCTTGCAATGCGGAGAAATTACTGTTTGTGCATTTACAATATTCATTGATTTTTGCCATTGAAAAACGTCCAGAAATGATTGAAGCTACTGACTGAATGAAAGGAGCTGGCATCTCACTCTCTTTGAATCTTCTTTATCATGCTAAGAGGAGCAGGAAAAAGCAAAAAATTTCAGAATTGCACCTTGCAATGCGGAGAAATTACTGTTTGTGCATTTACAATATTCATTGATTTTTGCCATTGAAAAACGTCCAGAAATGATTGAAGCTACTGACTGAATGAAAGGAGCTGGCATCTCACTCTCTTTGAATCTTCTTTATCATGCTAAGAGGAGCAGGAAAAAGCAAAAAATTTCAGAATTGCACCTTGCAATGCGGAGAAATTACTGTTTGTGCATTTACAATATTCATTGATTTTTGCCATTGAAAAACATCATGTTATTCATATACCAGAAATGTTTGAAGCTACTGACTGAATGAAAGGAGCTGGCATCTCACTCTCTTTGAATCTTCTTTATCATGCTAAGAGGAGCAGGAAAAAGCAAAAAATTTCAGAATTGCACCTTGCAATGCGGAGAAATTACTGTTTGTGCATTTACAATATTCATTGATTTTTGCCATTGAAAAACATCATGTTATTCATATACCAGAAATGTTTGAAGCTACTGACTGAATGAAAGGAGCTGGCATCTCACTCTCTTTGAATCTTCTTTATCATGCTAAGAGGAGCAGGAAAAAGCAAAAAATTTCAGAATTGCACCTTGCAATGCGGAGAAATTACAGTTTGTGCATTTACAATATTCATTGATTTTTGCCATTGAAAAACGTCCAGAAATGATTGAAGCTACTGACTGAATGAAAGGAGCTGGCATCTCACTCTCTTTGAATCTTCTTTATCATGCTAAGAGGAGCAGGAAAAAGCAAAACATTTCAGAATTGCACCTTGCAATGCGGAGAAATTACTGTTTGTGCATTTACAATATTCATTGATTTTTGCCATTGAAAAACGTCCAGAAATGATTGAAGCTACTGACTGAATGAAAGGAGCTGGCATCTCACTCTCTTTGAATCTTCTTTATCATGCTAAGAGGAGCAGGAAAAAGCAAAAAATTTCAGAATTGCACCTTGCAATGCGGAGAAATTACTGTTTGTGCATTTACAATATTCATTGATTTTTGCCATTGAAAAACGTCCAGAAATGATTGAAGCTACTGACTGAATGAAAGGAGCTGGCATCTCTCTCTCTTTGAATCTTCTTTATCATGCTAAGAGGAGCAGGAAAAAGCAAAAAATTTCAGAATTGCACCTTGCAATGCGGAGAAATTACTGTTTGTGCATTTACAATATTCATTGATTTTTGCCATTGAAAAACATCATGTTATTCATATACCAGAAATGTTTGAAGCTACTGACTGAATGAAAGGAGCTGGCATCTCACTCTCTTTGAATCTTCTTTATCATGCTAAGAGGAGCAGGAAAAAGCAAAAAATTTCAGAATTGCACCTTGCAATGCGGAGAAATTACTGTTTGTGCATTTACAATATTCATTGATTTTTGCCATTGAAAAACGTCCAGAAATGATTGAAGCTACTGACTGAATGAAAGGAGCTGGCATCTCACTCTCTTTGAATCTTGTTTATCATGCTAAGAGGAGCAGGAAAAAGCAAAAAATTTCAGAATTGCACCTTGCAATGCGGAGAAATTACTGTTTGTGCATTTACAATATTCATTGATTTTTGCCATTGAAAAACATCATGTTATTCATATGCCAGAAATGATTGAAGCTACTGACTGAATGAAAGGAGCTGGCATCTCACTCTCTTTGAATCTTCTTTATCATGCTAAGAGGAGCAGGAAAAAGTAAAAAATTTCAGAATTGCACCTTGCAATGCGGAGAAATTACTGTTTGTGCATTTATAATATTCAATGATTTTTGCCATTGAAAAACGTCCAGAAATGATTGAAGCTACTGACTGAACGAAAGGAGCTGGCATCTCACTCTCTTTGAATCTTCTTTATCATGCTAAGAGGAGCAGGAAAAAGCAAAAAATTTCAGAATTGCACCTTGCAATGCGGAGAAATTACTGTTTGTGCATTTACAATATTCATTGATTTTTGCCATTGAAAAATGTCCAGAAATGATTGAAGCTACTGACTGAATGAAAGGAGCTGGCATCTCACTCTCTTTGAATCTTCTTTATCATGCTAAGAGGAGCAGGAAAAAGCAAAAAATTTCAGAATTGCACCTTGCAATGCGGAGAAATTACTGTTTGTGCATTTACAATATTCATTGATTTTTGCCATTGAAAAACATCATGTTATTCATATACCAGAAATGTTTGAAGCTACTGACTGAATGAAAGGAGCTGACATCTCACGCTCTTTGAATCTTCTTTATCATGCTAAGAGGAGCAGGAAAAAGCAAAAAATTTCAGAATTGCACCTTGCAATGCGGAGAAATTACTGTTTGTGCATTTACAATATTCATTGATTTTTGCCATTGAAAAACGTCCAGAATTGATTGAAGCTACTGACTGAATGAAAGGAGCTGGCATCTCACTCTCTTTGAATCTTCTTTATCATGCTAAGAGGAGCAGGAAAAAGCAAAAAATTTCAGAATTGCACCTTGCAATGCGGAGAAATTACTGTTTGTGCATTTACAATATTCATTGATTTTTGCCATTGAAAAACATCATGTTATTCATATACCAGAAATGTTTGAAGCTACTGACTGAATGAAAGGAGCTGGCATCTCACTCTCTTTGAATCTTCTTTATCATGCTAAGAGGAGCAGGAAAAAGCAAAAAATTTCAGAATTGCACCTTGCAATGCGGAGAAATTACTGTTTGTGCATTTACAATATTCATTGATTTTTGCCATTGAAAAACATCATGTTATTCATATACCAGAAATGTTTGAAGCTACTGACTGAATGAAAGGAGCTGGCATCTCACTCTCTTTGAATCTTCTTTATCATGCTAAGAGGAGCAGGGAAAAGCAAAAAATTTCAGAATTGCACCTTGCAATGTGGAGAAATTACTGTTTGTGCATTTACAATATTCATTGATTTTTACCATTGAAAAACGTCCAGAAATGATTGAAGCTACTGACTGAATGAAAGGAGCTGGCACTTCACTCTCTTTGAATCTTCTTTATCATGCTAAGAGGAGCGGGAAAAAGCAAAAAAATTCAGAATTGCACCTTGCAATGCGGAGAAATTACTGTTTGTGCATTTACAATATTCATTGATTTTTGCCATTGAAAAACGTCCAGAAATGATTGAAAGTACTGACTGAATGAAAGGAGCTGGCATCTCACTCTCTTTGAATCTTCTTTATCATGCTAAGAGGAGCAGGAAAAAGCAAAAAATTTCAGAATTGCACCTTGCAATGCGGAGAAATTACTGTTTGTGCATTTACAATATTCATTGATTTTTGCCATTGAAAAATGTCCAGAAATGATTGAAGCTACTGACTGAATGAAAGGAGCTGGCATCTCACTCTCTTTGAATCTTCTTTATCATGCTAAGAGGAGCAGGAAAAAGTAAAAAATTTCAGAATTGCACCTTGCAATGCGGAGAAATTACAGTTTGTGCATTTACAATATTCATTGATTTTTGCCATTGAAAAACATCCAGAAATGATTGAAGCTACTGACTGAATGAAAGGAGCTGGCATCTCACTCTCTTTGAATCTTCTTTATCATGCTAAGAGGAGCAGGAAAAAGCAAAAAATTTCAGAATTGCACCTTGCAATGCGGAGAAATTACTGTTTGTGCATTTACAATATTCATTGATTTTTGCCATTGAAAAACATCATGTTATTCATATACCAGAAATGTTTGAAGCTACTGACTGAATGAAAGGAGCTGGCATCTCACTCTCTTTGAATCTTCATTATCATGCTAAGAGGAGCAGGAAAAAGCAAAAAATTTCAGAATTGCACCTTGCAATGCGGAGAAATTACTGTTTGTGCATTTACAATATTCATTGATTTTTGCCATTGAAAAACATGTTATTCATATACCAGAAATGTTTGAAGCTACTGACTGAATGAAAGGAGCTGGCACCTCACTCTCTTTGAATCTTCTTTATCATGCTAAGAGGAGCGGGAAAAAGCAAAAAAATTCAGAATTGCACCTTGCAATGCGGAGAAATTACTGTTTGTGCATTTACAATATTCATTGATTTTTGCCATTGAAAAACGTCCAGAAATGATTGAAAGTACTGACTGAATGAAAGGAGCTGGCATCTCACTCTCTTTGAATCTTCTTTATCATGCTAAGAGGAGCAGGAAAAAGCAAAAAATTTCAGAATTGCACCTTGCAATGCGGAGAAATTACTGTTTGTGCATTTACAATATTCATTGATTTTTGCCATTGAAAAACGTCCAGAAATGATTGAAGCTACTGACTGAATGAAAGGAGCTGGCATCTCACTCTCTTTGAATCTTCTTTATCATGCTAAGAGGAGCAGGAAAAAGTAAAAAATTTCAGAATTGCACCTTGCAATGCGGAGAAATTACAGTTTGTGCATTTACAATATTCATTGATTTTTGCCATTGAAAAACATCCAGAAATGATTGAAGCTACTGAATGAATGAAAGGAGCTGGCATCTCACTCTCTTTGAATCTTCTTTATCATGCTAAGAGGAGCAGGAAAAAGCAAAAAATTTCAGAATTGCACCTTGCAATGCGGAGAAATTACTGTTTGTGCATTTACAATATTCATTGATTTTTGCCATTGAAAAACATCATGTTATTCATATACCAGAAATGTTTGAAGCTACTGACTGAATGAAAGGAGCTGGCATCTCACTCTCTTTGAATCTTCATTATCATGCTAAGAGGAGCAGGAAAAAGCAAAAAATTTCAGAATTGCACCTTGCAATGTGGAGAAATTACTGTTTGTGCATTTACAATATTCATTGATTTTTAACAATGAAAAACGTCCAGAAATGATTGAATCTACTGACTGAATGAAAGTAGCTGGCATCTCACTCTCTTTGAATCTTCTTTATCATGCTAAGAGGAGCAGGAAAAAGCAAAAAATTTCAGAATTGCACCTTGCAATGCGGAGAAATTACTGTTTGTGCATTTACAATATTCATTGATTTTTGCCATTGAAAAATGTCCAGAAATGATTGAAGCTACTGACTGAATGAAAGGAGCTGGCATCTCACTCTCTTTGAATCTTCTTTATCATGCTAAGAGGAGCGGGAAAAAGCAAAAAAATTCAGAATTGCACCTTGCAATGCGGAGAAATTACTGTTTGTGCATTTACAATATTCATTGATTTTTGCCATTGAAAAACGTCCAGAAATGATTGAAAGTACTGACTGAATGAAAGGAGCTGGCATCTCACTCTCTTTGAATCTTCTTTATCATGCTAAGAGGAGCAGGAAAAAGCAAAAAATTTCAGAATTGCACCTTGCAATGCGGAGAAATTACTGTTTGTGCATTTACAATATTCATTGATTTTTGCCATTGAAAAATGTCCAGAAATGATTGAAGCTACTGACTGAATGAAAGGAGCTGGCATCTCACTCTCTTTGAATCTTCTTTATCATGCTAAGAGGAGCAGGAAAAAGTAAAAAATTTCAGAATTGCACCTTGCAATGCGGAGAAATTGCAGTTTGTGCATTTACAATATTCATTGATTTTTGCCATTGAAAAACATCCAGAAATGATTGAAGCTACTGACTGAATGAAAGGAGCTGGCATCTCACTCTCTTTGAATCTTCTTTATCATGCTAAGAGGAGCAGGAAAAAGCAAAAAATTTCAGAATTGCACCTTGCAATGCGGAGAAATTACTGTTTGTGCATTTACAATATTCATTGATTTTTGCCATTGAAAAACATCATGTTATTCATATACCAGAAATGTTTGAAGCTACTGACTGAATGAAAGGAGCTGGCATCTCACTCTCTTTGAATCTTCATTATCATGCTAAGAGGAGCAGGAAAAAGCAAAAAATTTCAGAATTGCACCTTGCAATGCGGAGAAATTACTGTTTGTGCATTTACAATATTCATTGATTTTTGCCATTGAAAAACATGTTATTCATATACCAGAAATGTTTGAAGCTACTGACTGAATGAAAGGAGCTGGCACCTCACTCTCTTTGAATCTTCTTTATCATGCTAAGAGGAGCGGGAAAAAGCAAAAAAATTCAGAATTGCACCTTGCAATGCGGAGAAATTACTGTTTGTGCATTTACAATATTCATTGATTTTTGCCATTGAAAAACGTCCAGAAATGATTGAAAGTACTGACTGAATGAAAGGAGCTGGCATCTCACTCTCTTTGAATCTTCTTTATCATGCTAAGAGGAGCAGGAAAAAGCAAAAAATTTCAGAATTGCACCTTGCAATGCGGAGAAATTACTGTTTGTGCATTTACAATATTCATTGATTTTTGCCATTGAAAAACGTCCAGAAATGATTGAAGCTACTGACTGAATGAAAGGAGCTGGCATCTCACTCTCTTTGAATCTTCTTTATCATGCTAAGAGGAGCAGGAAAAAGTAAAAAATTTCAGAATTGCACCTTGCAATGCGGAGAAATTACAGTTTGTGCATTTACAATATTCATTGATTTTTGCCATTGAAAAACATCCAGAAATGATTGAAGCTACTGACTGAATGAAAGGAGCTGGCATCTCACTCTCTTTGAATCTTCTTTATCATGCTAAGAGGAGCAGGAAAAAGCAAAAAATTTCAGAATTGCACCTTGCAATGCGGAGAAATTACTGTTTGTGCATTTACAATATTCATTGATTTTTGCCATTGAAAAACATCATGTTATTCATATACCAGAAATGTTTGAAGCTACTGACTGAATGAAAGGAGCTGGCATCTCACTCTCTTTGAATCTTCATTATCATGCTAAGAGGAGCAGGAAAAAGCAAAAAATTTCAGAATTGCACCTTGCAATGTGGAGAAATTACTGTTTGTGCATTTACAATATTCATTGATTTTTAACAATGAAAAACGTCCAGAAATGATTGAATCTACTGACTGAATGAAAGTAGCTGGCATCTCACTCTCTTTGAATCTTCTTTATCATGCTAAGAGGAGCAGGAAAAAGCAAAAAATTTCAGAATTGCACCTTGCAATGCGGAGAAATTACTGTTTGTGCATTTACAATATTCATTGATTTTTGCCATTGAAAAACATCATGTTATTCATATACCAGAAATGTTTGAAGCTACTGACTGAATGAAAGGAGCTGGCATCTCACTCTCTTTGAATCTTCTTTATCATGCTAAGAGGAGCAGGAAAAAGCAAAAAATTTCAGAATTGCACCTTGCAATGCGGAGAAATTACTGTTTGTGCATTTACAATATTCATTGATTTTTGCCATTGAAAAACATCATGTTATTCATATACCAGAAATGTTTGAAGCTACTGACTGAATGAAAGGAGCTGGCATCTCACTCTCTTTGAATCTTCTTTATCATGCTAAGAGGAGCAGGAAAAAGCAAAAAAATTCAGAATTGCACCTTGCAATGTGGAGAAATTACTGTTTGTGCATTTACAATATTCATTGATTTTTGCCATTGAAAAACGTCCAGAAATGATTGAAGCTACTGACTGAATGAAAGGAGCTGGCATCTCACTCTCTTTGAATCTTCTTTATCATGCTAAGAGGAGCAGGAAAAAGCAAAAAATTTCAGAATTGCACCTTGCAATGCGGAGAAATTACTGTTTGTGCATTTACAATATTCATTGATTTTTGCCATTGAAAAACGTCCAGAAATGATTGAAGCTACTGACTGAATGAAAGGAGCTGGCATCTCACTCTCTTTGAATCTTCTTTATCATGCTAAGAGGAGCAGGAAAAAGCAAAAAATTTCAGAATTGCACCTTGCAATGCGGAGAAATTACTGTTTGTGCATTTACAATATTCATTGATTTTTGCCATTGAAAAACATCATGTTATTCATATACCAGAAATGTTTGAAGCTACTGACTGAATGAAAGGAGCTGGCATCTCACTCTCTTTGAATCTTCTTTATCATGCTAAGAGGAGCAGGAAAAAGCAAAAAATTTCAGAATTGCACCTTGCAATGCGGAGAAATTACTGTTTGTGCATTTACAATATTCATTGATTTTTGCCATTGAAAAACGTCCAGAAATGATTGAAGCTACTGACTGAATGAAAGGAGCTGGCATCTCACTCTCTTTGAATCTTCTTTATCATGCTAAGAGGAGCAGGAAAAAGCAAAAAATTTCAGAATTGCACCTTGCAATGCGGAGAAATTACTGTTTGTGCATTTACAATATTCATTGATTTTTGCCATTGAAAAACGTCCAGAAATGATTGAAGCTACTGACTGAATGAAAGGAGCTGGCATCTCTCTCTCTTTGAATCTTCTTTATCATGCTAAGAGGAGCAGGAAAAAGCAAAAAATTTCAGAATTGCACCTTGCAATGCGGAGAAATTACTGTTTGTGCATTTACAATATTCATTGATTTTTGCCATTGAAAAACATCATGTTATTCATATACCAGAAATGTTTGAAGCTACTGACTGAATGAAAGGAGCTGGCATCTCACTCTCTTTGAATCTTCTTTATCATGCTAAGAGGAGCAGGAAAAAGCAAAAAATTTCAGAATTGCACCTTGCAATGCGGAGAAATTACTGTTTGTGCATTTACAATATTCATTGATTTTTGCCATTGAAAAACGTCCAGAAATGATTGAAGCTACTGACTGAATGAAAGGAGCTGGCATCTCACTCTCTTTGAATCTTGTTTATCATGCTAAGAGGAGCAGGAAAAAGCAAAAAATTTCAGAATTGCACCTTGCAATGCGGAGAAATTACTGTTTGTGCATTTACAATATTCATTGATTTTTGCCATTGAAAAACATCATGTTATTCATATACCAGAAATGATTGAAGCTACTGACTGAATGAAAGGAGCTGGCATCTCACTCTCTTTGAATCTTCTTTATCATGCTAAGAGGAGCAGGAAAAAGTAAAAAATTTCAGAATTGCACCTTGCAATGCGGAGAAATTACTGTTTGTGCATTTATAATATTCAATGATTTTTGCCATTGAAAAACGTCCAGAAATGATTGAAGCTACTGACTGAACGAAAGGAGCAGGCATCTCACTCTCTTTGAATCTTCTTTATCATGCTAAGAGGAGCAGGAAAAAGCAAAAAATTTCAGAATTGCACCTTGCAATGCGGAGAAATTACTGTTTGTGCATTTACAATATTCATTGATTTTTGCCATTGAAAAACGTCCAGAAATGATTGAAGCTACTGACTGAATGAAAGGAGCTGGCATCTCACTCTCTTTGAATCTTCTTTATCATGCTAAGAGGAGCAGGAAAAAGCAAAAAATTTCAGAATTGCACCTTGCAATGCGGAGAAATTACTGTTTGTGCATTTACAATATTCATTGATTTTTGCCATTGAAAAACATCATGTTATTCATATACCAGAAATGTTTGAAGCTACTGACTGAATGAAAGGAGCTGACATCTCACGCTCTTTGAATCTTCTTTATCATGCTAAGAGGAGCAGGAAAAAGCAAAAAATTTCAGAATTGCACCTTGCAATGCGGAGAAATTACTGTTTGTGCATTTACAATATTCATTGATTTTTGCCATTGAAAAACGTCCAGAATTGATTGAAGCTACTGACTGAATGAAAGGAGCTGGCATCTCACTCTCTTTGAATCTTCTTTATCATGCTAAGAGGAGCAGGAAAAAGCAAAAAATTTCAGAATTGCACCTTGCAATGCGGAGAAATTACTGTTTGTGCATTTACAATATTCATTGATTTTTGCCATTGAAAAACATCATGTTATTCATATACCAGAAATGTTTGAAGCTACTGACTGAATGAAAGGAGCTGGCATCTCACTCTCTTTGAATCTTCTTTATCATGCTAAGAGGAGCAGGAAAAAGCAAAAAATTTCAGAATTGCACCTTGCAATGCGGAGAAATTACTGTTTGTGCATTTACAATATTCATTGATTTTTGCCATTGAAAAACATCATGTTATTCATATACCAGAAATGTTTGAAGCTACTGACTGAATGAAAGGAGCTGGCATCTCACTCTCTTTGAATCTTCTTTATCATGCTAAGAGGAGCAGGGAAAAGCAAAAAATTTCAGAATTGCACCTTGCAATGTGGAGAAATTACTGTTTGTGCATTTACAATATTCATTGATTTTTACCATTGAAAAACGTCCAGAAATGATTGAAGCTACTGACTGAATGAAAGGAGCTGGCACTTCACTCTCTTTGAATCTTCTTTATCATGCTAAGAGGAGCGGGAAAAAGCAAAAAAATTCAGAATTGCACCTTGCAATGCGGAGAAATTACTGTTTGTGCATTTACAATATTCATTGATTTTTGCCATTGAAAAACGTCCAGAAATGATTGAAAGTACTGACTGAATGAAAGGAGCTGGCATCTCACTCTCTTTGAATCTTCTTTATCATGCTAAGAGGAGCAGGAAAAAGCAAAAAATTTCAGAATTGCACCTTGCAATGCGGAGAAATTACTGTTTGTGCATTTACAATATTCATTGATTTTTGCCATTGAAAAATGTCCAGAAATGATTGAAGCTACTGACTGAATGAAAGGAGCTGGCATCTCACTCTCTTTGAATCTTCTTTATCATGCTAAGAGGAGCAGGAAAAAGTAAAAAATTTCAGAATTGCACCTTGCAATGCGGAGAAATTACAGTTTGTGCATTTACAATATTCATTGATTTTTGCCATTGAAAAACATCCAGAAATGATTGAAGCTACTGACTGAATGAAAGGAGCTGGCATCTCACTCTCTTTGAATCTTCTTTATCATGCTAAGAGGAGCAGGAAAAAGCAAAAAATTTCAGAATTGCACCTTGCAATGCGGAGAAATTACTGTTTGTGCATTTACAATATTCATTGATTTTTGCCATTGAAAAACATCATGTTATTCATATACCAGAAATGTTTGAAGCTACTGACTGAATGAAAGGAGCTGGCATCTCACTCTCTTTGAATCTTCATTATCATGCTAAGAGGAGCAGGAAAAAGCAAAAAATTTCAGAATTGCACCTTGCAATGCGGAGAAATTACTGTTTGTGCATTTACAATATTCATTGATTTTTGCCATTGAAAAACATGTTATTCATATACCAGAAATGTTTGAAGCTACTGACTGAATGAAAGGAGCTGGCACCTCACTCTCTTTGAATCTTCTTTATCATGCTAAGAGGAGCGGGAAAAAGCAAAAAAATTCAGAATTGCACCTTGCAATGCGGAGAAATTACTGTTTGTGCATTTACAATATTCATTGATTTTTGCCATTGAAAAACGTCCAGAAATGATTGAAAGTACTGACTGAATGAAAGGAGCTGGCATCTCACTCTCTTTGAATCTTCTTTATCATGCTAAGAGGAGCAGGAAAAAGCAAAAAATTTCAGAATTGCACCTTGCAATGCGGAGAAATTACTGTTTGTGCATTTACAATATTCATTGATTTTTGCCATTGAAAAACGTCCAGAAATGATTGAAGCTACTGACTGAATGAAAGGAGCTGGCATCTCACTCTCTTTGAATCTTCTTTATCATGCTAAGAGGAGCAGGAAAAAGTAAAAAATTTCAGAATTGCACCTTGCAATGCGGAGAAATTACAGTTTGTGCATTTACAATATTCATTGATTTTTGCCATTGAAAAACATCCAGAAATGATTGAAGCTACTGACTGAATGAAAGGAGCTGGCATCTCACTCTCTTTGAATCTTCTTTATCATGCTAAGAGGAGCAGGAAAAAGCAAAAAATTTCAGAATTGCACCTTGCAATGCGGAGAAATTACTGTTTGTGCATTTACAATATTCATTGATTTTTGCCATTGAAAAACATCATGTTATTCATATACCAGAAATGTTTGAAGCTACTGACTGAATGAAAGGAGCTGGCATCTCACTCTCTTTGAATCTTCATTATCATGCTAAGAGGAGCAGGAAAAAGCAAAAAATTTCAGAATTGCACCTTGCAATGTGGAGAAATTACTGTTTGTGCATTTACAATATTCATTGATTTTTAACAATGAAAAACGTCCAGAAATGATTGAATCTACTGACTGAATGAAAGTAGCTGGCATCTCACTCTCTTTGAATCTTCTTTATCATGCTAAGAGGAGCAGGAAAAAGCAAAAAATTTCAGAATTGCACCTTGCAATGCGGAGAAATTACTGTTTGTGCATTTACAATATTCATTGATTTTTGCCATTGAAAAACATCATGTTATTCATATACCAGAAATGTTTGAAGCTACTGACTGAATGAAAGGAGCTGGCATCTCACTCTCTTTGAATCTTCTTTATCATGCTAAGAGGAGCAGGAAAAAGCAAAAAATTTCAGAATTGCACCTTGCAATGCAGAGAAATTACTGTTTGTGCATTTACAATATTCATTGATTTTTGCCATTGAAAAACATCATGTTATTCATATACCAGAAATGTTTGAAGCTACTGACTGAATGAAAGGAGCTGGCATCTCACTCTCTTTGAATCTTCTTTATCATGCTAAGAGGAGCAGGAAAAAGCAAAAAATTTCAGAATTGCACCTTGCAATGTGGAGAAATTACTGTTTGTGCATTTACAATATTCATTGATTTTTGCCATTGAAAAACGTCCAGAAATGATTGAAGCTACTGACTGAATGAAAGGAGCTGGCATCTCACTCTCTTTGAATCTTCTTTATCATGCTAAGAGGAGCAGGAAAAAGCAAAAAATTTCAGAATTGCACCTTGCAATGCGGAGAAATTACTGTTTGTGCATTTACAATATTCATTGATTTTTGCCATTGAAAAACGTCCAGAAATGATTGAAGCTACTGACTGAATGAAAGGAGCTGGCATCTCACTCTCTTTGAATCTTCTTTATCATGCTAAGAGGAGCAGGAAAAAGCAAAAAATTTCAGAATTGCACCTTGCAATGCGGAGAAATTACTGTTTGTGCATTTACAATATTCATTGATTTTTGCCATTGAAAAACATCATGTTATTCATATACCAGAAATGTTTGAAGCTACTGACTGAATGAAAGGAGCTGGCATCTCACTCTCTTTGAATCTTCTTTATCATGCTAAGAGGAGCAGGAAAAAGCAAAAAATTTCAGAATTGCACCTTGCAATGCGGAGAAATTACTGTTTGTGCATTTACAATATTCATTGATTTTTGCCATTGAAAAACGTCCAGAAATGATTGAAGCTACTGACTGAATGAAAGGAGCTGGCATCTCACTCTCTTTGAATCTTGTTTATCATGCTAAGAGGAGCAGGAAAAAGCAAAAAATTTCAGAATTGCACCTTGCAATGCGGAGAAATTACTGTTTGTGCATTTACAATATTCATTGATTTTTGCCATTGAAAAACATCATGTTATTCATATACCAGAAATGATTGAAGCTACTGACTGAATGAAAGGAGCTGGCATCTCACTCTCTTTGAATCTTCTTTATCATGCTAAGAGGAGCAGGAAAAAGTAAAAAATTTCAGAATTGCACCTTGCAATGCGGAGAAATTACTGTTTGTGCATTTACAATATTCATTGATTTTTACCATTGAAAAACGTCCAGAAATGATTGAAGCTACTGACTGAATGAAAGTAGCTGGCATCTCACTCTCTTTGAATCTTCTTTATCATGCTAAGACGAGCAGGAAAAAGCAAAAAATTTCAGACTTGCACCTTGCAATGCGGAGAAATTACTGTTTGTGCATTTACAATATTCATTGATTTTTGCCATTGAAAAACATGTTATTCATATACCAGAAATGTTTGAAGCTACTGACTGAATGAAAGGAGCTGGCATCTCACTCTCTTTGAATCTTCTTTATCATGCTAAGAGGAGCAGGAAAAAGCAAAAAATTTCAGAATTGCACCTTGCAATGCGGAGAAATTACTGTTTGTGCATTTACAATATTCATTGATTTTTGCCATTGAAAAACGTCCAGAAATGATTGAAGCTACTGACTGAATGAAAGGAGCTGGCATCTCACTCTCTTTGAATCTTCTTTATCATGCTAAGAGGAGCAGGAAAAAGCAAAAAATTTCAGAATTGCACCTTGCAATGCAGAGAAATTACTGTTTGTGCATTTACAATATTCATTGATTTTTGCCATTGAAAAACGTCCAGAAATTATTGAAGCTACTGACTGAATGAAAGGAGCTGGCATCTCACTCTCTTTGAATCTTCTTTATCATGCTAAGAGGAGCAGGAAAAAGCAAAAAATTTCAGAATTGCACCTTGCAATGCGGAGAAATTACTGTTTGTGCATTTACAATATTCATTGATTTTTGCCATTGAAAAACATGTTATTCATATACCAGAAATGTTTGAAGCTACTGACTGAATGAAAGGAGCTGGCACCTCACTCTTTGAATCTTCTTTATCATGCTAAGAGGAGCAGGAAAAAGCAAAAAATTTCAGAATTGCACCTTGCAATGTGGAGAAATTACTGTTTGTGCATTTACAATATTCATTGATTTTTACCATTGAAAAACGTCCAGAAATGATTGAAGCTACTGACTGAATGAAAGTAGCTGGCATCTCACTCTCTTTGAATCTTCTTTATCATGCTAAGACGAGCAGGAAAAAGCAAAAAATTTCAGACTTGCACCTTGCAATGCGGAGAAATTACTGTTTGTGCATTTACAATATTCATTGATTTTTGCCATTGAAAAACATCATGTTATTCATATAACAGAAATGTTTGAAGCTACTGACTGAATGAAAGGAGCTGGCATCTCACTCTCTTTGAATCTTCTTTATCATGCTAAGAGGAGCAGGAAAAAGCAAAAAATTTCAGAATTGCACCTTGCAATGCGGAGAAATTACTGTTTGTGCATTTACAATATTCATTGATTTTTGCCATTGAAAAACGTCCAGAAATGATTGAAGCTACTGACTGAATGAAAGGAGCTGGCATCTCACTCTCTTTGAATCTTCTTTATCATGCTAAGAGGAGCAGGAAAAAGCAAAAAATTTCAGAATTGCACCTTGCAATGCGGAGAAATTACTGTTTGTGCATTTACAATATTCATTGATTTTTGCCATTGAAAAACGTCCAGAAATGATTGAAGCTACTGACTGAATGAAAGGAGCTGGCATCTCACTCTCTTTGAATCTTCTTTATCATGCTAAGAGGAGCAGGAAAAAGCAAAAAATTTCAGAATTGCACCTTGCAATGCGGAGAAATTACTGTTTGTGCATTTACAATATTCATTGATTTTTGCCATTGAAAAACATGTTATTCATATACCAGAAATGTTTGAAGCTACTGACTGAATGAAAGGAGCTGGCACCTCACTCTCTTTGAATCTTCTTTATCATGCTAAGAGGAGCGGGAAAAAGCAAAAAATTTCAGAATTGCACCTTGCAATGCGGAGAAATTACTGTTTGTGCATTTACAATATTCATTGATTTTTGCCATTGAAAAACGTCCAGAAATGATTGAAGGTACTGACTGAATGAAAGGAGCTGGCATCTCACTCTCTTTGAATCTTCTTTATCATGCTAAGAGGAGCAGGAAAAAGCAAAAAATTTCAGAATTGCACCTTGCAATGCGGAGAAATTACTGTTTGTGCATTTACAAAATTCATTGATTTTTGCCATTGAAAAACGTCCAGAAATGATTGAAGCTACTGACTGAATGAAAGGAGCTGGCATCTCACTCTCTTTGAATCTTCTTTATCATGCTAAGAGGAGCAGGAAAAAGCAAAAAATTTCAGAATTGCACCTTGCAATGCAGAGAAATTACAGTTTGTGCATTTACAATATTCATTGATTTTTGCCATTGAGAAACGTCCAGAAATGATTGAAGCTACTGACTGAATGAAAGGAGCTGGCATCTCACTCTCTTTGAATCTTTATCATGCTAAGAGGAGCAGGAAAAAGCAAAAAATTTCAGAATTGCACCTTGCAATGCGGAGAAATTACTGTTTGTGCATTTACAATATTCATTGATTTTTGCCATTGAAAAACATCATGTTATTCATATACCAGAAATGTTTGAAGCTACTGACTGAATGAAAGGAGCTGGCATCTCACTCTCTTTGAATCTTCTTTATCATGCTAAGAGGAGCAGGAAAAAGCAAAAAATTTCAGAATTGCACCTTGCAATGTGGAGAAATTACTGTTTGTGCATTTACAATATTCATTGATTTTTACCATTGAAAAACGTCCAGAAATGATTGAAGCTACTGACTGAATGAAAGTAGCTGGCATCTCACTCTCTTTGAATCTTCTTTATCATGCTAAGAGGAGCAGGAAAAAGCAAAAAATTTCAGACTTGCACCTTGCAATGCGGAGAAATTACTGTTTGTGCATTTACAATATTCATTGATTTTTGCCATTGAAAAACATCATGTTATTGATATACCAGAAATGTTTGAAGCTACTGACTGAATGAAAGGAGCTGGCATCTCACTCTCTTTGAATCTTCTTTATCATGCTAAGAGGAGCAGGAAAAAGCAAAAAATTTCAGAATTGCACCTTGCAATGCGGAGAAATTACTGTTTGTGCATTTACAATATTCATTGATTTTTTCCATTGAAAAACATCATGTTATTCATATACCAGAAATGTTTGAAGCTACTGACTGAATGAAAGGAGCTGGCATCTCAATCTCTTTGAATCTTCTTTATCATGCTAAGAGGAGCAGGAAAAAGCAAAAAACTTCAGAATTGCACCTTGCAATGTGGAGAAATTACTGTTTGTGCATTTACAATATTCATTGATTTTTACCATTGAAAAACGTCCAGAAATGATTGAAGCTACTGACTGAATGAAAGTAGCTGGCATCTCACTCTCTTTGAATCTTCTTTATCATGCTAAGAGGAGCAGGAAAAAGCAAAAAATTTCAGACTTGCACCTTGCAATGCGGAGAAATTACTGTTTGTGCATTTACAATATTCATTGATTTTTGCCATTGAAAACATCATGTTATTCATATACCAGAAATGTTTGAAGCTACTGACTGAATGAAAGGAGCTGGCATCTCACTCTCTTTGAATCTTCTTTATCATGCTAAGAGGAGCAGGAAAAAGCAAAAAATTTCAGAATTGCACCTTGCAATGCGGAGAAATTACTGTTTGTGCATTTACAATATTCATTGATTTTTGCCATTGAAAAACATCATGTTATTCATATACCAGAAATGTTTGAAGCTACTGACTGAATGAAAGGAGCTGACATCTCACTCTCTTTGAATCTTCTTTATCATGCTAAGAGGAGCAGGAAAAAGCAAAAAATTTCAGAATTGCACCTTGCAATGCGGAGAAATTAGTTTGTGCATTTACAATATTCATTGATTTTTGCCATTGAAAAACGTCCAGAAATGATTGAAGCTACTGACTGAATAAAAGGAGCTGGCATCTCACTCTCTTTGAATCATGCTAAGAGGAGCAGGAAAAAGCAAAAAATTTCAGAATTGCACCTTGCAATGCGGAGAAATTACTGTTTGTGCATTTACAATATTCATTGATTTTTGCCATTGAAAAACATCATGTTATTCATATACCAGAAATGTTTGAAGCTACTGACTGAATGAAAGGAGCTGGCATCTCACTCTCTTTGAATCTTCTTTATCATGCTAAGAGGAGCAGGAAAAAGCAAAAAATTTTAGAATTGCACCTTGCAATGTGGAGAAATTACTGTTTGTGCATTTACAATATTCATTGATTTTTACCATTGAAAAACGTCCAGAAATGATTGAAGCTACTGACTGAATGAAAGTAGCTGGCATCTCACTCTCTTTGAATCTTCTTTATCATGCTAAGAGGAGCAGGAAAAAGCAAAAAATTTCAGACTTGCACCTTGCAATGCGGAGAAATTACTGTTTGTGCATTTACAATATTCATTGATTTTTGCCATTGAAAAACATCATGTTATTCATATACCAGAAATGTTTGAAGCTACTGACTGAATGAAAGGAGCTGGCATCTCACTCTCTTTGAATCTTCTTTATCATGCTAAGAGGAGCAGGAAAAAGCAAAAAATTTCAGAATTGCACCTTGCAATGCGGAGAAATTACTGTTTGTGCATTTACAATATTCATTGATTTTTGCCATTGAAAAACGTCCAGAAATGATTGAAGCTACTGACTGAATGAAAGGAGCTGGCATCTCACTCTCTTTGAATCTTCTTTATCATGCTAAGAGGAGCAGGAAAAAGCAAGAAATTTCAGAATTGCACCTTGCAATGCGGAGAAATTACTGTTTGTGCATTTACAATATTCATTGATTTTTGCCATTGAAAAACGTCCAGAAATGATTGAAGCTACTGACTGAATGAAAGGAGCTGGCATCTCACTCTCTTTGAATCTTCTTTATCATGCTAAGAGGAGCAGGAAAAAGCAAAAAATTTCAGAATTGCACCTTGCAATGCGGAGAAATTACTGTTTGTGCATTTACAATATTCATTGATTTTTGCCATTGAAAAACATGTTATTCATATACCAGAAATGTTTGAAGCTACTGACTGAATGAAAGGAGCTGGCACCTCAATCTCTTTGAATCTTCTTTATCATGCTAAGAGGAGCGGGAAAAAGCAAAAAATTTCAGAATTGCACCTTGCAATGCGGAGAAATTACTGTTTGTGCATTTACAATATTCATTGATTTTTGCCATTGAAAAACGTCCAGAAATGATTGAAGGTACTGACTGAATGAAAGGAGCTGGCATCTCACTCTCTTTGAATCTTCTTTATCATGCTAAGAGGAGCAGGAAAAAGCAAAAAATTTCAGAATTGCACCTTGCAATGCGGAGAAATTACTGTTTGTGCATTTACAATATTCATTGATTTTTGCCATTGAAAAACGTCCAGAAATGATTGAAGCTACTGACTGAATGAAAGGAGCTGGCATCTCACTCTCTTTGAATCTTCTTTATCATGCTAAGAGGAGCAGGAAAAAGCAAAAAATTTCAGAATTGCACCTTGCAATGCGGAGAAATTACTGTTTGTGCATTTACAATATTCATTGATTTTTGCCATTGAAAAACATCCAGAAATGATTGAAGCTACTGACTGAATGAAAGGAGCTGGCATCTCACTCTCTTTGAATCTTCTTTATCATGCTAAGAGGAGCAGGAAAAAGCAAAAAATTTCAGAATTGCACCTTGCAATGCGGAGAAATTACTGTTTGTGCATTTACAATATTCATTGATTTTTGCCATTGAAAAACATCATGTTATTCATATACCAGAAATGTTTGAAGCTACTGACTGAATGAAAGGAGCTGGCATCTCACTCTCTTTGAATCTTCTTTATCATGCTAAGAGGAGCAGGAAAAAGCAAAAAATTTCAGAATTGCACCTTGCAATGTGGAGAAATTACTGTTTGTGCATTTACAATATTCATTGATTTTTACCATTGAAAAACGTCCAGAAATGATTGAAGCTACTGACTGAATGAAAGTAGCTGGCATCTCACTCTCTTTGAATCTTCTTTATCATGCTAAGAGGAGCAGGAAAAAGCAAAAAATTTCAGACTTGCACCTTGCAATGCGGAGAAATTACTGTTTGTGCATTTACAATATTCATTGATTTTTGCCATTGAAAAACGTCCAGAATTGATTGAAGCTACTGACTGAATGAAAGGAGCTGGCATCTCACTCTCTTTGAATCTTCTTTATCATGCTAAGAGGAGCAGGAAAAAGCAAAAAATTTCAGAATTGCACCTTGCAATGCGGAGAAATTACTGTTTGTGCATTTACAATATTCATTGATTTTTGCCATTGAAAAACATCATGTTATTCATATACCAGAAATGTTTGAAGCTACTGACTGAATGAAAGGAGCTGGCATCTCACTCTCTTTGAATCTTCTTTATCATGCTAAGAGGAGCAGGAAAAAGCAAAAAATTTCAGAATTGCACCTTGCAATGCGGAGAAATTACTGTTTGTGCATTTACAATATTCATTGATTTTTGCCATTGAAAAACATCATGTTATTCATATACCAGAAATGTTTGAAGCTACTGACTGAATGAAAGGAGCTGGCATCTCACTCTCTTTGAATCTTCTTTATCATGCTAAGAGGAGCAGGAAAAAGCAAAAAATTTCAGAATTGCACCTTGCAATGCGGAGAAATTACTGTTTGTGCATTTACAATATTCATTGATTTTTGCCATTGAAAAACGTCCAGAAATGATTGAAGCTACTGACTGAATGAAAGGAGCTGGCATCTCACTCTCTTTGAATCTTCTTTATCATGCTAAGAGGAGCAGGAAAAAGCAAAAAATTTCAGAATTGCACCTTGCAATGCGGAGAAATTACTGTTTGTGCATTTACAATATTCATTGATTTTTGCCATTGAAAAACGTCC
Source organism: Phyllobates terribilis (assembly GCF_046119375.1). Classification (NCBI taxonomy): domain Eukaryota; kingdom Metazoa; phylum Chordata; class Amphibia; order Anura; family Dendrobatidae; genus Phyllobates; species Phyllobates terribilis. Next base: position 125,985 of record NW_027364080.1, on the reverse strand, counting down.
AGAAATTATTGAAGCTACTGACTGAATGAAAGGAGCTGGCATCTCACTCTCTTTGAATCTTCTTTATCATGCTAAGAGGAGCAGGAAAAAGCAAAAAAATTCAGAATTGCACCTTGCAATGCGGAGAAATTACTGTTTGTCCATTTACAATATTCATTGATTTTTGCCATTGAAAAACATGTTATTCATATACCAGAAATGTTTGAAGCTACTGACTGAATGAAAGGAGCTGGCACCTCACTCTTTGAATCTTCTTTATCATGCTAAGAGGAGCAGGAAAAAGCAAAAAATTTCAGAATTGCACCTTGCAATGTGGAGAAATTACTGTTTGTGCATTTACAATATTCATTGATTTTTACCATTGAAAAACGTCCAGAAATGATTGAAGCTACTGACTGAATGAAAGTAGCTGGCATCTCACTCTCTTTGAATCTTCTTTATCATGCTAAGACGAGCAGGAAAAAGCAAAAAATTTCAGACTTGCACCTTGCAATGCGGAGAAATTACTGTTTGTGCATTTACAATATTCATTGATTTTTGCCATTGAAAAACATCATGTTATTCATATAACAGAAATGTTTGAAGCTACTGACTGAATGAAAGGAGCTGGCATCTCACTCTCTTTGAATCTTCTTTATCATGCTAAGAGGAGCAGGAAAAAGCAAAAAATTTCAGAATTGCACCTTGCAATGCGGAGAAATTACTGTTTGTGCATTTACAATATTCATTGATTTTTGCCATTGAAAAACGTCCAGAAATGATTGAAGCTACTGACTGAATGAAAGGAGCTGGCATCTCACTCTCTTTGAATCTTCTTTATCATGCTAAGAGGAGCAGGAAAAAGCAAAAAATTTCAGAATTGCACCTTGCAATGCGGAGAAATTACTGTTTGTGCATTTACAATATTCATTGATTTTTGCCATTGAAAAACGTCCAGAAATGATTGAAGCTACTGACTGAATGAAAGGAGCTGGCATCTCACTCTCTTTGAATCTTCTTTATCATGCTAAGAGGAGCAGGAAAAAGCAAAAAATTTCAGAATTGCACCTTGCAATGCGGAGAAATTACTGTTTGTGCATTTACAATATTCATTGATTTTTGCCATTGAAAAACATGTTATTCATATACCAGAAATGTTTGAAGCTACTGACTGAATGAAAGGAGCTGGCACCTCACTCTCTTTGAATCTTCTTTATCATGCTAAGAGGAGCGGGAAAAAGCAAAAAATTTCAGAATTGCACCTTGCAATGCGGAGAAATTACTGTTTGTGCATTTACAATATTCATTGATTTTTGCCATTCAAAAACGTCCAGAAATGATTGAAGGTACTGACTGAATGAAAGGAGCTGGCATCTCACTCTCTTTGAATCTTCTTTATCATGCTAAGAGGAGCAGGAAAAAGCAAAAAATTTCAGAATTGCACCTTGCAATGCGGAGAAATTACTGTTTGTGCATTTACAAAATTCATTGATTTTTGCCATTGAAAAACGTCCAGAAATGATTGAAGCTACTGACTGAATGAAAGGAGCTGGCATCTCACTCTCTTTGAATCTTCTTTATCATGCTAAGAGGAGCAGGAAAAAGCAAAAAATTTCAGAATTGCACCTTGCAATGCAGAGAAATTACAGTTTGTGCATTTACAATATTCATTGATTTTTGCCATTGAGAAACGTCCAGAAATGATTGAAGCTACTGACTGAATGAAAGGAGCTGGCATCTCACTCTCTTTGAATCTTTATCATGCTAAGAGGAGCAGGAAAAAGCAAAAAATTTCAGAATTGCACCTTGCAATGCGGAGAAATTACTGTTTGTGCATTTACAATATTCATTGATTTTTGCCATTGAAAAACATCATGTTATTCATATACCAGAAATGTTTGAAGCTACTGACTGAATGAAAGGAGCTGGCATCTCACTCTCTTTGAATCTTCTTTATCATGCTAAGAGGAGCAGGAAAAAGCAAAAAATTTCAGAATTGCACCTTGCAATGTGGAGAAATTACTGTTTGTGCATTTACAATATTCATTGATTTTTACCATTGAAAAACGTCCAGAAATGATTGAAGCTACTGACTGAATGAAAGTAGCTGTCATCTCACTCTCTTTGAATCTTCTTTATCATGCTAAGAGGAGCAGGAAAAAGCAAAAAATTTCAGACTTGCACCTTGCAATGCGGAGAAATTACTGTTTGTGCATTTACAATATTCATTGATTTTTGCCATTGAAAAACATCATGTTATTGATATACCAGAAATGTTTGAAGCTACTGACTGAATGAAAGGAGCTGGCATCTCACTCTCTTTGAATCTTCTTTATCATGCTAAGAGGAGCAGGAAAAAGCAAAAAATTTCAGAATTGCACCTTGCAATGCGGAGAAATTACTGTTTGTGCATTTACAATATTCATTGATTTTTGCCATTGAAAAACATCATGTTATTCATATACCAGAAATGTTTGAAGCTACTGACTGAATGAAAGGAGCTGGCATCTCACTCTCTTTGAATCTTCTTTATCATGCTAAGAGGAGCAGGAAAAAGCAAAAAATTTTAGAATTGCACCTTGCAATGTGGAGAAATTACTGTTTGTGCATTTACAATATTCATTGATTTTTACCATTGAAAAACGTCCAGAAATGATTGAAGCTACTGACTGAATGAAAGTAGCTGGCATCTCACTCTCTTTGAATCTTCTTTATCATGCTAAGAGGAGCAGGAAAAAGCAAAAAATTTCAGACTTGCACCTTGCAATGCGGAGAAATTACTGTTTGTGCATTTACAATATTCATTGATTTTTGCCATTGAAAAACATCATGTTATTCATATACCAGAAATGTTTGAAGCTACTGACTGAATGAAAGGAGCTGGCATCTCACTCTCTTTGAATCTTCTTTATCATGCTAAGAGGAGCAGGAAAAAGCAAAAAATTTCAGAATTGCACCTTGCAATGCGGAGAAATTACTGTTTGTGCATTTACAATATTCATTGATTTTTGCCATTGAAAAACGTCCAGAAATGATTGAAGCTACTGACTGAATGAAAGGAGCTGGCATCTCACTCTCTTTGAATCTTCTTTATCATGCTAAGAGGAGCAGGAAAAAGCAAGAAATTTCAGAATTGCACCTTGCAATGCGGAGAAATTACTGTTTGTGCATTTACAATATTCATTGATTTTTGCCATTGAAAAACGTCCAGAAATGATTGAAGCTACTGACTGAATGAAAGGAGCTGGCATCTCACTCTCTTTGAATCTTCTTTATCATGCTAAGAGGAGCAGGAAAAAGCAAAAAATTTCAGAATTGCACCTTGCAATGCGGAGAAATTACTGTTTGTGCATTTACAATATTCATTGATTTTTGCCATTGAAAAACATGTTATTCATATACCAGAAATGTTTGAAGCTACTGACTGAATGAAAGGAGCTGGCACCTCAATCTCTTTGAATCTTCTTTATCATGCTAAGAGGAGCGGGAAAAAGCAAAAAATTTCAGAATTGCACCTTGCAATGCGGAGAAATTACTGTTTGTGCATTTACAATATTCATTGATTTTTGCCATTGAAAAACGTCCAGAAATGATTGAAGGTACTGACTGAATGAAAGGAGCTGGCATCTCACTCTCTTTGAATCTTCTTTATCATGCTAAGAGGAGCAGGAAAAAGCAAAAAATTTCAGAATTGCACCTTGCAATGCGGAGAAATTACTGTTTGTGCATTTACAATATTCATTGATTTTTGCCATTGAAAAACGTCCAGAAATGATTGAAGCTACTGACTGAATGAAAGGAGCTGGCATCTCACTCTCTTTGAATCTTCTTTATCATGCTAAGAGGAGCAGGAAAAAGCAAAAAATTTCAGAATTGCACCTTGCAATGCGGAGAAATTACTGTTTGTGCATTTACAATATTCATTGATTTTTGCCATTGAAAAACATCCAGAAATGATTGAAGCTACTGACTGAATGAAAGGAGCTGGCATCTCACTCTCTTTGAATCTTCTTTATCATGCTAAGAGGAGCAGGAAAAAGCAAAAAATTTCAGAATTGCACCTTGCAATGCGGAGAAATTACTGTTTGTGCATTTACAATATTCATTGATTTTTGCCATTGAAAAACATCATGTTATTCATATACCAGAAATGTTTGAAGCTACTGACTGAATGAAAGGAGCTGGCATCTCACTCTCTTTGAATCTTCTTTATCATGCTAAGAGGAGCAGGAAAAAGCAAAAAATTTCAGAATTGCACCTTGCAATGTGGAGAAATTACTGTTTGTGCATTTACAATATTCATTGATTTTTACCATTGAAAAACGTCCAGAAATGATTGAAGCTACTGACTGAATGAAAGTAGCTGGCATCTCACTCTCTTTGAATCTTCTTTATCATGCTAAGAGGAGCAGGAAAAAGCAAAAAATTTCAGACTTGCACCTTGCAATGCGGAGAAATTACTGTTTGTGCATTTACAATATTCATTGATTTTTGCCATTGAAAAACATCATGTTATTCATATACCAGAAATGTTTGAAGCTACTGACTGAATGAAAGGAGCTGGCATCTCACTCTCTTTGAATCTTCTTTATCATGCTAAGAGGAGCAGGAAAAAGCAAAAAATTTCAGAATTGCACCTTGCAATGCGGAGAAATTACTGTTTGTGCATTTACAATATTCATTGATTTTTGCCATTGAAAAACATAATGTTATTCATATACCAGAAATGTTTGAAGCTACTGACTGAATGAAAGGAGCTGGCATCTCAATCTCTTTGAATCTTCTTTATCATGCTAAGAGGAGCATGAAAAAGCAAAAAATTTCAGAATTGCACCTTGCAATGTGGAGAAATTACTGTTTGTGCATTTACAATATTCATTGATTTTTGCCATTGAAAAACGTCCAGAAATGATTGAAGCTACTGACTGAATGAAAGGAGCTGGCATCTCACTCTCTTTGAATCTTCTTTATCATGCTAAGAGGAGCAGAAAAAAGCAAAAAATTTCAGACTTGCACCTTGCAATGCGGAGAAATTACTGTTTGTGCATTTACAATATTCATTGATTTTTGCCATTGAAAAACATCATGTTATTCATATACCAGAAATGTTTGAAGCTACTGACTGAATGAAAGGAGCTGGCATCTCACTCTCTTTGAATCTTCTTTATCATGCTAAGAGGAGCAGGAAAAAGCAAAAAATTTCAGAATTGCACCTTGCAATGCGGAGAAATTACTGTTTGTGCATTTACAATATTCATTGATTTTTGCCATTGAAAAACGTCCAGAAATGATTGAAGGTACTGACTGAATGAAAGGAGCTGGCATCTCACTCTCTTTGAATCTTCTTTATCATGCTAAGAGGAGCAGGAAAAAGCAAAAAATTTCAGAATTGCAACTTGCAATGCGGAGAAATTACTGTTTGTGCATTTACAATATTCATTGATTTTTGCCATTGAAAAACGTCCAGAAATGATTGAAGCTACTGACTGAATGAAAGGAGCTGGCATCTCACTCTCTTTGAATCTTCTTTATCATGCTAAGTGGAGCAGGAAAAAGCAAAAAATTTCAGAATTGCACCTTGCAATGCGGAGAAATTACAGTTTGTGCATTTACAATATTCATTGATTTTTGCCATTGAAAAACGTCCAGAAATGATTGAAGCTACTGACTGAATGAAAGGAGCTGGCATCTCACTCTCTTTGAATCTTCTTTATCATGCTAAGAGGAGCAGGAAAAAGCAAAAAATTTCAGAATTGCACCTTGCAATGCGGAGAAATTACTGTTTGTGCATTTACAATATTCGTTGATTTTTGCCATTGAAAAACGTCCAGAAATGATTGAAGCTACTGACTGAATGAAAGGAGCTGGCATCTCACTCTCTTTGAATCTTCTTTATCATGCTAAGAGTAGCAGGAAAAAGCAAAAAATTTCAGAATTGCACCTTGCAATGCGGAGAAATTACAGTTTGTGCATTTACAATATTCATTGATTTTTGCCATTGAAAAACGTCCAGAAATGATTGAAGCTACTGACTGAATGAAAGGAGCTGGCATCTCACTCTCTTTGAATCTTCTTTATCATGCTAAGAGGAGCAGGAAAAAGCAAAAAATTTCAGAATTGCACCTTGCAATGCGGAGAATTTACTGTTTGTGCATTTACAATATTCATTGATTTTTGCCATTGAAAAACATGTTATTCATATACCAGAAATGTTTGAAGCTCCTGACTGAATGAAAGGAGCTGGCACCTCACTCTCTTTGAATCTTCTTTATCATGCTAAGAGGAGCAGGAAAAAGCAAAAAATTTCAGAATTGCACCTTGCAATGCGGAGAAATTACTGTTTGTGCATTTACAATATTCATTGATTTTTGCCATTGAAAAACGTCCAGAAATGATTGAAGCTACTGACTGAATGAAAGGAGCTGGCATCTCACTCTCTTTGAATCTTCTTTATCATGCTAAGAGGAGCAGGAAAAAGCAAAAAATTTCAGAATTGCACCTTGCAATGCGGAGAAATTACTGTTTGTGCATTTACAATATTCATTGATTTTTGCCATTGAAAAATGTCCAGAAATGATTGAAGCTACTGACTGAATGAAAGGAGCTGGCATCTCACTCTCTTTGAATCTTCTTTATCATGCTAAGAGGAGCAGGAAAAAGCAAAAAATTTCAGAATTGCGCCTTGCAATGCGGAGAAATTACTGTTTGTGCATTTACAAAATTCATTGATTTTTGCCATTGAAAAACATTATGTTATTCATATACCAGAAATGATTGAAGCTACTGACTGAAGGAAAGGAGCTGGCATATCACTCTCTTTGAATCTTCTTTATCATGCTAAGAGGAGCAGGAAAAAGCAAAAAATTTCAGAATTGCACCTTGCAATGCGGAGAATTTACTGTTTGTGCATTTACAATATTCATTGATTTTTGCCATTGAAAAACGTCCAGAAATTATTGAAGCTACTGACTGAATGAAAGGAGCTGGCATCTCACTCTCTTTGAATCTTCTTTATCATGCTAAGAGGAGCAGGAAAAAGCAAAAAATTTCAGAATTGCACCTTGCAATGCGGAGAAATTACAGTTTGTGCATTTACAATATTCATTGATTTTTGCCATTGAAAAACGTCCAGAAATGATTGAAGCTACTGACTGAATGAAAGGAGCTGGCATCTCACTCTCTTTGAATCTTCTTTATCATGCTAAGAGGAGCAGGAAAAAGCAAAAAATTTCAGAATTGCACCTTGCAATGCGGAGAAATTACTGTTTGTGCATTTACAATATTCGTTGATTTTTGCCATTGAAAAACGTCCAGAAATGATTCAAGCTACTGACTGAATGAAAGGAGCTGGCATCTCACTCTCTTTGAATCTTCTTTATCATGCTAAGAGGAGCAGGAAAAAGCAAAAAATTTCAGAATTGCACCTTGCAATGCGGAGAAATTACTGTTTGTGCATTTACAATATTCATTGATTTTTGCCATTGAAAAACATCATGTTATTCATATACCAGAAATGTTTGAAGCTACTGACTGAATGAAAGGAGCTGGCATCTCACTCTCTTTGAATCTTCTTTATCATGCTAAGAGGAGCAGGAAAAAGCAAAAAATTTCAGAATTGCACCTTGCAATGCGGAGAAATTACTGTTTGTGCATTTACAATATTCATTGATTTTTGCCATTGAAAAACATAATGTTATTCATATACCAGAAATGTTTAAAGCTACTGACTGAATGAAAGGAGCTGGCATCTCAATCTCTTTGAATCTTCTTTATCATGCTAAGAGGAGCATGAAAAAGCAAAAAATTTCAGAATTGCACCTTGCAATGTGGAGAAATTACTGTTTGTGCATTTACAATATTCATTGATTTTTACCATTGAAAAACATCCAGAAATGATTGAAGCTACTGACTGAATGAAAGTAGCTGGCATCTCACTCTCTTTGAATCTTCTTTATCATGCTAAGAGGAGCAGGAAAAAGCAAAAAATTTCAGACTTGCACCTTGCAATGCGGAGAAATTACTGTTTGTGCATTTACAATATTCATTGATTTTTGCCATTGAAAAACATCATGTTATTCATATACCAGAAATGTTTGAAGCTACTGACTGAATGAAAGGAGCTGGCATCTCACTCTCTTTGAATCTTCTTTATCATGCTAAGAGGAGCAGAAAAAAGCAAAAAATTTCAGACTTGCACCTTGCAATGCGGAGAAATTACTGTTTGTGCATTTACAATATTCATTGATTTTTGCCATTGAAAAACATCATGTTATTCATATACCAGAAATGTTTGAAGCTACTGACTGAATGAAAGGAGCTGGCATCTCACTCTCTTTGAATCTTCTTTATCATGCTAAGAGGAGCAGGAAAAAGCAAAAAATTTCAGAATTGCACCTTGCAATGCGGAGAAATTACTGTTTGTGCATTTACAATATTCATTGATTTTTGCCATTGAAAAACGTCCAGAAATGATTGAAGGTACTGACTGAATGAAAGGAGCTGGCATCTCACTCTCTTTGAATCTTCTTTATCATGCTAAGAGGAGCAGGAAAAAGCAAAAAATTTCAGAATTGCAACTTGCAATGCGGAGAAATTACTGTTTGTGCATTTACAATATTCATTGATTTTTGCCATTGAAAAACGTCCAGAAATGATTGAAGCTACTGACTGAATGAAAGGAGCTGGCATCTCACTCTCTTTGAATCTTCTTTATCATGCTAAGTGGAGCAGGAAAAAGCAAAAAATTTCAGAATTGCACCTTGCAATGCGGAGAAATTACAGTTTGTGCATTTACAATATTCATTGATTTTTGCCATTGAAAAACGTCCAGAAATGATTGAAGCTACTGACTGAATGAAAGGAGCTGGCATCTCACTCTCTTTGAATCTTCTTTATCATGCTAAGAGGAGCAGGAAAAAGCAAAAAATTTCAGAATTGCACCTTGCAATGCGGAGAAATTATTGTTTGTGCATTTACAATATTCGTTGATTTTTGCCATTGAAAAACGTCCAGAAATGATTGAAGCTACTGACTGAATGAAAGGAGCTGGCATCTCACTCTCTTTGAATCTTCTTTATCATGCTAAGAGGAGCAGGAAAAAGCAAAAAATTTCAGAATTGCACCTTGCAATGCGGAGAAATTACAGTTTGTGCATTTACAATATTCATTGATTTTTGCCATTGAAAAACGTCCAGAAATGATTGAAGCTACTGACTGAATGAAAGGAGCTGGCATCTCACTCTCTTTGAATCTTCTTTATCATGCTAAGAGGAGCAGGAAAAAGCAAAAAATTTCAGAATTGCACCTTGCAATGCGGAGAATTTACTGTTTGTGCATTTACAATATTCATTGATTTTTGCCATTGAAAAACATGTTATTCATATACCAGAAATGTTTGAAGCTCCTGACTGAATGAAAGGAGCTGGCACCTCACTCTCTTTGAATCTTCTTTATCATGCTAAGAGGAGCAGGAAAAAGCAAAAAATTTCAGAATTGCACCTTGCAATGCGGAGAAATTACTGTTTGTGCATTCACAATATTCATTGATTTTTGCCATTGAAAAACGTCCAGAAATGATTGAAGCTACTGACTGAATGAAAGGAGCTGGCATCTCACTCTCTTTGAATCTTCTTTATCATGCTAAGAGGAGCAGGAAAAAGCAAAAAATTTCAGAATTGCACCTTGCAATGCGGAGAAATTACTGTTTGTGCATTTACAATATTCATTGATTTTTGCCATTGAAAAATGTCCAGAAATGATTGAAGCTACTGACTGAATGAAAGGAGCTGGCATCTCACTCTCTTTGAATCTTCTTTATCATGCTAAGAGGAGCAGGAAAAAGCAAAAAATTTCAGAATTGCGCCTTGCAATGCGGAGAAATTACTGTTTGTGCATTTACAAAATTCATTGATTTTTGCCATTGAAAAACATCATGTTATTCATATACCAGAAATGATTGAAGCTACTGACTGAAGGAAAGGAGCTGGCATCTCACTCTCTTTGAATCTTCTTTATCATGCTAAGAGGAGCAGGAAAAAGCAAAAAATTTCAGAATTGCAACTTGCAATGCGGAGAATTTACTGTTTGTGCATTTACAATATTCATTGATTTTTGCCATTGAAAAACGTCCAGAAATGATTGAAGCTACTGACTGAATGAAAGGAGCTGGCATCTCACTCTCTTTGAATCTTCTTTATCATGCTAAGAGGAGCAGGAAAAAGCAAAAAATTTCAGAATTGCACCTTGCAATGCGGAGAAATTACAGTTTGTGCATTTACAATATTCATTGATTTTTGCCATTGAAAAACGTCCAGAAATGATTGAAGCTACTGACTGAATGAAAGGAGCTGGCATCTCACTCTCTTTGAATCTTCTTTATCATGCTAAGAGGAGCAGGAAAAAGCAAAAAATTTCAGACTTGCACCTTGCAATGCGGAGAAATTACTGTTTGTGCATTTACAATATTCATTGATTTTTGCCATTGAAAAACATCATGTTATTCATATACCAGAAATGTTTGAAGCTACTGACTGAATGAAAGGAGCTGGCATCTCACTCTCTTTGAATCTTCTTTATCATGCTAAGAGGAGCAGGAAAAAGCAAAAAATTTCAGAATTGCACCTTGCAATGCGGAGAAATTACTGTTTGTGCATTTACAATATTCATTGATTTTTGCCATTGAAAAACGTCCAGAAATGATTGAAGCTACTGACTGAATGAAAGGAGCTGGCATCTCACTCTCTTTGAATCTTCTTTATCATGCTAAGAGGAGCAGGAAAAAGCAAAAAATTTCAGAATTGCACCTTGCAATGCGGAGAAATTACTGTTTGTGCATTTACAATATTCATTGATTTTTGCCATTGAAAAACGTCCAGAAATGATTGAAGCTACTGACTGAATGAAAGGAGCTGGCATCTCACTCTCTTTGAATCTTCTTTATCATGCTAAGAGGAGCAGGAAAAAGCAAAAAATTTCAGAATTGCACCTTGCAATGCGGAGAAATTACTGTTTGTGCATTTACAATATTCATTGATTTTTGCCATTGAAAAACATGTTATTCATATACCAGAAATGTTTGAAGCTACTGACTGAATGAAAGGAGCTGGCACCTCAATCTCTTTGAATCTTCTTTATCATGCTAAGAGGAGCGGGAAAAAGCAAAAAATTTCAGAATTGCACCTTGCAATGCGGAAAAATTACTGTTTGTGCATTTACAATATTCATTGATTTTTGCCATTGAAAAACGTCCAGAAATGATTGAAGCTACTGACTGAATGAAAGGAGCTGGCATCTCACTCTCTTTGAATCATGCTAAGAGGAGCAGGAAAAAGCAAAAAATTTCAGAATTGCACCTTGCAATGCGGAGAAATTACTGTTTGTGCATTTACAATATTCATTGATTTTTGCCATTGAAAAACATCATGTTATTCATATACCAGAAATGTTTGAAGCTACTGACTGAATGAAAGGAGCTGGCATCTCACTCTCTTTGAATCTTCTTTATCATGCTAAGAGGAGCAGGAAAAAAGCAAAAAATTTTAGAATTGCACCTTGCAATGTGGAGAAATTACTGTTTGTGCATTTACAATATTCACTGATTTTTACCATTGAAAAACGTCCAGAAATGATTGAAGCTACTGACTGAATGAAAGTAGCTGGCATCTCACTCTCTTTGAATCTTCTTTATCATGCTAAGAGGAGCAGGAAAAAGCAAAAAATTTCAGACTTGCACCTTGCAATGCGGAGAAATTACTGTTTGTGCATTTACAATATTCATTGATTTTTGCCATTGAAAAACATCATGTTATTCATATACCAGAAATGTTTGAAGCTACTGACTGAATGAAAGGAGCTGGCATCTCACTCTCTTTGAATCTTCTTTATCATGCTAAGAGGAGCAGGAAAAAGCAAAAAATTTCAGAATTGCACCTTGCAATGCGGAGAAATTACTGTTTGTGCATTTACAATATTCATTGATTTTTGCCATTGAAAAACGTCCAGAAATGATTGAAGCTACTGACTGAATGAAAGGAGCTGGCATCTCACTCTCTTTGAATCTTCTTTATCATGCTAAGAGGAGCAGGAAAAAGCAAAAAATTTCAGAATTGCACCTTGCAATGCGGAGAAATTACTGTTTGTGCATTTACAATATTCATTGATTTTTGCCATTGAAAAACGTCCAGAAATGATTGAAGCTACTGACTGAATGAAAGGAGCTGGCATCTCACTCTCTTTGAATCTTCTTTATCATGCTAAGAGGAGCAGGAAAAAGCAAAAAATTTCAGAATTGCACCTTGCAATGCGGAGAAATTACTGTTTGTGCATTTACAATATTCATTGATTTTTGCCATTGAAAAACATGTTATTCATATACCAGAAATGTTTGAAGCTACTGACTGAATGAAAGGAGCTGGCACCTCAATCTCTTTGAATCTTCTTTATCATGCTAAGAGGAGCGGGAAAAAGCAAAAAATTTCAGAATTGCACCTTGCAATGCGGAGAAATTACTGTTTGTGCATTTACAATATTCATTGATTTTTGCCATTGAAAAACGTCCAGAAATGATTGAAGGTACTGACTGAATGAAAGGAGCTGGCATCTCACTCTCTTTGAATCTTCTTTATCATGCTAAGAGGAGCAGGAAAAAGCAAAAAATTTCAGAATTGCACCTTGCAATGCGGAGAAATTACTGTTTGTGCATTTACAATATTCATTGATTTTTGCCATTGAAAAACGTCCAGAAATGATTGAAGCTACTGACTGAATGAAAGGAGCTGGCATCTCACTCTCTTTGAATCTTCTTTATCATGCTAAGAGGAGCAGGAAAAAGCAAAAAATTTCAGAATTGCACCTTGCAATGCGGAGAAATTACTGTTTGTGCATTTACAATATTCATTGATTTTTGCCATTGAAAAACATCCAGAAATGATTGAAGCTACTGACTGAATGAAAGGAGCTGGCATCTCACTCTCTTTGAATCTTCTTTATCATGCTAAGAGGAGCAGGAAAAAGCAAAAAATTTCAGAATTGCACCTTGCAATGCGGAGAAATTACTGTTTGTGCATTTACAATATTCATTGATTTTTGCCATTGAAAAACATCATGTTATTCATATACCAGAAATGTTTGAAGCTACTGACTGAATGAAAGGAGCTGGCATCTCACTCTCTTTGAATCTTCTTTATCATGCTAAGAGGAGCAGGAAAAAGCAAAAAATTTCAGAATTGCACCTTGCAATGTGGAGAAATTACTGTTTGTGCATTTACAATATTCATTGATTTTTACCATTGAAAAACGTCCAGAAATGATTGAAGCTACTGACTGAATGAAAGTAGCTGGCATCTCACTCTCTTTGAATCTTCTTTATCATGCTAAGAGGAGCAGGAAAAAGCAAAAAATTTCAGACTTGCACCTTGCAATGCGGAGAAATTACTGTTTGTGCATTTACAATATTCATTAATTTTTGCCATTGAAAAACATCATGTTATTCATATACCAGAAATGTTTGAAGCTACTGACTGAATGAAAGGAGCTGGCATCTCACTCTCTTTGAATCTTCTTTATCATGCTAAGAGGAGCAGAAAAAAGCAAAAAATTTCAGACTTGCACCTTGCAATGCGGAGAAATTACTGTTTGTGCATTTACAATATTCATTGATTTTTGCCATTGAAAAACATCATGTTATTCATATACCAGAAATGTTTGAAGCTACTGACTGAATGAAAGGAGCTGGCATCTCACTCTCTTTGAATCTTCTTTATCATGCTAAGAGGAGCAGGAAAAAGCAAAAAATTTCAGAATTGCACCTTGCAATGCGGAGAAATTACTGTTTTGCATTTACAATATTCATTGATTTTTGCCATTGAAAAACGTCCAGAAATGATTGAAGGTACTGACTGAATGAAAGGAGCTGGCATCTCACTCTCTTTGAATCTTCTTTATCATGCTAAGAGGAGCAGGAAAAAGCAAAAAATTTCAGAATTGCAACTTGCAATGCGGAGAAATTACTGTTTGTGCATTTACAATATTCATTGATTTTTGCCATTGAAAAACGTCCAGAAATGATTGAAGCTACTGACTGAATGAAAGGAGCTGGCATCTCACTCTCTTTGAATCTTCTTTATCATGCTAAGTGGAGCAGGAAAAAGCAAAAAATTTCAGAATTGCACCTTGCAATGCGGAGAAATTACAGTTTGTGCATTTACAATATTCATTGATTTTTGCCATTGAAAAACGTCCAGAAATGATTGAAGCTACTGACTGAATGAAAGGAGCTGGCATCTCACTCTCTTTGAATCTTCTTTATCATGCTAAGAGGAGCAGGAAAAAGCAAAAAATTTCAGAATTGCACCTTGCAATGCGGAGAAATTACTGTTTGTGCATTTACAATATTCGTTGATTTTTGCCATTGAAAAACGTCCAGAAATGATTGAAGCTACTGACTGAATGAAAGGAGCTGGCATCTCACTCTCTTTGAATCTTCTTTATCATGCTAACAGGAGCAGGAAAAAGCAAAAAATTTCAGAATTGCACCTTGCAATGCGGAGAAATTACAGTTTGTGCATTTACAATATTCATTGATTTTTGCCATTGAAAAACGTCCAGAAATGATTGAAGCTACTGACTGAATGAAAGGAGCTGGCATCTCACTCTCTTTGAATCTTCTTTATCATGCTAAGAGGAGCAGGAAAAAGCAAAAAATTTCAGAATTGCACCTTGCAATGCGGAGAATTTACTGTTTGTGCATTTACAATATTCATTGATTTTTGCCATTGAAAAACATGTTATTCATATACCAGAAATGTTTGAAGCTCCTGACTGAATGAAAGGAGCTGGCATCTCACTCTCTTTGAATCTTCTTTATCATGCTAAGAGGAGCAGGAAAAAGCAAAAAATTTCAGAATTGCACCTTGCAATGCGGAGAAATTACTGTTTGTGCATTTACAATATTCATTGATTTTTGCCATTGAAAAACGTCCAGAAATGATTGAAGCTACTGACTGAATGAAAGGAGCTGGCATCTCACTCTCTTTGAATCTTCTTTATCATGCTAAGAGGAGCAGGAAAAAGCAAAAAATTTCAGAATTGCACCTTGCAATGCGGAGAAATTACTGTTTGTGCATTTACAATATTCATTGATTTTTGCCATTGAAAAATGTCCAGAAATGATTGAAGCTACTGACTGAATGAAAGGAGCTGGCATCTCACTCTCTTTGAATCTTCTTTATCATGCTAAGAGGAGCAGGAAAAAGCAAAAAATTTCAGAATTGCGCCTTGCAATGCGGAGAAATTACTGTTTGTGCATTTACAAAATTCATTGATTTTTGCCATTGAAAAACATCATGTTATTCATATACCAGAAATGATTGAAGCTACTGACTGAATGAAAGGAGCTGGCATCTCACTCTCTTTGAATCTTCTTTATCATGCTAAGAGGAGCAGGAAAAAGCAAAAAATTTCAGAATTGCACCTTGCAATGCGGAGAAATTACTGTTTGTGCATTTACAATATTCATTGATTTTTGCCATTGAAAAACATCCAGAAATGATTGAAGCTACTGACTGAATGAAAGGAGCTGGCATCTCACTCTCTTTGAATCTTCTTTATCATGCTAAGAGGAGCAGGAAAAAGCAAAAAATTTCAGAATTGCACCTTGCAATGCGGAGAAATTACTGTTTGTGCATTTACAATATTCATTGATTTTTGCCATTGAAAAACATCATTTTATTCATATACCAGAAATGTTTGAAGCTACTGACTGAATGAAAGGAGCTGGCATCTCACTCTCTTTGAATCTTCTTTATCATGCTAAGAGGAGCAGGAAAAAGCAAAAAATTTCAGAATTGCACCTTGCAATGTGGAGAAATTACTGTTTGTGCATTTACAATATTCATTGATTTTTACCATTAAAAAACGTCCAGAAATGATTGAAGCTACTGACTGAATGAAAGTAGCTGGCATCTCACTCTCTTTGAATCTTCTTTATCATGCTAAGAGGAGCAGGAAAAAGCAAAAAATTTCAGACTTGCACCTTGCAATGCGGAGAAATTACTGTTTGTGCATTTACAATATTCATTAATTTTTGCCATTGAAAAACATCATGTTATTCATATACCAGAAATGTTTGAAGCTACTGACTGAATGAAAGGAGCTGGCATCTCACTCTCTTTGAATCTTCTTTATCATGCTAAGAGGAGCAGAAAAAAGCAAAAAATTTCAGACTTGCACCTTGCAATGCGGAGAAATTACTGTTTGTGCATTTACAATATTCATTGATTTTTGCCATTGAAAAACATCATGTTATTCATATACCAGAAATGTTTGAAGCTACTGACTGAATGAAAGGAGCTGGCATCTCACTCTCTTTGAATCTTCTTTATCATGCTAAGAGGAGCAGGAAAAAGCAAAAAATTTCAGAATTGCACCTTGCAATGCGGAGAAATTACTGTTTGTGCATTTACAATATTCATTGATTTTTGCCATTGAAAAACGTCCAGAAATGATTGAAGGTACTGACTGAATGAAAGGAGCTGGCATCTCACTCTCTTTGAATCTTCTTTATCATGCTAAGAGGAGCAGGAAAAAGCAAAAAATTTCAGAATTGCACCTTGCAATGCGGAGAAATTACTGTTTGTGCATTTACAATATTCATTGATTTTTGCCATTGAAAAACGTCCAGAAATGATTGAAGCTACTGACTGAATGAAAGGAGCTGGCATCTCACTCTCTTTGAATCTTCTTTATCATGCTAAGTGGAGCAGGAAAAAGCAAAAAATTTCAGAATTGCACCTTGCAATGCGGAGAAATTACAGTTTGTGCATTTACAATATTCATTGATTTTTGCCATTGAAAAACGTCCAGAAATGATTGAAGCTACTGACTGAATGAAAGGAGCTGGCATCTCACTCTCTTTGAATCTTCTTTATCATGCTAAGAGGAGCAGGAAAAAGCAAAAAATTTCAGAATTGCACCTTGCAATGCGGAGAAATTACTGTTTGTGCATTTACAATATTCGTTGATTTTTGCCATTGAAAAACGTCCAGAAATGATTGAAGCTACTGAATGAATGAAAGGAGCTGGCATCTCACTCTCTTTGAATCTTCTTTATCATGCTAAGAGGAGCAGGAAAAAGCAAAAAATTTCAGAATTGCACCTTGCAATGCGGAGAAATTACAGTTTGTGCATTTACAATATTCATTGATTTTTGCCATTGAAAAACGTCCAGAAATGATTGAAGCTACTGACTGAATGAAAGGAGCTGGCATCTCACTCTCTTTGAATCTTCTTTATCATGCTAAGAGGAGCAGGAAAAAGCAAAAAATTTCAGAATTGCACCTTGCAATGCGGAGAATTTACTGTTTGTGCATTTAAAATATTCATTGATTTTTGCCATTGAAAAACATGTTATTCATATACCAGAAATGTTTGAAGCTCCTGACTGAATGAAAGGAGCTGGCACCTCACTCTCTTTGAATCTTCTTTATCATGCTAAGAGGAGCAGGAAAAAGCAAAAAATTTCAGAATTGCACCTTGCAATGCGGAGAAATTACTGTTTGTGCATTTACAATATTCATTGATTTTTGCCATTGAAAAACGTCCAGAAATGATTGAAGCTACTGACTGAATGAAAGGAGCTGGCATCTCACTCTCTTTGAATCTTCTTTATCATGCTAAGAGGAGCAGGAAAAAGCAAAAAATTTCAGAATTGCACCTTGCAATGCGGAGAAATTACTGTTTGTGCATTTACAATATTCATTGATTTTTGCCATTGAAAAATGTCCAGAAATGATTGAAGCTACTGACTGAATGAAAGGAGCTGGCATCTCACTCTCTTTGAATCTTCTTTATCATGCTAAGAGGAGCAGGAAAAAGCAAAAAATTTCAGAATTGCGCCTTGCAATGCGGAGAAATTACTGTTTGTGCATTTACAAAATTCATTGATTTTTGCCATTGAAAAACATCATGTTATTCATATACCAGAAATGATTGAAGCTACTGACTGAAGGAAAGGAGCTGGCATCTCACTCTCTTTGAATCTTCTTTATCATGCTAAGAGGAGCAGGAAAAAGCAAAAAATTTCAGAATTGCACCTTGCAATGCGGAGAATTTACTGTTTGTGCATTTACAATATTCATTGATTTTTGCCATTGAAAAACGTCCAGAAATTATTGAAGCTACTGACTGAATGAAAGGAGCTGGCATCTCACTCTCTTTGAATCTTCTTTATCATGCTAAGAGGAGCAGGAAAAAGCAAAAAATTTCAGAATTGCACCTTGCAATGCGGAGAAATTACAGTTTGTGCATTTACAATATTCATTGATTTTTGCCATTGAAAAACGTCCAGAAATGATTGAAGCTACTGACTGAATGAAAGGAGCTGGCATCTCACTCTCTTTGAATCTTCTTTATCATGCTAAGAGGAGCAGGAAAAAGCAAAAAATTTCAGAATTGCACCTTGCAATGCGGAGAAATTACTGTTTGTGCATTTACAATATTCGTTGATTTTTGCCATTGAAAAACGTCCAGAAATGATTGAAGCTACTGACTGAATGAAAGGAGCTGGCATCTCACTCTCTTTGAATCTTCTTTATCATGCTAAGAGGAGCAGAAAAAAGCAAAAAATTTCAGAATTGCACCTTGCAATGCGGAGAAATTACTGTTTGTGCATTTACAATATTCATTGATTTTTGCCATTGAAAAACATCATGTTATTCATATACCAGAAATGTTTGAAGCTACTGACTGAATGAAAGGAGCTGGCATCTCACTCTCTTTGAATCTTCTTTATCATGCTAAGAGGAGCAGGAAAAAGCAAAAAATTTCAGAATTGCACCTTGCAATGCGGAGAAATTACTGTTTGTGCATTTACAATATTCATTGATTTTTGCCATTGAAAAACATAATGTTATTCATATACCAGAAATGTTTGAAGCTACTGACTGAATGAAAGGAGCTGGCATCTCAATCTCTTTGAATCTTCTTTATCATGCTAAGAGGAGCATGAAAAAGCAAAAAATTTCAGAATTGCACCTTGCAATGTCGAGGAATTACTGTTTGTGCATTTACAATATTCATTGATTTTTACCATTGAAAAACGTCCAGAAATGATTGAAGCTACTGACTGAATGAAAGTAGCTGGCATCTCACTCTCTTTGAATCTTCTTTATCATGCTAAGAGGAGCAGGAAAAAGCAAAAAATTTCAGACTTGCACCTTGCAATGCGGAGAAATTACTGTTTGTGCATTTACAATATTCATTGATTTTTGCCATTGAAAAACATCATGTTATTCATATACCAGAAATGTTTGAAGCTACTGACTGAATGAAAGGAGCTGGCATCTCACTCTCTTTGAATCTTCTTTATCATGCTAAGAGGAGCAGAAAAAAGCAAAAAATTTCAGACTTGCACCTTGCAATGCGGAGAAATTACTGTTTGTGCATTTACAATATTCATTGATTTTTGCCATTGAAAAACATCATGTTATTCATATACCAGAAATGTTTGAAGCTACTGACTGAATGAAAGGAGCTGGAATCTCACTCTCTTTGAATCTTCTTTATCATGCTAAGAGGAGCAGGAAAAAGCAAAAAATTTCAGAATTGCACCTTGCAATGCGGAGAAATTACTGTTTGTGCATTTACAATATTCATTGATTTTTGCCATTGAAAAACGTCCAGAAATGATTGAAGGTACTGACTGAATGAAAGGAGCTGGCATCTCACTCTCTTTGAATCTTCTTTATCATGCTAAGAGGAGCAGGAAAAAGCAAAAAATTTCAGAATTGCAACTTGCAATGCGGAGAAATTACTGTTTGTGCATTTACAATATTCATTGATTTTTGCCATTGAAAAACGTCCAGAAATGATTGAAGCTACTGACTGAATGAAAGGAGCTGGCATCTCACTCTCTTTGAATCTTCTTTATCATGCTAAGTGGAGCAGGAAAAAGCAAAAAATTTCAGAATTGCACCTTGCAATGCGGAGAAATTACAGTTTGTGCATTTACAATATTCATTGATTTTTGCCATTGAAAAACGTCCAGAAATGATTGAAGCTACTGACTGAATGAAAGGAGCTGGCATCTCACTCTCTTTGAATCTTCTTTATCATGCTAAGAGGAGCAGGAAAAAGCAAAAAATTTCAGAATTGCACCTTGCAATGCGGAGAAATTACTGTTTGTGCATTTACAATATTCGTTGATTTTTGCCATTGAAAAACGTCCAGAAATGATTGAAGCTACTGACTGAATGAAAGGAGCTGGCATCTCACTCTCTTTGAATCTTCTTTATCATGCTAAGAGGAGCAGGAAAAAGCAAAAAATTTCAGAATTGCACCTTGCAATGCGGAGAAATTACAGTTTGTGCATTTACAATATTCATTGATTTTTGCCATTGAAAAACATCCAGAAATGATTGAAGCTACTGACTGAATGAAAGGAGCTGGCATCTCACTCTCTTTGAATCTTCTTTATCATGCTAAGAGGAGCAGGAAAAAGCAAAAAATTTCAGAATTGCACCTTGCAATGCGGAGAATTTACTGTTTGTGCATTTACAATATTCATTGATTTTTGCCATTGAAAAACATGTTATTCATATACCAGAAATGTTTGAAGCTCCTGACTGAATGAAAGGAGCTGGCACCTCACTCTCTTTGAATCTTCTTTATCATGCTAAGAGGAGCAGGAAAAAGCAAAAAATTTCAGAATTGCACCTTGCAATGCGGAGAAATTACTGTTTGTGCATTTACAATATTCATTGATTTTTGCCATTGAAAAACGTCCAGAAATGATTGAAGCTACTGACTGAATGAAAGGAGCTGGCATCTCACTCTCTTTGAATCTTCTTTATCATGCTAAGAGGAGCAGGAAAAAGCAAAAAATTTCAGAATTGCACCTTGCAATGCGGAGAAATTACTGTTTGTGCATTTACAATATTCATTGATTTTTGCCATTGAAAAATGTCCAGAAATGATTGAAGCTACTGACTGAATGAAAGGAGCTGGCATCTCACTCTCTTTGAATCTTCTTTATCATGCTAAGAGGAGCAGGAAAAAGCAAAAAATTTCAGAATTGCGCCTTGCAATGCGAAGAAATTACTGTTTGTGCATTTACAAAATTCATTGATTTTTGCCATTGAAAAACATCATGTTATTCATATACCAGAAATGATTGAAGCTACTGACTGAAGGAAAGGAGCTGGCATCTCACTCTCTTTGAATCTTCTTTATCATGCTAAGAGGAGCAGGAAAAAGCAAAAAATTTCAGAATTGCACCTTGCAATGCGGAGAATTTACTGTTTGTGCATTTACAATATTCATTGATTTTTGCCATTGAAAAACGTCCAGAAATTATTGAAGCTACTGACTGAATGAAAGGAGCTGGCATCTCACTCTCTTTGAATCTTCTTTATCATGCTAAGAGGAGCAGGAAAAAGCAAAAAATTTCAGAATTGCACCTTTCAATGCGGAGAAATTACAGTTTGTGCATTTACAATATTCATTGATTTTTGCCATTGAAAAACGTCCAGAAATGATTGAAGCTACTGACTGAATGAAAGGAGCTGGCATCTCACTCTCTTTGAATCTTCTTTATCATGCTAAGAGGAGCAGGAAAAAGCAAAAAATTTCAGAATTGCACCTTGCAATGCGGAGAAATTACTGTTTGTGCATTTACAATATTCGTTGATTTTTGCCATTGAAAAACGTCCAGAAATGATTGAAGCTACTGACTGAATGAAAGGAGCTGGCATCTCACTCTCTTTGAATCTTCTTTATCATGCTAAGAGGAGCAGGAAAAAGCAAAAAATTTCAGAATTGCACCTTGCAATGCGGAGAAATTACTGTTTGTGCATTTTCAATATTCATTGATTTTTGCCATTGAAAAACATCATGTTATTCATATACCAGAAATGTTTGAAGCTACTGACTGAATGAAAGGAGCTGGCATCTCACTCTCTTTGAATCTTCTTTATCATGCTAAGAGGAGCAGGAAAAAGCAAAAAATTTCAGAATTGCACCTTGCAATGCGGAGAAATTACTGTTTGTGCATTTACAATATTCATTGATTTTTGCCATTGAAAAACATAATGTTATTCATATACCAGAAATGTTTGAAGATACTGACTGAATGAAAGGAGCTGGCATCTCAATCTCTTTGAATCTTCTTTATCATGCTAAGAGGAGCATGAAAAAGCAAAAAATTTCAGAATTTCACCTTGCAATGTGGAGAAATTACTGTTTGTGCATTTACAATATTCATTGATTTTTACCATTGAAAAACGTCCAGAAATGATTGAAGCTACTGACTGAATGAAAGTAGCTGGCATCTCACTCTCTTTGAATCTTCTTTATCATGCTAAGAGGAGCAGGAAAAAGCAAAAAATTTCAGACTTGCACCTTGCAATGCGGAGAAATTACTGTTTGTGCATTTACAATATTCATTGATTTTTGCCATTGAAAAACATCATGTTATTCATATACCAGAAATGTTTGAAGCTACTGACTGAATGAAAGGAGCTGGCATCTCACTCTCTTTGAATCTTCTTTATCATGCTAAGAGGAACAGAAAAAAGCAAAAAATTTCAGACTTGCACCTTGCAATGCGGAGAAATTACTGTTTGTGCATTTACAATATTCATTGATTTTTGCCATTGAAAAACATCATGTTATTCATATACCAGAAATGTTTGAAGCTACTGACTGAATGAAAGGAGCTGGCATCTCACTCTCTTTGAATCTTCTTTATCATGCTAAGAGGAGCAGGAAAAAGCAAAAAATTTCAGAATTGCACCTTGCAATGCGGAGAAATTACTGTTTGTGCATTTACAATATTCATTGATTTTTGCCATTGAAAAACGTCCAGAAATGATTGAAGGTACTGACTGAATGAAAGGAGCTGGCATCTCACTCTCTTTGAATCTTCTTTATCATGCTAAGAGGAGCAGGAAAAAGCAAAAAATTTCAGAATTGCAACTTGCAATGCGGAGAAATTACTGTTTGTGCATTTACAATATTCATTGATTTTTGCCATTGAAAAACGTCCAGAAATGATTGAAGCTACTGACTGAATGAAAGGAGCTGGCATCTCACTCTCTTTGAATCTTCTTTATCATGCTAAGTGGAGCAGGAAAAAGCAAAAAATTTCAGAATTGCACCTTGCAATGCGGAGAAATTACAGTTTGTGCATTTACAATATTCATTGATTTTTGCCATTGAAAAACGTTGAGAAATGATTGAAGCTACTGACTGAATGAAAGGAGCTGGCATCTCACTCTCTTTGAATCTTCTTTATCATGCTAAGAGGAGCAGGAAAAAGCAAAAAATTTCAGAATTGCACCTTGCAATGCGGAGAAATTACTGTTTGTGCATTTACAATATTCGTTGATTTTTGCCATTGAAAAACGTCCAGAAATGATTGAAGCTACTGACTGAATGAAAGGAGCTGGCATCTCACTCTCTTTGAATCTTCTTTATCATGCTAAGAGGAGCAGGAAAAAGCAAAAAATTTCAGAATTGCACCTTGCAATGCGGAGAAATTACAGTTTGTGCATTTACAATATTCATTGATTTTTGCCATTGAAAAACGTCCAGAAATGATTGAAGCTACTGACTGAATGAAAGGAGCTGGCATCTCACTCTCTTTGAATCTTCTTTATCATGCTAAGAGGAGCAGGAAAAAGCAAAAAATTTCAGAATTGCACCTTGCAATGCGGAGAATTTACTGTTTGTGCATTTACAATATTCATTGATTTTTGCCATTGAAAAACATGTTATTCATATACCAGAAATGTTTGAAGCTCCTGACTGAATGAAAGGAGCTGGCACCTCACTCTCTTTGAATCTTCTTTATCATGCTAAGAGGAGCAGGAAAAAGCAAAAAATTTCAGAATTGCACCTTGCAATGCGGAGAAATTACTGTTTGTGCATTTACAATATTCATTGATTTTTGCCATTGAAAAACGTCCAGAAATGATTGAAGCTACTGACTGAATGAAAGGAGCTGGCATCTCACTCTCTTTGAATCTTCTTTATCATGCTAAGAGGAGCAGGAAAAAGCAAAAAATTTCAGAATTGCACCTTGCAATGCGGAGAAATTACTGTTTGTGCATTTACAATATTCATTGATTTTTGCCATTGAAAAATGTCCAGAAATGATTGAAGCTACTGACTGAATGAAAGGAGCTGGCATCTCACTCTCTTTGAATCTTCTTTATCATGCTAAGAGGAGCAGGAAAAAGCAAAAAATTTCAGAATTGCGCCTTGCAATGCGGAGAAATTACTGTTTGTGCATTTACAAAATTCATTGATTTTTGCCATTGAAAAACATCATGTTATTCATATACCAGAAATGATTGAAGCTACTGACTGAAGGAAAGGAGCTGGCATCTCACTCTCTTTGAATCTTCTTTATCATGCTAAGAGGAGCAGGAAAAAGCAAAAAATTTCAGAATTGCAACTTGCAATGCGGAGAATTTACTGTTTGTGCATTTACAATATTCATTGATTTTTGCCATTGAAAAACGTCCAGAAATAATTGAAGCTACTGACTGAATGAAAGGAGCTGGCATCTCACTCTCTTTGAATCTTCTTTATCATGCTAAGAGGAGCAGGAAAAAGCAAAAAATTTCAGAATTGCACCTTGCAATGCGGAGAAATTACAGTTTGTGCATTTACAATATTCATTGATTTTTGCCATTGAAAAACGTCCAGAAATGATTGAAGCTACTGACTGAATGAAAGGAGCTGGCATCTCACTCTCTTTGAATCTTCTTTATCATGCTAAGAGGAGCAGGAAAAAGCAAGAAATTTCAGAATTGCACCTTGCAATGCGGAGAAATTACTGTTTGTGCATTTACAATATTCGTTGATTTTTGCCATTGAAAAACGTCCAGAAATGATTGAAGCTACTGACTGAATGAAAGGAGCTGGCATCTCACTCTCTTTGAATCTTCTTTATCATGCTAAGAGGAGCAGGAAAAAGCAAAAAATTTCAGAATTGCACCTTGTAATGCGGAGAAATTACAGTTTGTGCATTTACAATATTCATTGATTTTTGCCATTGAAAAACGTCCAGAAATGATTGAAGCTACTGACTGAATGAAAGGAGCTGGCATCTCACTCTCTTTGAATCTTCTTTATCATGCTAAGAGGAGCAGGAAAAAGCAAAAAATTTCAGAATTGCACCTTGCAATGCGGAGAAATTACTGTTTGTGCATTTACAATATTCATTGATTTTTGCCATTGAAAAACATGTTATTCATATACCAGAAATGTTTGAAGCTCCTGACTGAATGAAAGGAGCTGGCACCTCACTCTCTTTGAATCTTCTTTATCATGCTAAGAGGAGCAGGAAAAAGCAAAAAATTTCAGAATTGCACCTTGCAATGCGGAGAAATTACTGTTTGTGCATTTACAATATTCATTGATTTTTGCCATTGAAAAACGTCCAGAAATGATTGTAGCTACTGACTGAATGAAAGGAGCTGGCATCTCACTCTCTTTGAATCTTCTTTATCATGCTAAGAGGAGCAGGAAAAAGCAAAAAATTTCAGAATTGCACCTTGCAATGCGGAGAAATTACTGTTTGTGCATTTACAATATTCATTGATTTTTGCCACTGAAAAATGTCCAGAAATGATTGAAGCTACTGACTGAATGAAAGGAGCTGGCATCTCACTCTCTTTGAATCTTCTTTATCATGCTAAGAGGAGCAGGAAAAAGCAAAAAATTTCAGAATTGCGCCTTGCAATGCGGAGAAATTACTGTTTGTGCATTTACAAAATTCATTGATTTTTGCCATTGAAAAACATCATGTTATTCATATACCAGAAATGATTGAAGCTACTGACTGAAGGAAAGGAGCTGGCATCTCACTCTCTTTGAATCTTCTTTATCATGCTAAGAGGAGCAGGAAAAAGCAAAAAATTTCAGAATTGCACCTTGCAATGCGGAGAAATTACTGTTTGTGCATTTACAATATTCATTGATTTTTGCGATTGAAAAACATCATGTTATTCATATACCAGAAATGATTGAAGCTACTGACTGAATGAAAGGAGCTGGCATCTCACTCTCTTTGAATCTTCTTTATCATGCTAAGAGGAGCAGGAAAAAGCAAAAAATTTCAGAATTGCACCTTGCAATGCGGAGAAATTACAGTTTGTGCATTTACAATATTCATTGATTTTTGCCATTGAAAAACGTCCAGAAATGATTGAAGCTACTGACTGAATGAAAGGAGCTGGCATCTCACTCTCTTTGAATCTTCTTTATCATGCTAAGAGGAGCAGGAAAAAGCAAAAAATTTCAGAATTGCACCTTGCAATGCGGAGAAATTACTGTTTGTGCATTTACAATATTCATTGATTTTTGCCATTGAAAAACGTCCAGAAATGATTGAAGGTACTGACTGAATGAAAGGAGCTGGCATCTCACTCTCTTTGAATCTTCTTTATCATGCTAAGAGGAGCAGGAAAAAGCAAAAAATTTCAGAATTGCACCTTGCAATGCGGAGAAATTACTGTTTGTGCATTTACAATATTCATTGATTTTTGCCATTGAAAAACGTCCAGAAATGATTGAAGCTACTGACTGAATGAAAGGAGCTGGCATCTCACTCTCTTTGAATCTTCTTTATCATGCTAAGAGGAGCAGGAAAAAGCAAAAAATTTCAGAATTGCACCTTGCAATGCGGAGAAATTACTGTTTGTGCATTTACAATATTCATTGATTTTTGCCATTGAAAAATGTCCAGAAATGATTGAAGCTACTGACTGAATGAAAGGAGCTGGCATCTCACTCTCTTTGAATCTTCTTTATCATGCTAAGAGGAGCAGGAAAAAGCAAAAAATTTCAGAATTGCGCCTTGCAATGCGGAGAAATTACTGTTTGTGCATTTACAAAATTCATTGATTTTTGCCATTGAAAAACATCATGTTATTCATATACCAGAAATGATTGAAGCTACTGACTGAAGGAAAGGATCTGGCATCTCACTCTCTTTGAATCTTCTTTATCATGCTTAGAGGAGCAGGAAAAAGCAAAAAATTTCAGAATTGCACCTTGCAATGCGGAGAAATTACTGTTTGTGCATTTACAATATTCATTGATTTTTGCCATTGAAAAACGTCCAGAAATGATTGAAGCTACTGACTGAATGAAAGGAGCTGGCATCTCACTCTCTTTGAATCTTCTTTATCATGCTAAGAGGAGCAGGAAAAAGCAAAAAATTTCAGAATTGCACCTTGCAATGCGGAGAAATTACTGTTTGTGCATTTACAATATTCATTGATTTTTGCTATTGAAAAACATCATGTTATTCATATACCAGAAATGATTGAAGCTACTGACTGAATGAAAGGAGCTGGCATCTCACTCTCTTTGAATCTTCTTTATCATGCTAAGAGGAGCAGGAAAAAGCAAAAAATTTCAGAATTGCACCTTGCAATGCGGAGAAATTACAGTTTGTGCATTTACAATATTCATTGATTTTTGCCATTGAAAAACGTCCAGAAATGATTGAAGCTACTGACTGAATGAAAGGAGCTGGCATCTCACTCTCTTTGAATCTTCTTTATCATGCTAAGAGGAGCAGGAAAAAGCAAAAAATTTCAGAATTGCACCTTGCAATGCGGAGAAATTACTGTTTGTGCATTTACAATATTCATTGATTTTTGCCATTGAAAAACGTCCAGAAATGATTGAAGGTACTGACTGAATGAAAGGAGCTGGCATCTCACTCTCTTTGAATCTTCTTTATCATGCTAAGAGGAGCAGGAAAAAGCAAAAAATTTCAGAATGCACCTTGCAATGCGGAGAAATTACTGTTTGTGCATTTACAATATTCATTGATTTTTGCCATTGAAAAACGTCCAGAAATGATTGAAGCTACTGACTGAATGAAAGGAGCTGGCATCTCACTCTCTTTGAATCTTCTTTATCATGCTAAGAGGAGCAGGAAAAAGCAAAAAATTTCAGAATTGCACCTTGCAATGCGGAGAAATTACTGTTTGTGCATTTACAATATTCATTGATTTTTGCCATTGAAAAATGTCCAGAAATGATTGAAGCTACTGACTGAATGAAAGGAGCTGGCATCTCACTCTCTTTGAATCTTCTTTATCATGCTAAGAGGAGCAGGAAAAAGCAAAAAATTTCAGAATTGCGCCTTGCAATGCGGAGAAATTACTGTTTGTGCATTTACAAAATTCATTGATTTTTGCCATTGAAAAACATCATGTTATTCATATACCAGAAATGATTGAAGCTACTGACTGAAGGAAAGGATCTGGCATCTCACTCTCTTTGAATCTTCTTTATCATGCTTAGAGGAGCAGGAAAAAGCAAAAAATTTCAGAATTGCACCT
This sequence comes from Phyllobates terribilis, assembly GCF_046119375.1. NCBI lineage: Eukaryota > Metazoa > Chordata > Amphibia > Anura > Dendrobatidae > Phyllobates > Phyllobates terribilis. The sequence goes on along the minus strand of NW_027364080.1, from coordinate 97,645 downwards.
TGCAATGCGGAGAAATTACTGTTTGTGCATTTACAATATTCATTGATTTTTGCCATTGAAAAACGTCCAGAAATGATTGAAGCTACTGACTGAATGAAAGGAGCTGGCATCTCACTCTCTTTGAATCTTCTTTATCATGCTAAGAGGAGCAGGAAAAAGCAAAAAATTTCAGAATTGCACCTTGCAATGCGGAGAAATTACTGTTTGTGCATTTACAATATTCAGTGATTTTTGCGATTGAAAAACATCATGTTATTCATATACCAGAAATGATTGAAGCTACTGACTGAATGAAAGGAGCTGGCATCTCACTCTCTTTGAATCTTCTTTATCATGCTAAGAGGAGCAGGAAAAAGTAAAAAATTTCAGAATTGCACCTTGCAATGCGGAGAAATTACTGTTTGTGCATTTACAATATTCAATGATTTTTGCCATTGAAAAACGTCCAGAAATGATTGAAGCTACTGACTGAATGAAATGAGCTGGCATCTCACTCTCTTTGAATCTTGTTTATCATGCTAAGAGGAGCAGGAAAAGCAAAAAATTTCAGAATTGCACCTTGCAATGCGGAGAAATTACTGTTTGTGCATTTACAATATTCATTGATTTTTGCCATTGAAAAACGTCCAGAAATGATTGAAGCTACTGACTGAATGAAAGGAGCTGGCATCTCACTCTCTTTGAATCTTCTTTATCATGCTAAGAGGAGCAGGAAAAAGCAAAAAATTTCAGAATTGCACCTTGCAATGCGGAGAAATTACTGTTTGTGCATTTACAATATTCATTGATTTTTGCCATTGAAAAACATCATGTTATTCATATACCAGAAATGATTGAAGCTACTGACTGAATGAAAGGAGCTGGCATCTCACTCTCTTTGAATCTTCTTTATCATGCTAAGAGGAGCAGGAAAAAGTAAAAAATTTCAGAATTGCACCTTGCAATGCGGAGAAATTACTGTTTGTGCATTTATAATATTCAATGATTTTTGCCATTGAAAAACGTCCAGAAATGATTGAAGCTACTGACTGAACGAAAGGAGCTGGCATCACACTCTCTTTGAATCTTCTTTATCATGCTAAGAGGAGCAGGAAAAAGCAAAAAATTTCAGAATTGCACCTTGCAATGCGGAGAAATTACTGTTTGTGCATTTACAATATTCATTGATTTTTGCCATTGAAAAACATCATGTTATTCATGTACCAGAAATGTTTGAAGCTACTGACTGAATGAAAGGAGCTGGCATCTCACTCTCTTTGAATCTTCTTTATCATGCTAAGAGGAGCAGGAAAAAGCAAAAAATTTCAGAATTGCACATTGCAATGCGGAGAAATTACTGTTTGTGCATTTACAATATTCATTGATTTTTGCCATTGAAAAACGTCCAGAAATGATTGAAGCTACTGACTGAATGAAAGGAGCTGGCATCTCACTCTCTTTGAATCTTCTTTATCATGCTAAGAGGAGCAGGAAAAAGCAAAAAATTTCAGAATTGCACCTTGCAATGCGGAGAAATTACTGTTTGTGCATTTACAATATTCATTGATTTTTGCCATTGAAAAACGTCCAGAAATGATTGAAGCTACTGACTGAATGAAAGGAGCTGGCATCTCACTCTCTTTGAATCTTCTTTATCATGCTAAGAGGAGCAGGAAAAAGCAAAAAATTTCAGAATTGCGCCTTGCAATGCGGAGAAATTACTGTTTGTGCATTTACAATATTCATTGATTTTTGCCATTGAAAAATGTCCAGAAATGATTGAAGCTACTGACTGAATGAAAGGAGCTGGCATCTCACTCTCTTTGAATCTTCTTTATCATGCTAAGAGGAGCAGGAAAAAGCAAAAAATTTCAGAATTGCGCCTTGCAATGCGGAGAAATTACTGTTTGTGCATTTACAAAATTCATTGATTTTTGCCATTGAAAAACATCATGTTATTCATATACCAGAAATGATTGAAGCTACTGACTGAAGGAAAGGATCTGGCATCTCACTCTCTTTGAATCTTCTTTATCATGCTAAGAGGAGCAGGAAAAAGCAAAAAATTTCAGAATTGCACCTTGCAATGCGGAGAAATTACTGTTTGTGCATTTACAATATTCATTGATTTTTGCCATTGAAAAACGTCCAGAAATGATTGAAGCTACTGACTGAATGAAAGGAGCTGGCATCTCACTCTCTTTGAATCTTCTTTATCATGCTAAGAGGAGCAGGAAAAAGCAAAAAATTTCAGAATTGCACCTTGCAATGCGGAGAAATTACTGTTTGTGCATTTACAATATTCATTGATTTTTGCCATTGAAAAACGTCCAGAAATGATTGAAGCTACTGACTGAATGAAAGGAGCTGGCATCTCACTCTCTTTGAATCTTCTTTATCATGCTAAGAGGAGCAGGAAAAAGCAAAAAATTTCAGAATTGCACCTTGCAATGCGGAGAAATTACTGTTTGTGCATTTACAATATTCATTGATTTTTGCCATTGAAAAATGTCCAGAAATGATTGAAGCTACTGACTGAATGAAAGGAGCTGGCATCTCACTCTCTTTGAATCTTCTTTATCATGCTAAGAGGAGCAGGAAAAAGCAAAAAATTTCAGAATTGCGCCTTGCAATGCGGAGAAATTACTGTTTGTGCATTTACAAAATTCATTGATTTTTGCCATTGAAAAACATCATGTTATTCATATACCAGAAATGATTGAAGCTACTGACTGAAGGAAAGGATCTGGCATCTCACTCTCTTTGAATCTTCTTTATCATGCTAAGAGGAGCAGGAAAAAGCAAAAAATTTCAGAATTGCACCTTGCAATGCAGAGAAATTACTCTTTGTGCATTTACAATATTCATTGATTTTTGTCATTGAAAAACGTCCAGAAATGATTGAAGCTACTGACTGAATGAAAGGAGCTGGCATCTCACTCTCTTTGAATCTTCTTTATCATGCTAAGAGGAGCAGGAAAAAGCAAAAAATTTCAGAATTGCACCTTGCAATGCGGAGAAATTACTGTTTGTGCATTTACAATATTCATTGATTTTTGCCATTGAAAAATGTCCAGAAATGATTGAAGCTACTGACTGAATGAAAGGAGCTGGCATCTCACTCTCTTTGAATCTTCTTTATCATGCTAAGAGGAGCAGGAAAAAGCAAAAAATTTCAGAATTGCACATTGCAATGCGGAGAAATTACTGTTTGTGCATTTACAATATTCATTGATTTTTGCCATTGAAAAACGTCCAGAAATGATTGAAGCTACTGACTGAATGAAAGGAGCTGGCATCTCACTCTCTTTGAATCTTCTTTATCATGCTAAGAGGAGCAGGAAAAAGCAAAAAATTTCAGAATTGCACCTTGCAATGCGGAGAAATTACTGTTTGTGCATTTACAATATTCATTGATTTTTGCCATTGAAAAACGTCCAGAAATGATTGAAGCTACTGACTGAATGAAAGGAGCTGGCATCTCACTCTCTTTGAATCTTCTTTATCATGCTAAGAGGAGCAGGAAAAAGCAAAAAATTTCAGAATTGCACCTTGCAATGCGGAGAAATTACTGTTTGTGCATTTACAATATTCATTGATTTTTGCCATTGAAAAATGTCCAGAAATGATTGAAGCTACTGACTGAATGAAAGGAGCTGGCATCTCACTCTCTTTGAATCTTCTTTATCATGCTAAGAGGAGCAGGAAAAAGCAAAAAATTTCAGAATTGCGCCTTGCAATGCGGAGAAATTACTGTTTGTGCATTTACAAAATTCATTGATTTTTGCCATTGAAAAACATCATGTTATTCATATACCAGAAATGATTGAAGCTACTGACTGAAGGAAAGGATCTGGCATCTCACTCTCTTTGAATCTTCTTTATCATGCTAAGAGGAGCAGGAAAAAGCAAAAAATTTCAGAATTGCACCTTGCAATGCGGAGAAATTACTGTTTGTGCATTTACAATATTCATTGATTTTTGCCATTGAAAAACGTCCAGAAATGATTGAAGCTACTGACTGAATGAAAGGAGCTGGCATCTCACTCTCTTTGAATCTTCTTTATCATGCTAAGAGGAGCAGGAAAAAGCAAAAAATTTCAGAATTGCACCTTGCAATGCGGAGAAATTACTGTTTGTGCATTTACAATATTCATTGATTTTTGCCATTGAAAAACGTCCAGAAATGATTGAAGCTACTGACTGAATGAAAGGAGCTGGCATCTCACTCTCTTTGAATCTTCTTTATCATGCTAAGAGGAGCAGGAAAAAGCAAAAAATTTCAGAATTGCGCCTTGCAATGCGGAGAAATTACTGTTTGTGCATTTACAATATTCATTGATTTTTGCCATTGAAAAATGTCCAGAAATGATTGAAGCTACTGACTGAATGAAAGGAGCTGGCATCTCACTCTCTTTGAATCTTCTTTATCATGCTAAGAGGAGCAGGAAAAAGCAAAAAATTTCAGAATTGCGCCTTGCAATGCGGAGAAATTACTGTTTGTGCATTTACAAAATTCATTGATTTTTGCCATTGAAAAACATCATGTTATTCATATACCAGAAATGATTGAAGCTACTGACTGAAGGAAAGGATCTGGCATCTCACTCTCTTTGAATCTTCTTTATCATGCTAAGAGGAGCAGGAAAAAGCAAAAAATTTCAGAATTGCACCTTGCAATGCGGAGAAATTACTGTTTGTGCATTTACAATATTCATTGATTTTTGCCATTGAAAAACGTCCAGAAATGATTGAAGCTACTGACTGAATGAAAGGAGCTGGCATCTCACTCTCTTTGAATCTTCTTTATCATGCTAAGAGGAGCAGGAAAAAGCAAAAAATTTCAGAATTGCACCTTGCAATGCGGAGAAATTACTGTTTGTGCATTTACAATATTCATTGATTTTTGCGATTGAAAAACATCATGTTATTCATATACCAGAAATGATTGAAGCTACTGACTGAATGAAAGGAGCTGGCATCTCACTCTCTTTGAATCTTCTTTATCATGCTAAGAGGAGCAGGAAAAAGTAAAAAATTTCAGAATTGCACCTTGCAATGCGGAGAAATTACTGTTTGTGCATTTACAATATTCAATGATTTTTGCCATTGAAAAACGTCCAGAAATGATTGAAGCTACTGACTGAATGAAAGGAGCTGGCATCTCACTCTCTTTGAATCTTCTTTATCATGCTAAGAGGAGCAGGAAAAAGCAAAAAATTTCAGAATTGCACCTTGCAATGCAGAGAAATTACTGTTTGTGCATTTACAATATTCATTGATTTTTGTCATTGAAAAACGTCCAGAAATGATTGAAGCTACTGACTGAATGAAAGGAGCTGGCATCTCACTCTCTTTGAATCTTCTTTATCATGCTAAGAGGAGCAGGAAAAAGCAAAAAATTTCAGAATTGCACCTTGCAATGTGGAGAAATTACTGTTTGTGCATTTACAATATTCATTGATTTTTGCCATTGAAAAATGTCCAGAAATGATTGAAGCTACTGACTGAATGAAAGGAGCTGGCATCTCACTCTCTTTGAATCTTCTTTATCATGCTAAGAGGAGCAGGAAAAAGCAAAAAATTTCAGAATTGCACATTGCAATGTGGAGAAATTACTGTTTGTGCATTTACAATATTCATTGATTTTTGCCATTGAAAAACGTCCAGAAATGATTGAAGCTACTGACTGAATGAAAGGAGCTGGCATCTCACTCTCTTTGAATCTTCTTTATCATGCTAAGAGGAGCAGGAAAAAGCAAAAAATTTCAGAATTGCACCTTGCAATGCGGAGAAATTACTGTTTGTGCATTTACAATATTCATTGATTTTTGCCATTGAAAAACGTCCAGAAATGATTGAAGCTACTGACTGAATGAAAGGAGCTGGCATCTCACTCTCTTTGAATCTTCTTTATCATGCTAAGAGGAGCAGGAAAAAGCAAAAAATTTCAGAATTGCACCTTGCAATGCGGAGAAATTACTGTTTGTGCATTTACAATATTCATTGATTTTTGCCATTGAAAAATGTCCAGAAATGATTGAAGCTACTGACTGAATGAAAGGAGCTGGCATCTCACTCTCTTTGAATCTTCTTTATCATGCTAAGAGGAGCAGGAAAAAGCAAAAAATTTCAGAATTGCGCCTTGCAATGCGGAGAAATTACTGTTTGTGCATTTACAAAATTCATTGATTTTTGCCATTGAAAAACATCATGTTATTCATATACCAGAAATGATTGAAGCTACTGACTGATGGAAAGGATCTGGCATCTCACTCTCTTTGAATCTTCTTTATCATGCTAAGAGGAGCAGGAAAAAGCAAAAAATTTCAGAATTGCACCTTGCAATGCGGAGAAATTACTGTTTGTGCATTTACAATATTCATTGATTTTTGCCATTGAAAAACGTCCAGAAATGATTGAAGCTACTGACTGAATGAAAGGAGCTGGCATCTCACTCTCTTTGAATCTTCTTTATCATGCTAAGAGGAGCAGGAAAAAGCAAAAAATTTCAGAATTGCACCTTGCAATGCGGAGAAATTACTGTTTGTGCATTTACAATATTCATTGATTTTTGCCATTGAAAAACGTCCAGAAATGATTGAAGCTACTGACTGAATGAAAGGAGCTGGCATCTCACTCTCTTTGAATCTTCTTTATCATGCTAAGAGGAGCAGGAAAAAGCAAAAAATTTCAGAATTGCACCTTGCAATGCGGAGAAATTACTGTTTGTGCATTTACAATATTCATTGATTTTTGCCATTGAAAAATGTCCAGAAATGATTGAAGCTACTGACTGAATGAAAGGAGCTGGCATCTCACTCTCTTTGAATCTTCTTTATCATGCTAAGAGGAGCAGGAAAAAGCAAAAAATTTCAGAATTGCGCCTTGCAATGCGGAGAAATTACTGTTTGTGCATTTACAAAATTCATTGATTTTTGCCATTGAAAAACATCATGTTATTCATATACCAGAAATGATTGAAGCTACTGACTGAAGGAAAGGATCTGGCATCTCACTCTCTTTGAATCTTCTTTATCATGCTAAGAGGAGCAGGAAAAAGCAAAAAATTTCAGAATTGCACCTTGCAATGCGGAGAAATTACTGTTTGTGCATTTACAATATTCATTGATTTTTGCCATTGAAAAACGTCCAGAAATGATTGAAGCTACTGACTGAATGAAAGGAGCTGGCATCTCACTCTCTTTGAATCTTCTTTATCATGCTAAGAGGAGCAGGAAAAAGCAAAAAATTTCAGAATTGCACCTTGCAATGCGGAGAAATTACTGTTTGTGCATTTACAATATTCATTGATTTTTGCGATTGAAAAACATCATGTTATTCATATACCAGAAATGATTGAAGCTACTGACTGAATGAAAGGAGCTGGCATCTCACTCTCTTTGAATCTTCTTTATCATGCTAAGAGGAGCAGGAAAAAGTAAAAAATTTCAGAATTGCACCTTGCAATGCGGAGAAATTACTGTTTGTGCATTTACAATATTCAATGATTTTTGCCATTGAAAAACGTCCAGAAATGATTGAAGCTACTGACTGAATGAAAGGAGCTGGCATCTCACTCTCTTTGAATCTTGTTTACCATGCTAAGAGGAGCAGGAAAAAGCAAAAAATTTCAGAATTGCACCTTGCAATGCGGAGAAATTACTGTTTGTGCATTTACAATATTCATTGATTTTTGCCATTGAAAAACGTCCAGAAATGATTGAAGCTACTGACTGAATGAAAGGAGCTGGCATCTCACTCTCTTTGAATCTTCTTTATCATGCTAAGAGGAGCAGGAAAAAGCAAAAAATTTCAGAATTGCACCTTGCAATGCGGAGAAATTACTGTTTGTGCATTTACAATATTCATTGATTTTTGCTATTGAAAAACATCATGTTATTCATATACCAGAAATGATTGAAGCTACTGACTGAATGAAAGGAGCTGGCATCTCACTCTCTTTGAATCTTCTTTATCATGCTAAGAGGAGCAGGAAAAAGCAAAAAATTTCAGAATTGCACCTTGCAATGCGGAGAAATTACAGTTTGTGCATTTACAATATTCATTGATTTTTGCCATTGAAAAACGTCCAGAAATGATTGAAGCTACTGACTGAATGAAAGGAGCTGGCATCTCACTCTCTTTGAATCTTCTTTATCATGCTAAGAGGAGCAGGAAAAAGCAAAAAATTTCAGAATTGCACCTTGCAATGCGGAGAAATTACTGTTTGTGCATTTACAATATTCATTGATTTTTGCCATTGAAAAACGTCCAGAAATGATTGAAGGTACTGACTGAATGAAAGGAGCTGGCATCTCGCTCTCTTTGAATCTTCTTTATCATGCTAAGAGGAGCAGGAAAAAGCAAAAAATTTCAGAATTGCACCTTGCAATGCGGAGAAATTACTGTTTGTGCATTTACAATATTCATTGATTTTTGCCATTGAAAAACGTCCAGAAATGATTGTAGCTACTGACTGAATGAAAGGAGCTGGCATCTCACTCTCTTTGAATCTTCTTTATCATGCTAAGAGGAGCAGGAAAAAGCAAAAAATTTCAGAATTGCACCTTGCAATGCGGAGAAATTACTGTTTGTGCATTTACAATATTCATTGATTTTTGCCATTGAAAAACATCATGTTATTCATATACCAGAAATGTTTGAAGCTACTGACTGAATGAAAGGAGCTGACATCTCACTCTCTTTGAATCTTCTTTATCATGCTAAGAGGAGCAGGAAAAAGCAAAAAATTTCAGAATTGCGCCTTGCAATGCGGAGAAATTACTGTTTGTGCATTTACAAAATTCATTGATTTTTGCCATTGAAAAACATCATGTTATTCATATACCAGAAATGATTGAAGCTACTGACTGAAGGAAAGGATCTGGCATCTCACTCTCTTTGAATCTTCTTTATCATGCTAAGAGGAGCAGGAAAAAGCAAAAAATTTCAGAATTGCACCTTGCAATGCGGAGAAATTACTGTTTGTGCATTTACAATATTCATTGATTTTTGCCATTGAAAAACGTCCAGAAATGATTGAAGCTACTGACTGAATGAAAGGAGCTGGCATCTCACTCTCTTTGAATCTTCTTTATCATGCTAAGAGGAGCAGGAAAAAGCAAAAAATTTCAGAATTGCACCTTGCAATGCGGAGAAATTACTGTTTGTGCATTTACAATATTCATTGATTTTTGCGATTGAAAAACATCATGTTATTCATATACCAGAAATGATTGAAGCTACTGACTGAATGAAAGGAGCTGGCATCTCACTCTCTTTGAATCTTCTTTATCATGCTAAGAGGAGCAGGAAAAAGTAAAAAATTTCAGAATTGCACCTTGCAATGCGGAGAAATTACTGTTTGTGCATTTACAATATTCAATGATTTTTGCCATTGAAAAACGTCCAGAAATGATTGAAGCTACTGACTGAATGAAAGGAGCTGGCATCTCACTCTCTTTGAATCTTGTTTACCATGCTAAGAGGAGCAGGAAAAAGCAAAAAATTTCAGAATTGCACCTTGCAATGCGGAGAAATTACTGTTTGTGCATTTACAATATTCATTGATTTTTGCCATTGAAAAACGTCCAGAAATGATTGAAGCTACTGACTGAATGAAAGGAGCTGGCATCTCACTCTCTTTGAATCTTCTTTATCATGCTAAGAGGAGCAGGAAAAAGCAAAAAATTTCAGAATTGCACCTTGCAATGCGGAGAAATTACTGTTTGTGCATTTACAATATTCATTGATTTTTGCTATTGAAAAACATCATGTTATTCATATACCAGAAATGATTGAAGCTACTGACTGAATGAAAGGAGCTGGCATCTCACTCTCTTTGAATCTTCTTTATCATGCTAAGAGGAGCAGGAAAAAGCAAAAAATTTCAGAATTGCACCTTGCAATGCGGAGAAATTACAGTTTGTGCATTTACAATATTCATTGATTTTTGCCATTGAAAAACGTCCAGAAATGATTGAAGCTACTGACTGAATGAAAGGAGCTGGCATCTCACTCTCTTTGAATCTTCTTTATCATGCTAAGAGGAGCAGGAAAAAGCAAAAAATTTCAGAATTGCACCTTGCAATGCGGAGAAATTACTGTTTGTGCATTTACAATATTCATTGATTTTTGCCATTGAAAAACGTCCAGAAATGATTGAAGGTACTGACTGAATGAAAGGAGCTGGCATCTCGCTCTCTTTGAATCTTCTTTATCATGCTAAGAGGAGCAGGAAAAAGCAAAAAATTTCAGAATTGCACCTTGCAATGCGGAGAAATTACTGTTTGTGCATTTACAATATTCATTGATTTTTGCCATTGAAAAACGTCCAGAAATGATTGAAGCTACTGACTGAATGAAAGGAGCTGGCATCTCACTCTCTTTGAATCTTCTTTATCATGCTAAGAGGAGCAGGAAAAAGCAAAAAATTTCAGAATTGCACCTTGCAATGCGGAGAAATTACTGTTTGTGCATTTACAATATTCATTGATTTTTGCCATTGAAAAATGTCCAGAAATGATTGAAGCTACTGACTGAATGAAAGGAGCTGGCATCTCACTCTCTTTGAATCTTCTTTATCATGCTAAGAGGAGCAGGAAAAAGCAAAAAATTTCAGAATTGCGCCTTGCAATGCGGAGAAATTACTGTTTGTGCATTTACAAAATTCATTGATTTTTGCCATTGAAAAACATCATGTTATTCATATACCAGAAATGATTGAAGCTACTGACTGAAGGAAAGGATATGGCATCTCACTCTCTTTGAATCTTCTTTATCATGCTTAGAGGAGCAGGAAAAAGCAAAAAATTTCAGAATTGCACCTTGCAATGCGGAGAAATTACTGTTTGTGCATTTACAATATTCATTGATTTTTGCCATTGAAAAACGTCCAGAAATGATTGAAGCTACTGACTGAATGAAAGGAGCTGGCATCTCACTCTCTTTGAATCTTCTTTATCATGCTAAGAGGAGCAGGAAAAAGCAAAAAATTTCAGAATTGCACCTTGCAATGCGGAGAAATTACTGTTTGTGCATTTACAATATTCATTGATTTTTGCGATTGAAAAACATCATGTTATTCATATACCAGAAATGATTGAAGCTACTGACTGAATGAAAGGAGCTGGCATCTCACTCTCTTTGAATCTTCTTTATCATGCTAAGAGGAGCAGGAAAAAGTAAAAAATTTCAGAATTGCACCTTGCAATGCGGAGAAATTACTGTTTGTGCATTTACAATATTCATTGATTTTTGCCATTGAAAAACGTCCAGAAATGATTGAAGCTACTGACTGAATGAAAGGAGCTGGCATCTCACTCTCTTTGAATCTTCTTTATCATGCTAAGAGGAGCAGGAAAAAGCAAAAAATTTCAGAATTGCACCTTGCAATGCGGAGAAATTACTGTTTGTGCATTTACAATATTCATTGATTTTTGCTATTGAAAAACATCATGTTATTCATATACCAGAAATGATTGAAGCTACTGACTGAATGAAAGGAGCTGGCATCTCACTCTCTTTGAATCTTCTTTATCATGCTAAGAGGAGCAGGAAAAAGCAAAAAATTTCAGAATTGCACCTTGCAATGCGGAGAAATTACAGTTTGTGCATTTACAATATTCATTGATTTTTGCCATTGAAAAACGTCCAGAAATGATTGAAGCTACTGACTGAATGAAAGGAGCTGGCATCTCACTCTCTTTGAATCTTCTTTATCATGCTAAGAGGAGCAGGAAAAAGCAAAAAATTTCAGAATTGCACCTTGCAATGCGGAGAAATTACTGTTTGTGCATTTACAATATTCATTGATTTTTGCCATTGAAAAAGGTCCAGAAATAATTGAAGGTACTGACTGAATGAAAGGAGCTGGCATCTCACTCTCTTTGAATCTTCTTTATCATGCAAAGAGGAGCAGGAAAAAGCAAAAAATTTCAGAATTGCACCTTGCAATGCGGAGAAATTACTGTTTGTGCATTTACAATATTCATTGATTTTTGCCATTGAAAAACGTCCAGAAATGATTGAAGCTACTGACTGAATGAAAGGAGCTGGCATCTCACTCTCTTTGAATCTTCTTTATCATGCTAAGAGGAGCAGGAAAAAGCAAAAAATTTCAGAATTGCACCTTGCAATGCGGAGAAATTACTGTTTGTGCATTTACAATATTCATTGATTTTTGCCATTGAAAAATGTCCAGAAATGATTGAAGCTACTGACTGAATGAAAGGAGCTGGCATCTCACTCTCTTTGAATCTTCTTTATCATGCTAAGAGGAGCAGGAAAAAGCAAAAAATTTCAGAATTGCGCCTTGCAATGCGGAGAAATTACTGTTTGTGCATTTACAAAATTCATTGATTTTTGCCATTGAAAAACATCATGTTATTCATATACCAGAAATGATTGAAGCTACTGACTGAAGGAAAGGATCTGGCATCTCACTCTCTTTGAATCTTCTTTATCATGCTTAGAGGAGCAGGAAAAAGCAAAAAATTTCAGAATTGCACCTTGCAATGCGGAGAAATTACTGTTTGTGCATTTACAACATTCATTGATTTTTGCCATTGAAAAACGTCCAGAAATGATTGAAGCTACTGACTGAATGAAAGGAGCTGGCATCTCACTCTCTTTGAATCTTCTTTATCATGCTAAGAGGAGCAGGAAAAAGCAAAAAATTTCAGAATTGCACCTTGCAATGCGGAGGAATTACTGTTTGTGCATTTACAATATTCATTGATTTTTGCGATTGAAAAACATCATGTTATTCATATACCAGAAATGATTGAAGCTACTGACTGAATGAAAGGAGCTGGCATCTCACTCTCTTTGAATCTTCTTTATCATGCTAAGAGGAGCAGGAAAAAGTAAAAAATTTCAGAATTGCACCTTGCAATGCGGAGAAATTACTGTTTGTGCATTTACAATATTCAATGATTTTTGCCATTGAAAAACGTCCAGAAATGATTGAAGCTACTGACTGAATGAAAGGAGCTGGCATCTCACTCTCTTTGAATCTTGTTTATCATGCTAAGAGGAGCAGGAAAAAGCAAAAAATTTCAGAATTGCACCTTGCAATGCGGAGAAATTACTGTTTGTGCATTTACAATATTCATTGATTTTTGCCATTGAAAAACGTCCAGAAATGATTGAAGCTACTGACTGAATGAAAGGAGCTGGCATCTCACTCTCTTTGAATCTTCTTTATCATGCTAAGAGGAGCAGGAAAAAGCAAAAAATTTCAGAATTGCACCTTGCAATGCGGAGAAATTACTGTTTGTGCATTTACAATATTCATTGATTTTTGCCATTGAAAAACATCATGTTATTCATATTCCAGAAATGATTGAAGCTACTGACTGAATGAAAGGAGCTGGCATCTCACTCTCTTTGAATCTTCTTTATCATGCTAAGAGGAGCAGGAAAAAGTAAAAAATTTCAGAATTGCACCTTGCAATGCGGAGAAATTACTGTTTGTGCATTTATAATATTCAATGATTTTTGCCATTGAAAAACGTCCAGAAATGATTGAAGCTACTGACTGAACGAAAGGAGCTGGCATCTCACTCTCTTTGAATCTTCTTTATCATGCTAAGAGGAGCAGGAAAAAGCAAAAAATTTCAGAATTGCACCTTGCAATGCGGAGAAATTACTGTTTGTGCATTTACAATATTCATTGATTTTTGCCATTGAAAAACATCATGTTATTCATGTACCAGAAATGTTTGAAGCTACTGACTGAATGAAAGGAGCTGGCATCTCACTCTCTTTGAATCTTCTTTATCATGCTAAGAGGAGCAGGAAAAAGCAAAAAATTTCAGAATTGCACATTGCAATGCGGAGAAATTACTGTTTGTGCATTTACAATATTCATTGATTTTTGCCATTGAAAAACGTCCAGAAATGATTGAAGCTACTGACTGAATGAAAGGAGCTGGCATCTCACTCTCTTTGAATCTTCTTTATCATGCTAAGAGGAGCAGGAAAAAGCAAAAAATTTCAGAATTGCACCTTGCAATGCGGAGAAATTACTGTTTGTGCATTTACAATATTCATTGATTTTTGCCATTGAAAAACGTCCAGAAATGATTGAAGCTACTGACTGAATGAAAGGAGCTGGCATCTCACTCTCTTTGAATCTTCTTTATCATGCTAAGAGGAGCAGGAAAAAGCAAAAAATTTCAGAATTGCACCTTGCAATGCGGAGAAATTACTGTTTGTGCATTTACAATATTCATTGATTTTTGCCATTGAAAAATGTCCAGAAATGATTGAAGCTACTGACTGAATGAAAGGAGCTGGCATCTCACTCTCTTTGAATCTTCTTTATCATGCTAAGAGGAGCAGGAAAAAGCAAAAAATTTCAGAATTGCGCCTTGCAATGCGGAGAAATTACTGTTTGTGCATTTACAAAATTCATTGATTTTTGCCATTGAAAAACATCATGTTATTCATATACCAGAAATGATTGAAGCTACTGACTGAAGGAAAGGATCTGGCATCTCACTCTCTTTGAATCTTCTTTATCATGCTAAGAGGAGCAGGAAAAAGCAAAAAATTTCAGAATTGCACCTTGCAATGCGGAGAAATTACTGTTTGTGCATTTACAATATTCATTGATTTTTGCCATTGAAAAACGTCCAGAAATGATTGAAGCTACTGACTGAATGAAAGGAGCTGGCATCTCACTCTCTTTGAATCTTCTTTATCATGCTAAGAGGAGCAGGAAAAAGCAAAAAATTTCAGAATTGCACCTTGCAATGCGGAGAAATTACTGTTTGTGCATTTACAATATTCATTGATTTTTGCCATTGAAAAACGTCCAGAAATGATTGAAGCTACTGACTGAATGAAAGGAGCTGGCATCTCACTCTCTTTGAATCTTCTTTATCATGCTAAGAGGAGCAGGAAAAAGCAAAAAATTTCAGAATTGCACCTTGCAATGCGGAGAAATGACTGTTTGTGCATTTACAATATTCATTGATTTTTGCCATTGAAAAATGTCCAGAAATGATTGAAGCTACTGACTGAATGAAAGGAGCTGGCATCTCACTCTCTTTGAATCTTCTTTATCATGCTAAGAGGAGCAGGAAAAAGCAAAAAATTTCAGAATTGCGCCTTGCAATGCGGAGAAATTACTGTTTGTGCATTTACAAAATTCATTGATTTTTGCCATTGAAAAACATCATGTTATTCATATACCAGAAATGATTGAAGCTACTGACTGAAGGAAAGGATCTGGCATCTCACTCTCTTTGAATCTTCTTTATCATGCTAAGAGGAGCAGGAAAAAGCAAAAAGTTTCAGAATTGCACCTTGCAATGCGGAGAAATTACTGTTTGTGCATTTACAATATTCAATGGTTTTTGCCATTGAAAAACGTCCAGAAATGATTGAAGCTACTGACTGAATGAAAGGAGCTGGCATCTCACTCTCTTTGAATCTTCTTTATCATGCTAAGAGGAGCAGGAAAAAGCAAAAAATTTCAGAATTGCACCTTGCAATGCGGAGAAATTACTGTTTGTGCATTTACAATATTCATTGATTTTTGCGATTGAAAAACATCATGTTATTCATATACCAGAAATGATTGAAGCTACTGACTGAATGAAAGGAGCTGGCATCTCACACTCTTTGAATCTTCTTTATCATGCTAAGAGGAGCAGGAAAAAGTAAAAAATTTCAGAATTGCACCTTGCAATGCGGAGAAATTACTGATTGTGCATTTACAATATTCAATGATTTTTGCCATTGAAAAACGTCCAGAAATGATTAAAGCTACTGACTGAATGAAAGGAGCTGGCATCTCACTCTCTTTGAATCTTCTTTATCATGCTAAGAGGAGCAGGAAAAAGCAAAAAATTTCAGAATTGCACCTTGCATTGCGGAGAAATTACTGTTTGTGCATTTACAATATTCATTGATTTTTGCCATTGAAAAACGTCCAGAAATGATTGAAGCTACTGACTGAATGAAAAGAGCTGGCATCTCACTCTCTTTGAATCTTCTTTATCATGCTAAGAGGAGCAGGAAAAAGCAAAAAATTTCAGAATTGCACCTTGCAATGCGGAGAAATTACTGTTTGTGCATTTACAATATTCATTGATTTTTGCGATTGAAAAACATCATGTTATTCATATACCAGAAATGATTGAAGCTACTGACTGAATGAAAGGAGCTGGCATCTCACTCTCTTTGAATCTTCTTTATCATGCTAAGAGGAGCAGGAAAAAGTAAAAAATTTCAGAATTGCACCTTGCAATGCGGAGAAATTACTGTTTGTGCATTTACAATATTCATTGATTTTTGCCATTGAAAAACGTCCAGAAATGATTGAAGCTACTGACTGAATGAAAGGAGCTGGCATCTCACTCTCTTTGAATCTTCTTTATCATGCTAAGAGGAGCAGGAAAAAGCAAAAAATTTCAGAATTGCACCTTGCAATGCGGAGAAATTACTGTTTGTGCATTTACAATATTCATTGATTTTTGCTATTGAAAAACATCATGTTATTCATATACCAGAAATGATTGAAGCTACTGACTGAATGAAAGGAGCTGGCATCTCACTCTCTTTGAATCTTCTTTATCATGCTAAGAGGAGCAGGAAAAAGCAAAAAATTTCAGAATTGCACCTTGCAATGCGGAGAAATTACAGTTTGTGCATTTACAATATTCATTGATTTTTGCCATTGAAAAACGTCCAGAAATGATTGAAGCTACTGACTGAATGAAAGGAGCTGGCATCTCACTCTCTTTGAATCTTCTTTATCATGCTAAGAGGAGCAGGAAAAAGCAAAAAATTTCAGAATTGCACCTTGCAATGCGGAGAAATTACTGTTTGTGCATTTACAATATTCATTGATTTTTGCCATTGAAAAACGTCCAGAAATGATTGAAGGTACTGACTGAATGAAAGGAGCTGGCATCTCACTCTCTTTGAATCTTCTTTATCATGCTAAGAGGAGCAGGAAAAAGCAAAAAATTTCAGAATTGCACCTTGCAATGCGGAGAAATTACTGTTTGTGCATTTACAATATTCATTGATTTTTGCCATTGAAAAACGTCCAGAAATGATTGAAGCTACTGACTGAATGAAAGGAGCTGGCATCTCACTCTCTTTGAATCTTCTTTATCATGCTAAGAGGAGCAGGAAAAAGCAAAAAATTTCAGAATTGCACCTTGCAATGCGGAGAAATTACTGTTTGTGCATTTACAATATTCATTGATTTTTGCCATTGAAAAACGTCCAGAAATGATTGAAGCTACTGACTGAATGAAAGGAGCTGGCATCTCACTCTCTTTGAATCTTCTTTATCATGCTAAGAGGAGCAGGAAAAAGCAAAAAATTTCAGAATTGCACCTTGCAATGCGGAGAAATTACTGTTTGTGCATTTACAATATTCATTGATTTTTGCCATTGAAAAACATCATGTTATTCATATACCAGAAATGATTGAAGCTACTGACTGAATGAAAGGAGCTGGCATCTCACTCTCTTTGAATCTTCTTTATCATGCTAAGAGGAGCAGGAAAAAGTAAAAAATTTCAGAATTGCGCCTTGCAATGCGGAGAAATTACTGTTTGTGCATTTACAAAATTCATTGATTTTTGCCATTGAAAAACATCATGTTATTCATATACCAGAAATGATTGAAGCTACTGACTGAAGGAAAGTATCTGGCATCTCACTCTCTTTGAATCTTCTTTATCATGCTTAGAGGAGCAGGAAAAAGCAAAGAATTTCAGAATTGCACCTTGCAATGCGGAGAAATTACTGTTTGTGCATTTACAATATTCATTGATTTTTGCCATTGAAAAACGTCCAGAAATGATTGAAGCTACTGACTGAATGAAAGGAGCTGGCATCTCACTCTCTTTGAATCTTCTTTATCATGCTAAGAGGAGCAGGAAAAAGCAAAAAATTTCAGAATTGCACCTTGCAATGCGGAGAAATTACTGTTTGTGCATTTACAATATTCATTGATTTTTGCGATTGAAAAACATCATGTTATTCATATACCAGAAATGATTGAAGCTACTGACTGAATGAAAGGAGCTGGCATCTCACTCTCTTTGAATCTTCTTTATCATGCTAAGAGGAGCAGGAAAAAGTAAAAAATTTCAGAATTGCACCTTGCAATGCGGAGAAATTATTGTTTGTGCATTTACAATATTCATTGATTTTTGCCATTGAAAAACGTCCAGAAATGATTGAAGCTACTGACTGAATGAAAGGAGCTGGCATCTCACTCTCTTTGAATCTTCTTTATCATGCTAAGAGGAGCAGGAAAAAGCAAAAAATTTCAGAATTGCACCTTGCAATGCGGAGAAATTACTGTTTGTGCATTTACAATATTCATTGATTTTTGCTATTGAAAAACATCATGTTATTCATATACCAGAAATGATTGAAGCTACTGACTGAATGAAAGGAGCTGGCATCTCACTCTCTTTGAATCTTCTTTATCATGCTAAGAGGAGCAGGAAAAAGCAAAAAATTTCAGAATTGCACCTTGCAATGCGGAGAAATTACAGTTTGTGCATTTACAATATTCATTGATTTTTGCCATTGAAAAACGTCCAGAAATGATTGAAGCTACTGACTGAATGAAAGGAGCTGGCATCTCACTCTCTTTGAATCTTCTTTATCATGCTAAGAGGAGCAGGAAAAAGCAAAAAATTTCAGAATTGCACCTTGCAATGCGGAGAAATTACTGTTTGTGCATTTACAATATTCATTGATTTTTGCGATTGAAAAACATCATGTTATTCATATACCAGAAATGATTGAAGCTACTGACTGAATGAAAGGAGCTGGCATCTCACTCTCTTTGAATCTTCTTTATCATGCTAAGAGGAGCAGGAAAAAGTAAAAAATTTCAGAATTGCACCTTGCAATGCGGAGAAATTACTGTTTGTGCATTTACAATATTCAATGATTTTTGCCATTGAAAAACGTCCAGAAATGATTGAAGCTACTGACTGAATGAAAGGAGCTGGCATCTCACTCTCTTTGAATCTTGTTTATCATGCTAAGAGGAGCAGGAAAAAGCAAAAAATTTCAGAATTGCACCTTGCAATGCGGAGAAATTACTGTTTGTGCATTTACAATATTCATTGATTTTTGCCATTGAAAAACGTCCAGAAATGATTGAAGCTACTGACTGAATGAAAGGAGCTGGCATCTCACTCTCTTTGAATCTTCTTTATCATGCTAAGAGGAGCAGGAAAAAGCAAAAAATTTCAGAATTGCACCTTGCAATGCGGAGAAATTACTGTTTGTGCATTTACAATATTCATTGATTTTTGCCATTGAAAAACATCATGTTATTCATATACCAGAAATGATTGAAGCTACTGACTGAATGAAAGGAGCTGGCATCTCACTCTCTTTGAATCTTCTTTATCATGCTAAGAGGAGCAGGAAAAAGTAAAAAATTTCAGAATTGCACCTTGCAATGCGGAGAAATTACTGTTTGTGCATTTATAATATTCAATGATTTTTGCCATTGAAAAACGTCCAGAAATGATTGAAGCTACTGACTGAACGAAAGGAGCTGGCATCTCACTCTCTTTGAATCTTCTTTATCATGCTAAGAGGAGCAGGAAAAAGCAAAAAATTTCAGAATTGCACCTTGCAATGCGGAGAAATTACTGTTTGTGCATTTACAATATTCATTGATTTTTGCCATTGAAAAACATCATGTTATTCATGTACCAGAAATGTTTGAAGCTACTGACTGAATGAAAGGAGCTGGCATCTCACTCTCTTTGAATCTTCTTTATCATGCTAAGAGGAGCAGGAAAAAGCAAAAAATTTCAGAATTGCACATTGCAATGCGGAGAAATTACTGTTTGTGCATTTACATTATTCATTGATTTTTGCCATTGAAAAACGTCCAGAAATGAATGAAGCTACTGACTGAATGAAAGGAGCTGGCATCTCACTCTCTTTGAATCTTCTTTATCATGCTAAGAGTAGCAGGAAAAAGCAAAAAATTTCAGAATTGCACCTTGCAATGCGGAGAAATTACTGTTTGTGCATTTACAATATTCATTGATTTTTGCCATTGAAAAACGTCCAGAAATGATTGAAGCTACTGACTGAATGAAAGGAGCTGGCATCTCACTCTCTTTGAATCTTCTTTATCATGCTAAGAGGAGCAGGAAAAAGCAAAAAATTTCAGAATTGCACCTTGCAATGCGGAGAAATTACTGTTTGTGCATTTACAATATTCATTGATTTTTGCCATTGAAAAACGTCCAGAAATGATTGAAGCTACTGACTGAATGAAAGGAGCTGGCATCTCACTCTCTTTGAATCTTCTTTATCATGCTAAGAGGAGCAGGAAAAAGCAAAAAATTTCAGAATTGCACCTTGCAATGCGGAGAAATTACTGTTTGTGCATTTACAATATTCATTGATTTTTGCCATTGAAAAACGTCCAGAAATGATTGAAGCTACTGACTGAATGAAAGGAGCTGGCATCTCACTCTCTTTGAATCTTCTTTATCATGCTAAGAGGAGCAGGAAAAAGCAAAAAATTTCAGAATTGCACCTTGCAATGCGGAGAAATTACTGTTTGTGCATTTACAATATTCATTGATTTTTGCTATTGAAAAACATCATGTTATTCATATACCAGAAATGATTGAAGCTACTGACTGAATGAAAGGAGCTGGCATCTCACTCTCTTTGAATCTTCTTTATCATGCTAAGAGGAGCAGGAAAAAGCAAAAAATTTCAGAATTGCACCTTGCAATGCGGAGAAATTACAGTTTGTGCATTTACAATATTCATTGATTTTTGCCATTGAAAAACGTCCAGAAATGATTGAAGCTACTGACTGAATGAAAGGAGCTGGCATCTCACTCTCTTTGAATCTTCTTTATCATGCTAAGAGGAGCAGGAAAAAGCAAAAAATTTCAGAATTGCACCTTGCAATGCGGAGAAATTACTGTTTGTGCATTTACAATATTCATTGATTTTTGCGATTGAAAAACATCATGTTATTCATATACCAGAAATGATTGAAGCTACTGACTGAATGAAAGGAGCTGGCATCTCACTCTCTTTGAATCTTCTTTATCATGCTAAGAGGAGCAGGAAAAAGTAAAAAATTTCAGAATTGCACCTTGCAATGCGGAGAAATTACTGTTTGTGCATTTACAATATTCATTGATTTTTGCCATTGAAAAACGTCCAGAAATGATTGAAGCTACTGACTGAATGAAAGGAGCTGGCATCTCACTCTCTTTGAATCTTGTTTATCATGCTAAGAGGAGCAGGAAAAAGCAAAAAATTTCAGAATTGCACCTTGCAATGCGGAGAAATTACTGTTTGTGCATTTACAATATTCATTGATTTTTGCCATTGAAAAACGTCCAGAAATGATTGAAGCTACTGACTGAATGAAAGGAGCTGGCATCTCACTCTCTTTGAATCTTCTTTATCATGCTAAGAGGAGCAGGAAAAAGCAAAAAATTTCAGAATTGCACCTTGCAATGCGGAGAAATTACTGTTTGTGCATTTACAATATTCATTGATTTTTGCCATTGAAAAACATCATGTTATTCATATACCAGAAATGATTGAAGCTACTGACTGAATGAAAGGAGCTGGCATCTCACTCTCTTTGAATCTTCTTTATCATGCTAAGAGGAGCAGGAAAAAGTAAAAAATTTCAGAATTGCACCTTGCAATGCGGAGAAATTACTGTTTGTGCATTTATAATATTCAATGATTTTTGCCATTGAAAAACGTCCAGAAATGATTGAAGCTACTGACTGAACGAAAGGAGCTGGCATCTCACTCTCTTTGAATCTTCTTTATCATGCTAAGAGGAGCAGGAAAAAGCAAAAAATTTCAGAATTGCACCTTGCAATGCGGAGAAATTACTGTTTGTGCATTTACAATATTCATTGATTTTTGCCATTGAAAAACATCATGTTATTCATGTACCAGAAATGTTTGAAGCTACTGACTGAATGAAAGGAGCTGGCATCTCACTCTCTTTGAATCTTCTTTATCATGCTAAGAGGAGCAGGAAAAAGCAAAAAATTTCAGAATTGCACATTGCAATGCGGAGAAATTACTGTTTGTGCATTTACAATATTCATTGATTTTTGCCATTGAAAAACGTCCAGAAATGAATGAAGCTACTGACTGAATGAAAGGAGCTGGCATCTCACTCTCTTTGAATCTTCTTTATCATGCTAAGAGTAGCAGGAAAAAGCAAAAAATTTCAGAATTGCACCTTGCAATGCGGAGAAATTACTGTTTGTGCATTTACAATATTCATTGATTTTTGCCATTGAAAAACGTCCAGAAATGATTGAAGCTACTGACTGAATGAAAGGAGCTGGCATCTCACTCTCTTTGAATCTTCTTTATCATGCTAAGAGGAGCAGGAAAAAGCAAAAAATTTCAGAATTGCACCTTGCAATGCGGAGAAATTACTGTTTGTGCATTTACAATATTCATTGATTTTTGCCATTGAAAAACGTCCAGAAATGATTGAAGCTACTGACTGAATGAAAGGAGCTGGCATCTCACTCTCTTTGAATCTTCTTTATCATGCTAAGAGGAGCAGGAAAAAGCAAAAAATTTCAGAATTGCACCTTGCAATGCGGAGAAATTACTGTTTGTGCATTTACAATATTCATTGATTTTTGCCATTGAAAAACGTCCAGAAATGATTGAAGCTACTGACTGAATGAAAGGAGCTGGCATCTCACTCTCTTTGAATCTTCTTTATCATGCTAAGAGGAGCAGGAAAAAGCAAAAAATTTCAGAATTGCACCTTGCAATGCGGAGAAATTACTGTTTGTGCATTTACAATATTCATTGATTTTTGCCATTGAAAAACATCATGTTATTCATATACCAGAAATGATTGAAGCTACTGACTGAATGAAAGGAGCTGGCATCTCACTCTCTTTGAATCTTCTTTATCATGCTAAGAGGAGCAGGAAAAAGTAAAAAATTTCAGAATTGCGCCTTGCAATGCGGAGAAATTACTGTTTGTGCATTTACAAAATTCATTGATTTTTGCCATTGAAAAACATCATGTTATTC
This sequence comes from Phyllobates terribilis, assembly GCF_046119375.1. NCBI lineage: Eukaryota > Metazoa > Chordata > Amphibia > Anura > Dendrobatidae > Phyllobates > Phyllobates terribilis. The sequence goes on along the minus strand of NW_027364080.1, from coordinate 74,584 downwards.
ATATACCAGAAATGATTGAAGCTACTGACTGAAGGAAAGTATCTGGCATCTCACTCTCTTTGAATCTTCTTTATCATGCTTAGAGGAGCAGGAAAAAGCAAAGAATTTCAGAATTGCACCTTGCAATGCGGAGAAATTACTGTTTGTGCATTTACAATATTCATTGATTTTTGCCATTGAAAAACGTCCAGAAATGATTGAAGCTACTGACTGAATGAAAGGAGCTGGCATCTCACTCTCTTTGAATCTTCTTTATCATGCTAAGAGGAGCAGGAAAAAGCAAAAAATTTCAGAATTGCACCTTGCAATGCGGAGAAATTACTGTTTGTGCATTTACAATATTCATTGATTTTTGCGATTGAAAAACATCATGTTATTCATATACCAGAAATGATTGAAGCTACTGACTGAATGAAAGGAGCTGGCATCTCACTCTCTTTGAATCTTCTTTATCATGCTAAGAGGAGCAGGAAAAAGTAAAAAATTTCAGAATTGCACCTTGCAATGCGGAGAAATTATTGTTTGTGCATTTACAATATTCATTGATTTTTGCCATTGAAAAACGTCCAGAAATGATTGAAGCTACTGACTGAATGAAAGGAGCTGGCATCTCACTCTCTTTGAATCTTCTTTATCATGCTAAGAGGAGCAGGAAAAAGCAAAAAATTTCAGAATTGCACCTTGCAATGCGGAGAAATTACTGTTTGTGCATTTACAATATTCATTGATTTTTGCTATTGAAAAACATCATGTTATTCATATACCAGAAATGATTGAAGCTACTGACTGAATGAAAGGAGCTGGCATCTCACTCTCTTTGAATCTTCTTTATCATGCTAAGAGGAGCAGGAAAAAGCAAAAAATTTCAGAATTGCACCTTGCAATGCGGAGAAATTACAGTTTGTGCATTTACAATATTCATTGATTTTTGCCATTGAAAAACGTCCAGAAATGATTGAAGCTACTGACTGAATGAAAGGAGCTGGCATCTCACTCTCTTTGAATCTTCTTTATCATGCTAAGAGGAGCAGGAAAAAGCAAAAAATTTCAGAATTGCACCTTGCAATGCGGAGAAATTACTGTTTGTGCATTTACAATATTCATTGATTTTTGCCATTGAAAAACGTCCAGAAATGATTGAAGGTACTGACTGAATGAAAGGAGCTGGCATCTCACTCTCTTTGAATCTTCTTTATCATGCTAAGAGGAGCAGGAAAAAGCAAAAAATTTCAGAATTGCATCTTGCAATGCGGAGAAATTACTGTTTGTGCATTTACAATATTCATTGATTTTTGCCATTGAAAAACGTCCAGAAATGATTGAAGCTACTGACTGAATGAAAGGAGCTGGCATCTCACTCTCTTTGAATCTTCTTTATCATGCTAAGAGGAGCAGGAAAAAGCAAAAAATTTCAGAATTGCACCTTGCAATGCGGAGAAATTACTGTTTGTGCATTTACAATATTCATTGATTTTTGCCATTGAAAAATGTCCAGAAATGATTGAAGCTACTGACTGAATGAAAGGAGCTGGCATCTCACTCTCTTTGAATCTTCTTTATCATGCTAAGAGGAGCAGGAAAAAGCAAAAAATTTCAGAATTGCGCCTTGCAATGCGGAGAAATTACTGTTTGTGCATTTACAAAATTCATTGATTTTTGCCATTGAAAAACATCATGTTATTCATATACCAGAAATGATTGAAGCTACTGACTGAAGGAAAGGATCTGGCATCTCACTCTCTTTGAATCTTCTTTATCATGCTAAGAGGAGCAGGAAAAAGCAAAAAATTTCAGAATTGCACCTTGCAATGCGGAGAAATTACTGTTTGTGCATTTACAATATTCATTGATTTTTGCCATTGAAAAACGTCCAGAAATGATTGAAGCTACTGACTGAATGAAAGGAGCTGGCATCTCACTCTCTTTGAATCTTCTTTATCATGCTAAGAGGAGCAGGAAAAAGCAAAAAATTTCAGAATTGCACCTTGCAATGCGGAGAAATTACTGTTTGTGCATTTACAATATTCATTGATTTTTGCGATTGAAAAACATCATGTTATTCATATACCAGAAATGATTGAAGCTACTGACTGAATGAAAGGAGCTGGCATCTCACTCTCTTTGAATCTTCTTTATCATGCTAAGAGGAGCAGGAAAAAGTAAAAAATTTCAGAATTGCACCTTGCAATGCGGAGAAATTACTGTTTGTGCATTTACAATATTCAATGATTTTTGCCATTGAAAAACGTCCAGAAATGATTGAAGCTACTGACTGAATGAAAGGAGCTGGCATCTCACTCTCTTTGAATCTTGTTTATCATGCTAAGAGGAGCAGGAAAAAGCAAAAAATTTCAGAATTGCACCTTGCAATGCGGAGAAATTACTGTTTGTGCATTTACAATATTCATTGATTTTTGCCATTGAAAAACGTCCAGAAATGATTGAAGCTACTGACTGAATGAAAGGAGCTGGCATCTCACTCTCTTTGAATCTTCTTTATCATGCTAAGAGGAGCAGGAAAAAGCAAAAAATTTCAGAATTGCACCTTGCAATGCGGAGAAATTACTGTTTGTGCATTTACAATATTCATTGATTTTTGCCATTGAAAAACATCATGTTATTCATATACCAGAAATGATTGAAGCTACTGACTGAATGAAAGGAGCTGGCATCTCACTCTCTTTGAATCTTCTTTATCATGCTAAGAGGAGCAGGAAAAAGCAAAAAATTTCAGAATTGCACCTTGCAATGCGGAGAAATTACTGTTTGTGCATTTACAATATTCATTGATTTTTGCCATTGAAAAACATCATGTTATTCATGTACCAGAAATGTTTGAAGCTACTGACTGAATGAAAGGAGCTGGCATCTCACTCTCTTTGAATCTTCTTTATCATGCTAAGAGGAGCAGGAAAAAGCAAAAAATTTCAGAATTGCACATTGCAATGCGGAGAAATTACTGTTTGTGCATTTACAATATTCATTGATTTTTGCCATTGAAAAACGTCCAGAAATGAATGAAGCTACTGACTGAATGAAAGGAGCTGGCATCTCACTCTCTTTGAATCTTCTTTATCATGCTAAGAGGAGCAGGAAAAAGCAAAAAATTTCAGAATTGCACCTTGCAATGCGGAGAAATTACTGTTTGTGCATTTACAATATTCATTGATTTTTGCCATTGAAAAACGTCCAGAAATGATTGAAGCTACTGACTGAATGAAAGGAGCTGGCATCTCACTCTCTTTGAATCTTCTTTATCATGCTAAGAGGAGCAGGAAAAAGCAAAAAATTTCAGAATTGCACCTTGCAATGCGGAGAAATTACTGTTTGTGCATTTACAATATTCATTGATTTTTGCCATTGAAAAATGTCCAGAAATGATTGAAGCTACTGACTGAATGAAAGGAGCTGGCATCTCACTCTCTTTGAATCTTCTTTATCATGCTAAGAGGAGCAGGAAAAAGCAAAAAATTTCAGAATTGCGCCTTGCAATGCGGAGAAATTACTGTTTGTGCATTTACAAAATTCATTGATTTTTGCCATTGAAAAACATCATGTTATTCATATACCAGAAATGATTGAAGCTACTGACTGAAGGAAAGGATCTGGCATCTCAATCTCTTTGAATCTTCTTTATCATGCTAAGAGGAGCAGGAAAAAGCAAAAAATTTCAGAATTGCACCTTGCAATGCGGAGAAATTACTGTTTGTGCATTTACAATATTCATTGATTTTTGCCATTGAAAAACGTCCAGAAATGATTGAAGCTACTGACTGAATGAAAGGAGCTGGCATCTCACTCTCTTTGAATCTTCTTTATCATGCTAAGAGGAGCAGGAAAAAGCAAAAAATTTCAGAATTGCACCTTGCAATGCGGAGAAATTACTGTTTGTGCATTTACAATATTCATTGATTTTTGCCATTGAAAAACGTCCAGAAATGATTGAAGCTACTGACTGAATGAAAGGAGCTGGCATCTCACTCTCTTTGAATCTTCTTTATCATGCTAAGAGGAGCAGGAAAAAGCAAAACATTTCAGAATTGCACCTTGCAATGCGGAGAAATTACTGTTTGTGCATTTACAATATTCATTGATTTTTGCCATTGAAAAATGTCCAGAAATGATTGAAGCTACTGACTGAATGAAAGGAGCTGGCATCTCACTCTCTTCGAATCTTCTTTATCATGCTAAGAGGAGCAGGAAAAAGCAAAAAATTTCAGAATTGCGCCTTGCAATGCGGAGAAATTACTGTTTGTGCATTTACAAAATTCATTGATTTTTGCCATTGAAAAACATCATGTTATTCATATACCAGAAATGATTGAAGCTACTGACTGAAGGAAAGGATCTGGCATCTCACTCTCTTTGAATCTTCTTTATCATGCTAAGAGGAGCAGGAAAAAGCAAAAAATTTCAGAATTGCACCTTGCAATGCGGAGAAATTACTGTTTGTGCATTTACAATATTCATTGGTTTTTGACATTGAAAAACGTCCAGAAATGATTGAAGCTACTGACTGAATGAAAGGAGCTGGCATCTCACTCTCTTTGAATCTTCTTTATCATGCTAAGAGGAGCAGGAAAAAGCAAAAAATTTCAGAATTGCACCTTGCAATGCGGAGAAATTACTGTTTGTGCATTTACAATATTCATTGATTTTTGCGATTGAAAAACATCATGTTATTCATATACCAGAAATGATTGAAGCTACTGACTGAATGAAAGGAGCTGGCATCTCACTCTCTTTGAATCTTCTTTATCATGCTAAGAGGAGCAGGAAAAAGTAAAAAATTTCAGAATTGCACCTTGCAATGCGGAGAAATTACTGATTGTGCATTTACAATATTCAATGATTTTTGCCATTGAAAAACGTCCAGAAATGATTAAAGCTACTGACTGAATGAAAGGAGCTGGCATCTCACTCTCTTTGAATCTTCTTTATCATGCTAAGAGGAGCAGGAAAAAGCAAAAAATTTCAGAATTGCACCTTGCAATGCGGAGAAATTACTGTTTGTGCATTTACAATATTCATTGATTTTTGCCATTGAAAAACGTCCAGAAATGATTGAAGCTACTGACTGAATGAAAGGAGCTGGCATCTCACTCTCTTTGAATCTTCTTTATCATGCTAAGAGGAGCAGGAAAAAGCAAAAAATTTCAGAATTGCACCTTGCAATGCGGAGAAATTACTGTTTGTGCATTTACAATATTCATTGATTTTTGCCATTGAAAAACATCATGTTATTCATATACCAGAAATGATTGAAGCTACTGACTGAATGAAAGGAGCTGGCATCTCACTCTCTTTGAATCTTCTTTATCATGCTAAGAGGAGCAGGAAAAAGTAAAAAATTTCAGAATTGCACCTTGCAATGCGGAGAAATTACTGTTTGTGCATTTATAATATTCAATGATTTTTGCCATTGAAAAACGTCCAGAAATGATTGAAGCTACTGACTGAACGAAAGGAGCTGGCATCTCACTCTCTTTGAATCTTCTTTATCATGCTAAGAGGAGCAGAAAAAAGCAAAAAATTTCAGAATTGCACCTTGCAATGCGGAGAAATTACTGTTTGTGCATTTACAATATTCATTGATTTTTGCCATTGAAAAACATCATGTTATTCATATACCAGAAATGTTTGAAGCTACTGACTGAATGAAAGGAGCTGGCATCTCACTCTCTTTGAATCTTCTTTATCATGCTAAGAGGAGCAGGAAAAAGCAAAAAATTTCAGAATTGCACATTGCAATGCAGAGAAATTACTGTTTGTGCATTTACAATATTCATTGATTTTTGCCATTGAAAAACGTCCAGAAATGATTGAAGCTACTGACTGAATGAAAGGAGCTGGCATCTCACTCTCTTTGAATCTTCTTTATCATGCTAAGAGGAGCAGGAAAAATCAAAAAATTTCAGAATTGCACCTTGCAATGCGGAGAAATTACTGTTTGTGCATTTACAATATTCATTGATTTTTGCCATTGAAAAACGTCCAGAAATGATTGAAGCTACTGACTGAATGAAAGGAGCTGGCATCTCACTCTCTTTGAATCTTCTTTATCATGCTAAGAGGAGCAGGAAAAAGCAAAAAATTTCAGAATTGCACCTTGCAATGCGGAGAAATTACTGTTTGTGCATTTACAATATTCATTGATTTTTGCCATTGAAAAACATGTTATTCATATACCAGAAATGTTTGAAGCTCCTGACTGAATGAAAGGAGCTGGCACTTCACTCTCTTTGAATCTTCTTTATCATGCTAAGAGGAGCAGGAAAAAGCAAAAAATTTCAGAATTGCACCTTGCAATGCGGAGAAATTACTGTTTGTGCATTTACAATATTCATTGATTTTTGCCATTGAAAAACGTCCAGAAATGATTGAAGCTACTGACTGAATGAAAGGAGCTGTCATCTCACTCTCTTTGAATCTTCTTTATCATGCTAAGAGGAGCAGGAAAAAGCTAAAAATTTCAGAATTGCACCTTGCAATGCGGAGAAATTACTGTTTGTGCATTTACAATATTCATTGATTTTTGCCATTGAAAAATGTCCAGAAATGATTGAAGCTACTGACTGAATGAAAGGAGCTGGCATCTCACTCTCTTTGAATCTTCTTTATCATGCTAAGAGGAGCAGGAAAAAGCAAAAAATTTCAGAATTGCGCCTTGCAATGCGGAGAAATTACTGTTTGTGCATTTACAAAATTCATTGATTTTTGCCATTGAAAAACATCATGTTATTCATATGCCAGAAATGATTGAAGCTACTGACTGAAGGAAAGGAGCTGGCATCTCACTCTCTTTGAATCTTCTTTATCATGCTAAGAGGAGCAGGAAAAAGCAAAAAATTTCAGAATTGCACCTTGCAATGCGGAGAAATTACTGTTTGTGCATTTACAATATTCATTGATTTTTGCCATTGAAAAACGTCCAGAAATGATTGAAGCTACTGACTGAATGAAAGGAGCTGGCATCTCACTCTCTTTGAATCTTCTTTATCATGCTAAGAGGAGCAGGAAAAAGCAAAAAATTTCAGAATTGCACCTTGCAATGCGGAGAAATTACTGTTTGTGCATTTACAATATTCATTGATTTTTGCCATTGAAAAACGTCCAGAAATGATTGAAGCTACTGACTGAATGAAAGGAGCTGGCATCTCACTCTCTTTGAATCTTCTTTATCATGCTAAGAGGAGCAGGAAAAAGTAAAAAATTTCAGAATTGCACCTTGCAATGCGGAGAAATTACTGTTTGTGCATTTATAATATTCAATGATTTTTGCCATTGAAAAACGTCCAGAAATGATTGAAGCTACTGACTGAACGAAAGGAGCTGGCATCTCACTCTCTTTGAATCTTCTTTATCATGCTAAGAGGAGCAGAAAAAAGCAAAAAATTTCAGAATTGCACCTTGCAATGCGGAGAAATTACTGTTTGTGCATTTACAATATTCATTGATTTTTGCCATTGAAAAACATCATGTTATTCATATACCAGAAATGTTTGAAGCTACTGACTGAATGAAAGGAGCTGGCATCTCACTCTCTTTGAATCTTCTTTATCATGCTAAGAGGAGCAGGAAAAAGCAAAAAATTTCAGAATTGCACATTGCAATGCAGAGAAATTACTGTTTGTGCATTTACAATATTCATTGATTTTTGCCATTGAAAAACGTCCAGAAATGATTGAAGCTACTGACTGAATGAAAGGAGCTGGCATCTCACTCTCTTTGAATCTTCTTTATCATGCTAAGAGGAGCAGGAAAAATCAAAAAATTTCAGAATTGCACCTTGCAATGCGGAGAAATTACTGTTTGTGCATTTACAATATTCATTGATTTTTGCCATTGAAAAACGTCCAGAAATGATTGAAGCTACTGACTGAATGAAAGGAGCTGGCATCTCACTCTCTTTGAATCTTCTTTATCATGCTAAGAGGAGCAGGAAAAAGCAAAAAATTTCAGAATTGCACCTTGCAATGCGGAGAAATTACTGTTTGTGCATTTACAATATTCATTGATTTTTGCCATTGAAAAACATGTTATTCATATACCAGAAATGTTTGAAGCTCCTGACTGAATGAAAGGAGCTGGCACCTCACTCTCTTTGAATCTTCTTTATCATGCTAAGAGGAGCAGGAAAAAGCAAAAAATTTCAGAATTGCACCTTGCAATGCGGAGAAATTACTGTTTGTGCATTTACAATATTCATTGATTTTTGCCATTGAAAAACGTCCAGAAATGATTGAAGCTACTGACTGAATGAAAGGAGCTGTCATCTCACTCTCTTTGAATCTTCTTTATCATGCTAAGAGGAGCAGGAAAAAGCTAAAAATTTCAGAATTGCACCTTGCAATGCGGAGAAATTACTGTTTGTGCATTTACAATATTCATTGATTTTTGCCATTGAAAAATGTCCAGAAATGATTGAAGCTACTGACTGAATGAAAGGAGCTGGCATCTCACTCTCTTTGAATCTTCTTTATCATGCTAAGAGGAGCAGGAAAAAGCAAAAAATTTCAGAATTGCGCCTTGCAATGCGGAGAAATTACTGTTTGTGCATTTACAAAATTCATTGATTTTTGCCATTGAAAAACATCATGTTATTCATATGCCAGAAATGATTGAAGCTACTGACTGAAGGAAAGGAGCTGGCATCTCACTCTCTTTGAATCTTCTTTATCATGCTAAGAGGAGCAGGAAAAAGCAAAAAATTTCAGAATTGCACCTTGCAATGCGGAGAAATTACTGTTTGTGCATTTACAATATTCATTGATTTTTGCCATTGAAAAACGTCCAGAAATGATTGAAGCTACTGACTGAATGAAAGGAGCTGGCATCTCACTCTCTTTGAATCTTCTTTATCATGCTAAGAGGAGCAGGAAAAAGCAAAAAATTTCAGAATTGCACCTTGCAATGCGGAGAAATTACTGTTTGTGCATTTACAATATTCATTGATTTTTGCCATTGAAAAACGTCCAGAAATGATTGAAGCTACTGACTGAATGAAAGGAGCTGGCATCTCACTCTCTTTGAATCTTCTTTATCATGCTAAGAGGAGCAGGAAAAAGCAAAAAATTTCAGAATTGCACCTTGCAATGCGGAGAAATTACTGTTTGTGCATTTACAATATTCATTGATTTTTGCCATTGAAAAACATGTTATTCATATACCAGAAATGTTTGAAGCTCCTGACTGAATGAAAGGAGCTGGCACCTCACTCTCTTTGAATCTTCTTTATCATGCTGAGAGGAGCAGGAAAAAGCAAAAAATTTCAGAATTGCACCTTGCAATGCGGAGAAATTACTGTTTGTGCATTTACAATATTCATTGATTTTTGCCATTGAAAAACGTCCAGAAATGATTGAAGCTACTGACTGAATGAAAGGAGCTGTCATCTCACTCTCTTTGAATCTTCTTTATCATGCTAAGAGGAGCAGGAAAAAGCAAAAAATTTCAGAATTGCACCTTGCAATGCGGAGAAATTACTGTTTGTGCATTTACAATATTCATTGATTTTTGCCATTGAAAAATGTTCAGAAATGATTGAAGCTACTGACTGAATGAAAGGAGCTGGCATCTCACTCTCTTTGAATCTTCTTTATCATGCTAAGAGGAGCAGGAAAAAGCAAAAAATTTCAGAATTGCGCCTTGCAATGCGGAGAAATTACTGTTTGTGCATTTACAAAATTCATTGATTTTTGCCATTGAAAAACATCATGTTATTCATATGCCAGAAATGATTGAAGCTACTGACTGAAGGAAAGGAGCTGGCATCTCACTCTCTTTGAATCTTCTTTATCATGCTAAGAGGAGCAGGAAAAAGCAAAAAATTTCAGAATTGCACCTTGCAATGCGGAGAAATTACTGTTTGTGCATTTACAATATTCATTGATTTTTGCCATTGAAAAACGTCCAGAAATGATTGAAGCTACTGACTGAATGAAAGGAGCTGGCATCTCACTCTCTTTGAATCTTCTTTATCATGCTAAGAGGAGCAGGAAAAAGCAAAAAATTTCAGAATTGCACCTTGCAATGCGGAGAAATTACTGTTTGTGCATTTACAATATTCATTGATTTTTGCGATTGAAAAACATCATGTTATTCATATATAAGAAATGATTGAAGCTACTGACTGAATGAAAGGAGCTGGCATCTCACTCTCTTTGAATCTTCTTTATCATGCTAAGAGGAGCAGGAAAAAGTAAAAAATTTCAGAATTGCACCTTGCAGTGCGGAGAAATTACTGTTTGTGCATTTACAATATTCACTGATTTTTGCCATTGAAAAACGTCCAGAAATGATTGAAGCTACTGACTGAACTAAAGGAGCTGGCATCTCACTCTCTTTGAATCTTCTTTATCATGCTAAGAGGAGCAGGAAAAAGCAAAAAATTTCAGAATTGCACCTTGCAATGCGGAGAAATTACTGTTTGTGCATTTACAATATTCATTGATTTTTGCCATTGAAAAACATCATGTTATTCATATACCAGAAATGTTTGAAGCTACTGACTGAATTAAAGGAGCTGGTATCTCACTCTCTTTGAATCTTCTTCATAATGCTAAGAGGAGCAGGCCATTGAAAAGCGTCCAGAAATGATTGAAGCTACTGACTGAATGAAAGGAGCTGGCATCTCACTCTCTTTGAATCTTCTTTATCATGCTAAGAGGAGCAGGAAAAAGCAAAAAATTTCAGAATTGCACCTTGCAATGCGGAGAAATTACTGTTTGTGCATTTACAATATTCATTGATTTTTGCCATTGAAAAACGTCCAGAAATGATTGAAGGTACTGACTGAATGAAAGGAGCTGGCATCTCACTCTCTTTGAATCTTCTTTATCATGCTAAGAGGAGCAGAAAAAAGCAAAAAATTTCAGAATTGCACCTTGCAATGCGGAGAAATTACTGTTTGTGCATTTACAATATTCATTGATTTTTGCCATTGAAAAACGTCCAGAAATGATTGAAGCTACTGACTGAATGAAAGGAGCTGGCATCTCACTCTCTTTGAATCTTCTTTATCATGCTAAGAGGAGCAGAAAAAAGCAAAAAATTTCAGAATTGCACCTTGCAATGCGGAGAAATTACTGTTTGTGCATTTACAATATTCATTGATTTTTGCCATTGAAAAACATCATGTTATTCATATACCAGAAATGTTTGAAGCTACTGACTGAATGAAAGGAGCTGGCATCTCACTCTCTTTGAATCTTCTTTATCATGCTAAGAGGAGCAGGAAAAAGCAAAAAATTTCAGAATTGCACATTGCAATGCAGAGAAATTACTGTTTGTGCATTTACAATATTCATTGATTTTTGCCATTGAAAAACGTCCAGAAATGATTGAAGCTACTGACTGAATGAAAGGAGCTGGCATCTCACTCTCTTTGAATCTTCTTTATCATGCTAAGAGGAGCAGGAAAAATCAAAAAATTTCAGAATTGCACCTTGCAATGCGGAGAAATTACTGTTTGTGCATTTACAATATTCATTGATTTTTGCCATTGAAAAACGTCCAGAAATGATTGAAGCTACTGACTGAATGAAAGGAGCTGGCATCTCACTCTCTTTGAATCTTCTTTATCATGCTAAGAGGAGCAGGAAAAAGCAAAAAATTTCAGAATTGCACCTTGCAATGCGGAGAAATTACTGTTTGTGCATTTACAATATTCATTGATTTTTGCCATTGAAAAACATGTTATTCATATACCAGAAATGTTTGAAGCTCCTGACTGAATGAAAGGAGCTGGCACCTCACTCTCTTTGAATCTTCTTTATCATGCTAAGAGGAGCAGGAAAAAGCAAAAAATTTCAGAATTGCACCTTGCAATGCGGAGAAATTACTGTTTGTGCATTTACAATATTCATTGATTTTTGCCATTGAAAAACGTCCAGAAATGATTGAAGCTACTGACTGAATGAAAGGAGCTGTCATCTCACTCTCTTTGAATCTTCTTTATCATGCTAAGAGGAGCAGGAAAAAGCTAAAAATTTCAGAATTGCACCTTGCAATGCGGAGAAATTACTGTTTGTGCATTTACAATATTCATTGATTTTTGCCATTGAAAAATGTCCAGAAATGATTGAAGCTACTGACTGAATGAAAGGAGCTGGCATCTCACTCTCTTTGAATCTTCTTTATCATGCTAAGAGGAGCAGGAAAAAGCAAAAAATTTCAGAATTGCGCCTTGCAATGCGGAGAAATTACTGTTTGTGCATTTACAAAATTCATTGATTTTTGCCATTGAAAAACATCATGTTATTCATATGCCAGAAATGATTGAAGCTACTGACTGAAGGAAAGGAGCTGGCATCTCACTCTCTTTGAATCTTCTTTATCATGCTAAGAGGAGCAGGAAAAAGCAAAAAATTTCAGAATTGCACCTTGCAATGCGGAGAAATTACTGTTTGTGCATTTACAATATTCATTGATTTTTGCCATTGAAAAACGTCCAGAAATGATTGAAGCTACTGACTGAATGAAAGGAGCTGGCATCTCACTCTCTTTGAATCTTCTTTATCATGCTAAGAGGAGCAGGAAAAAGCAAAAAATTTCAGAATTGCACCTTGCAATGCGGAGAAATTACTGTTTGTGCATTTACAATATTCATTGATTTTTGCCATTGAAAAACGTCCAGAAATGATTGAAGCTACTGACTGAATGAAAGGAGCTGGCATCTCACTCTCTTTGAATCTTCTTTATCATGCTAAGAGGAGCAGGAAAAAGCAAAAAATTTCAGAATTGCACCTTGCAATGCGGAGAAATTACTGTTTGTGCATTTACAATATTCATTGATTTTTGCCATTGAAAAACATGTTATTCATATACCAGAAATGTTTGAAGCTCCTGACTGAATGAAAGGAGCTGGCACCTCACTCTCTTTGAATCTTCTTTATCATGCTGAGAGGAGCAGGAAAAAGCAAAAAATTTCAGAATTGCACCTTGCAATGCGGAGAAATTACTGTTTGTGCATTTACAATATTCATTGATTTTTGCCATTGAAAAACGTCCAGAAATGATTGAAGCTACTGACTGAATGAAAGGAGCTGTCATCTCACTCTCTTTGAATCTTCTTTATCATGCTAAGAGGAGCAGGAAAAAGCAAAAAATTTCAGAATTGCACCTTGCAATGCGGAGAAATTACTGTTTGTGCATTTACAATATTCATTGATTTTTGCCATTGAAAAATGTTCAGAAATGATTGAAGCTACTGACTGAATGAAAGGAGCTGGCATCTCACTCTCTTTGAATCTTCTTTATCATGCTAAGAGGAGCAGGAAAAAGCAAAAAATTTCAGAATTGCGCCTTGCAATGCGGAGAAATTACTGTTTGTGCATTTACAAAATTCATTGATTTTTGCCATTGAAAAACATCATGTTATTCATATGCCAGAAATGATTGAAGCTACTGACTGAAGGAAAGGAGCTGGCATCTCACTCTCTTTGAATCTTCTTTATCATGCTAAGAGGAGCAGGAAAAAGCAAAAAAATTCAGAATTGCACCTTGCAATGCGGAGAAATTACTGTTTGTGCATTTACAATATTCATTGATTTTTGCCATTGAAAAACGTCCAGAAATGATTGAAGCTACTGACTGAATGAAAGGAGCTGGCATCTCACTCTCTTTGAATCTTCTTTATCATGCTAAGAGGAGCAGGAAAAAGCAAAAAATTTCAGAATTGCACCTTGCAATGCGGAGAAATTACTGTTTGTGCATTTACAATATTCATTGATTTTTGCGATTGAAAAACATCATGTTATTCATATACCAGAAATGATTGAAGCTACTGACAATGAAAGGAGCTGGCATCTCACTCTCTTTGAATCTTCTTTATCATGCTAAGAGGAGCAGGAAAAAGTAAAAAATTTCAGAATTGCACCTTGCAATGCGGAGAAATTACTGTTTGTGCATTTACAATATTCACTGATTTTTGCCATTGAAAAACATCCAGAAATGATTGAAGCTACTGACTGAACTAAAGGAGCTGGCATCTCACTCTCTTTGAATCTTCTTTATCATGCTAAGAGGAGCAGGAAAAAGCAAAAAATTTCAGAATTGCACCTTGCAATGCGGAGAAATTACTGTTTGTGCATTTACAATATTCATTGATTTTTGCCATTGAAAAACATCATGTTATTCATATACCAGAAATGTTTGAAGCTACTGACTGAATTAAAGGAGCTGGTATCTCACTCTCTTTGAATCTTCTTCATAATGCTAAGAGGAGCAGGCCATTGAAAAGCGTCCAGAAATGATTGAAGCTACTGACTGAATGAAAGGAGCTGGCATCTCACTCTCTTTGAATCTTCTTTATCATGCTAAGAGGAGCAGGAAAAAGCAAAAAATTTCAGAATTGCACCTTGCAATGCGGAGAAATTACTGTTTGTGCATTTACAATATTCATTGATTTTTGCCATTGAAAAACGTCCAGAAATGATTGAAGGTACTGACTGAATGAAAGGAGCTGGCATCTCACTCTCTTTGAATCTTCTTTATCATGCTAAGAGGAGCAGGAAAAAGCAAAAAATTTCAGAATTGCACCTTGCAATGCGGAGAAATTACTGTTTGTGCATTTACAATATTCATTGATTTTTGCCATTGAAAAACGTCCAGAAATGATTGAAGCTACTGACTGAATGAAAGGAGCTGGCATCTCACTCTCTTTGAATCTTCTTTATCATGCTAAGAGGAGCAGGAAAAAGCAAAAAATTTCAGAATTGCACCTTGCAATGCGGAGAAATTACTGTTTGTGCATTTACAATATTCATTGATTTTTGCCATTGAAAAATGTCCAGAAATGATTGAAGCTACTGACTGAATGAAAGGAGCTGGCATCTCACTCTCTTTGAATCTTCTTTATCATGCTAAGAGGAGCAGGAAAAAGCAAAAAATTTCAGAATTGCGCCTTGCAATGCGGAGAAATTACTGTTTGTGCATTTACAAAATTCATTGATTTTTGCCATTGAAAAATATCATGTTATTCATATACCAGAAATGATTGATGTTTTTCAATGGCAAAAATCAATGAATATTGTAAATGCACAAACAGTAATTTCTCCGCATTGCAAGGTGCAATTCTGAAATTTTTTGCTTTTTCCTGCTAATCCTAGCATGATAAAGAAGATTCAAAGAGAGTGAGATGCCAGCTCCTTTCATTCAGTCAGTAGCTTCAAACATTTCTGGACGTTTTTCAATGGCAAAAATCAATGAATATTGTAAATGCACAAACAGTAATATCTCCACATTGCAAGGTGCAATTCTGAAATTTTTTGCTTTTTCCTGTTAATCCTAGCATGATAAAGAAGATTTAAAGAGAGTGAGATGCCAGCTCCTTTCATTCAGTCAGTAGCTTCAAACATTTCTGGTATATGAAAAACATGTTTTTCAATGGCAAAAATCAATGAATATTGTAAATGCACAAACAGTAATATCTCCACATTGCAAGGTGCAATTCTGAAATTTTTTGCTTTTTCCTGCTAATCCTAGCATGATAAAGAAGATTCAAAGAGAGTGAGATGCCAGCTCCTTTCATTCAGTCAGTAGCTTCAAACATTTCTGGTATATGAAAAACATGTTTTTCAATGGCAAAAATCAATGAATATTGTAAATGCACAAACAGTAATATCTCCACATTGCAAGGTGCAATTCTGAAATTTTTTGCTTTTTCCTGCTAATCCTAGCATGACAAAGAAGATTCAAAGAGAGTGAGATGCCAGCTCCTTTCATTCAGTCAGTAGCTTCAAACATTTCTGGACGTTTTTCAATGGCAAAAATCAATGAATATTGTAAATGCACAAACAGTAATATCTCCACATTGCAAGGTGCAATTCTGAAATTTTTTGCTTTTTCCTGTTAATCCTAGCATGATAAAGAAGATTCAAAGAGAGTGAGATGCCAGCTCCTTTCATTCAGTCAGTAGCTTCAAACATTTCTGGTATATGAAAAACATGTTTTTCAATGGCAAAAATCAATGAATATTGTAAATGCACAAACAGTAATATCTCCACATTGCAAGGTGCAATTCTGAAATTTTTTGTTTTTTCCTGTTAATCCTAGCATGATAAAGAAGATTCAAAGAGAGTGAGATGCCAGCTCCTTTCATTCAGTCAGTAGCTTCAAACATTTCTGGTATATGAAAAACATGTTTTTCAATGGCAAAAATCAATGAATATTGTTAATGCACAAACAGTAATATCTCCACATTGCAAGGTGCAATTCTGAAATTTTTTGCTTTTTCCTGCTAATCCTAGCATGATAAAGAAGATTCAAAGAGAGTGAGATGCCAGCTCCTTTCATTCAGTCAGTAGCTTCAAACATTTCTGGTATATGAAAAACATGTTTTTCAATGGCAAAAATCAATGAATATTGTAAATGCACAAACAGTAATATCTCCACATTGCAAGGTGCAATTCTGAAATTTTTTGCTTTTTCCTGCTAATCCTAGCATGATAAAGAAGATTCAAAGAGAGTGAGATGCCAGCTCCTTTCATTCAGTCAGTAGCTTCAAACATTTCTGGTATATGAAAAACATGTTTTTCAATGGCAAAAATCAATGAATATTGTAAATGCACAAACAGTAATATCTCCACATTGCAAGGTGCAATTCTGAAATTTTTTGCTTTTTCCTGTTAATCCTAGCATGATAAAGAAGATTCAAAGAGAGTGAGATGCCAGCTCCTTTCATTCAGTCAGTAGCTTCAAACATTTCTGGACGTTTTTCAATGGCAAAAATCAATGAATATTGTAAATGCACAAACAGTAATATCTCCACATTGCAAGGTGCAATTCTGAAATTTTTTGCTTTTTCCTGTTAATCCTAGCATGATAAAGAAGATTCAAAGAGAGTGAGATACCAGCTCCTTTCATTCAGTCAGTAGCTTCAAACATTTCTGGTATATGAAAAACATGTTTTTCAATGGCAAAAATCAATGAATATTGTAAATGCACAAACAGTAATATCTCCACATTGCAAGGTGCAATTCTGAAATTTTTTGCTTTTTCCTGCTAATCCTAGCATGATAAAGAAGATTCAAAGAGAGTGAGATGCCAGCTAATTTCATTCAGTCAGTAGCTTCAAACATTTCTGGACGTTTTTCAATGGCAAAAATCAATGAATATTGTAAATGCACAAACAGTAATATCTCCACATTGCAAGGTGCAATTCTGAAATTTTTTGCTTTTTCCTGCTAATCCTAGCATGATAAAGAAGATTCAAAGAGAGTGAGATGCCAGCTCCTTTCATTCAGTCAGTAGCTTCAAACATTTCTGGACGTTTTTCAATGGCAAAATCAATGAATATTGTAAATGCACAAACAGTAATATCTCCACATTGCAAGGTGCAATTCTGAAATTTTTTGCTTTTTCCTGCTAATCCTAGCATGATAAAGAAGATTCAAAGAGAGTGAGATGCCAGCTAATTTCATTCAGTCAGTAGCTTCAAACATTTCTGGACGTTTTTCAATGGCAAAAATCAATGAATATTGTAAATGCACAAACAGTAATATCTCCACATTGCAAGGTGCAATTCTGAAATTTTTTGCTTTTTCCTGCTAATCCTAGCATGATAAAGAAGATTCAAAGAGAGTGAGATGCCAGCTCCTTTCATTCAGTCAGTAGCTTCAAACATTTCTTGTATATGAAAAACATGTTTTTCAATGGCAAAAATCAATGAATATTGTAAATGCACAAACAGTAATATCTCCACATTGCAAGGTGCAATTCTGAAATTTTTTGCTTTTTCCTGCTAATCCTAGCATGATAAAGAAGATTCAAAGAGAGTGAGATACCAGCTCCTTTCATTCAGTCAGTAGCTTCAAACATTTCTGGACGTTTTTCAATGGCAAAAATCAATGAATATTGTAAATGCACAAACAGTAATATCTCCACATTGCAAGGTGCAATTCTGAAATTTTTTGCTTTTTCCTGTTAATCCTAGCATGATAAAGAAGATTCAAAGAGAGTGAGATGCCAGCTCCTTTCATTCAAGTCAGTAGCTTCAAACATTTCTGGTATATGAAAAACATGTTTTTCAATGGCAAAAATCAATGAATATTGTAAATGCACAAACAGTAATATCTCCACATTGCAAGGTGCAATTCTGAAATTTTTTGCTTTTTCCTGCTTATCCTAGCATGATAAAGAAGATTCAAAGAGAGTGAGATGCCAGCTCCTTTCATTCAGTCAGTAGCTTCAAACATTTCTGGTATATGAAAAACATGTTTTTCAATGGCAAAAATCAATGAATATTGTAAATGCACAAACAGTAATATCTCCACATTGCAAGGTGCAATTCTGAATTTTTTTTGCTTTTTCCTGCTAATCCAAGCATGATAAAGAAGATTTAAAGAGAGTGAGATGCCAGCTCCTTTCATTCAGTCAGTAGCTTCAAACATTTCTGGACGTTTTTCAATGGCAAAATCAATGAATATTGTAAATGCACAAACAGTAATATCTCCACATTGCAAGGTGCAATTCTGAAATTTTTTGCTTTTTCCTGTTAATCCTAGCATGATAAAGAAGATTAAAAGACAGTGAGATGCCAGCTCCTTTCATTCAGTCAGTAGCTTCAAACATTTCTGGTATATGAAAAACATGTTTTTCAATGGCAAAAATCAATGAATATTGTAAATGCACAAACAGTAATATCTCCACATTGCAAGGTGCAATTCTGAAATTTTTTGCTTTTTCCTGCTAATCCTAGCATGATAAAGAAGATTCAAAGAGAGTGAGATGCCAGCTCCTTTCATTCCATCAGTAGCTTCAAACATTTCTGGTATATGAAAAACATGTTTTTCAATGGCAAAAATCAATGAATATTGTAAATGCACAAACAGTAATATCTCCACATTGCAAGGTGCAATTCTGAAATTTTTTGCTTTTTCCTGCTAATCCTAGCATGATAAAGAAGATTCAAAGAGAGTGAGATGCCAGCTCCTTTCATTCAGTCAGTAGCTTCAAACATTTCTGGACGTTTTTCAATGGCAAAATCAATGAATATTGTAAATGCACAAACAGTAATATCTCCACATTGCAAGGTGCAATTCTGAAATTTTTTGCTTTTTCCTGTTAATCCTAGCATGATAAAGAAGATTCAAAGACAGTGAGATGCCAGCTCCTTTCATTCAGTCAGTAGCTTCAAACATTTCTGGTATATGAAAAACATGTTTTTCAATGGCAAAAATCAATGAATATTGTAAATGCACAAACAGTAATATCTCCACATTGCAAGGTGCAATTCTGAAATTTTTTGCTTTTTCCTGCTAATCCTAGCATGATAAAGAAGATTCAAAGAGAGTGAGATGCCAGCTCCTTTCATTCCGTCAGTAGCTTCAAACATTTCTGGTATATGAAAAACATGTTTTTCAATGGCAAAAATCAATGAATATTGTAAATGCACAAACAGTAATATCTCCACATTGCAAGGTGCAATTCTGAAATTTTTTGCTTTTTCCTGCTAATCCTAGCATGATAAAGAAGATTCAAAGAGAGTGAGATGCCAGCTCCTTTCATTCAGTCAGTAGCTTCAAACATTTCTGGACGTTTTTCAATGGCAAAATCAATGAATATTGTAAATGCACAAACAGTAATATCTCCACATTGCAAGGTGCAATTCTGAAATTTTTTGCTTTTTCCTGCTAATCCTAGCATGATAAAGAAGATTCAAAGAGAGTGAGATGCCAGCTAATTTCATTCAGTCAGTAGCTTCAAACATTTCTGGACGTTTTTCAATGGCAAAAATCAATGAATATTGTAAATGCACAAACAGTAATATCTCCACATTGCAAGGTGCAATTCTGAAATTTTTTGCTTTTTCCTGCTAATCCTAGCATGATAAAGAAGATTCAAAGAGAGTGAGATGCCAGCTCCTTTCATTCAGTCAGTAGCTTCAAACATTTCTTGTATATGAAAAACATGTTTTTCAATGGCAAAAATCAATGAATATTGTAAATGCACAAACAGTAATATCTCCACATTGCAAGGTGCAATTCTGAAATTTTTTTCTTTTTCCTGCTAATCCTAGCATGATAAAGAAGATTCAAAGAGAGTGAGATACCAGCTCCTTTCATTCAGTCAGTAGCTTCAAACATTTCTGGACGTTTTTCAATGGCAAAAATCAATGAATATTGTAAATGCACAAACAGTAATATCTCCACATTGCAAGGTGCAATTCTGAAATTTTTTGCTTTTTCCTGTTAATCCTAGCATGATAAAGAAGATTCAAAGAGAGTGAGATGCCAGCTCCTTTCATTCAAGTCAGTAGCTTCAAACATTTCTGGTATATGAAAAACATGTTTTACAATGGCAAAAATCAATGAATATTGTAAATGCACAAACAGTAATATCTCCACATTGCAAGGTGCAATTCTGAAATTTTTTGCTTTTTCCTGCTTATCCTAGCATGATAAAGAAGACTCAAAGAGAGTGAGATGCCAGCTCCTTTCATTCAGTCAGTAGCTTCAAACATTTCTGGTATATGAAAAACATGTTTTTCAATGGCAAAAATCAATGAATATTGTAAATGCACAAACAGTAATATCTCCACATTGCAAGGTGCAATTCTGAAATTTTTTTGCTTTTTCCTGCTAATCCTAGCATGATAAAGAAGATTTAAAGAGAGTGAGATGCCAGCTCCTTTCATTCAGTCAGTAGCTTCAAACATTTCTGGACGTTTTTCAATGGCAAAATCAATGAATATTGTAAATGCACAAACAGTAATATCTCCACATTGCAAGGTGCAATTCTGAAATTTTTTGCTTTTTCCTGTTAATCCTAGCATGATAAAGAAGATTCAAAGACAGTGAGATGCCAGCTCCTTTCATTCAGTCAGTAGCTTCAAACATTTCTGGTATATGAAAAACATGTTTTTCAATGGCAAAAATCAATGAATATTGTAAATGCACAAACAGTAATATCTCCACATTGCAAGGTGCAATTCTGAAATTTTTTGCTTTTTCCTGCTAATCCTAGCATGATAAAGAAGATTCAAAGAGAGTGAGATGCCAGCTCCTTTCATTCCGTCAGTAGCTTCAAACATTTCTGGTATATGAAAAACATGTTTTTCAATGGCAAAAATCAATGAATATTGTAAATGCACAAACAGTAATATCTCCACATTGCAAGGTGCAATTCTGAAATTTTTTGCTTTTTCCTGTTAATCCTAGCATGATAAAGAAGATTCAAAGAGAGTGAGATGCCAGCTCCTTTCATTCAGTCAGTAGCTTCAAACATTTCTGGTATATGAAAAACATGTTTTTCAATGGCAAAAATCAATGAATATTGTAAATGCGCAAACAGTAATATCTCCACATTGCAAGGTGCAATTCTGAAATTTTTTGCTTTTTCCTGCTAATCCTAGCATGATAAAGAAGATTCAAAGAGAGTGAGATGCCAGCTCCTTTCATTCAGTCAGTAGCTTCAAACATTTCTGGTATATGAAAAACATGTTTTTCAATGGCAAAAATCAATGAATATTGTAAATGCACAAACAGTAATATCTCCACATTGCAAGGTGCAATTCTGAAATTTTTTGCTTTTTCCTGCTAATCCAAGCATGATAAAGAAGATTCAAAGAGAGTGAGATGCCAGCTCCTTTCATTCAGTCAGTAGCTTCAAACATTTCTGGTATATGAATAACATGATGTTTTTCAATGGCAAAAATCAATGAATATTGTAAATGCACAAACAGTAATTTCTCCGCATTGCAAGGTGCAATTCTGAAATTTTTTGCTTTTTCCTGCTCCTCTTAGCATGATAAAGAAGATTCAAAGAGAGTGAGATGCCAGCTCCTTTCATTCAGTCAGTAGCTTCAAACATTTCTGGTATATGAATAACATGATGTTTTTCAATGGCAAAAATCAATGAATATTGTAAATGCACAAACAGTAATTTCTCCGCATTGCAAGGTGCAATTCTGAAATTTTTTGCTTTTTCCTGCTCCTCTTAGCATGATAAAGACGATTCAAAGAGAGTGAGATGCCAGCTCCTTTCATTCAGTCAGTAGCTTCAATCATTTCTGGACGTTTTTCAATGGCAAAAATCAATGAATATTGTAAATGCACAAACAGTAATTTCTCCGCATTGCAAGGTGCAATTCTGAAATTTTTTGCTTTTTCCTGCTCCTCTTAGCATGATAAAGAAAATTCAGAGTGAGATGCCAGCTGCTTTCATTCAGTCAGTAGCTTCAATCATTTCTGGACGTTTTTCAATGGCAAAAATCAATGAATATTGTAAATGCACAAACAGTAATATCTCCACATTGCAAGGTGCAATTCTGAAATTTTTTGCTTTTTCCTGTTAATCCTAGCATGATAAAGAAGATTCAAAGAGAGTGAGATGCCAGCTCCTTTCATTCAGTCAGTAGCTTCAAACATTTCTGGTATATGAAAAACATGTTTTTCAATGGCAAAAATCAATGAATATTGTAAATGCACAAACAGTAATATCTCCACATTGCAAGGTGCAATTCTGAAATTTTTTGCTTTTTCCTGCTCCTCTTAGCATGATAAAGAAGATTCAAAGAGAGTGAGATGCCAGCTCCTTTCGTTCAGTCAGTAGCTTCAATCATTTCTGGACGTTTTTCAAAGGCAAAAATCATTGAATATTGTAAATGCACAAACAGTAATTTCTCCGCATTGCAAGGTGCAATTCTGAAATTTTTTACTTTTTCCTGCTCCTCTTAGCATGATAAAGAAGATTCAAAGAGAGTGAGATGCCAGCTCCTTTTATTCAGTCAGTAGCTTCAATCATTTCTGGTATATGAATAACATGATGTTTTTCAATGGCAAAAATCAATGAATATTGTAAATGCACAAACAGTAATTTCTCCGCATTGCAAGGTGCAATTCTGAAGTTTTTTGATTTTTCCTGCTAATCTTAGCATGATAAAGAAGATTCAAAGAGAGTGAGATGCCAGCTCCTTTCATTCAGTCAGTAGCTTCAATCATTTCTGGACGTTTTTCAATGGCAAAAATCATTGAATATTGTAAATGCACAAACAGTAATTTCTCCGCATTGCAAGGTGCAATTCTGAAATTTTTTACTTTTTCCTGCTCCTCTTAGCATGATAAAGAAGATTCAAAGAGAGTGAGATGCCAGCTCCTTTCGTTCAGTCAGTAGCTTCAATAATTTCTGGTATATGAATAACATGATGTTTTTCAATGTCAAAAATCAATGAATATTGTAAATGCACAAACAGTAATTTCTCCGCATTGCAAGGTGCAATTCTGAAATTTTTTGCTTTTTCCTGCTCCTCTTAGCATGATAAAGAAGATTCAAAGAGAGTGAGATGCCAGCTCCTTTCATTCAGTCAGTAGCTTCAATCATTTCTGGACGTTTTTCAATGGCAAAAATCAATGAATATTGTAAATGCACAAACAGTAATTTCTCCGCATTGCAAGGTGCAATTCTGAAATTTTTTGCTTTTTCCTGCTCCTCTTAGCATGATAAAGAAAATTCAGAGTGAGATGCCAGCTCCTTTCATTCAGTCAGTAGCTTCAATCATTTCTGGACGTTTTTCAATGGCAAAAATCAATGAATATTGTAAATGCACAAACAGTAATTTCTCCGCATTGCAAGGTGCAATTCTGAAATTTTTTGCTATTTCCTGCTCCTCTTAGCATGATAAAGAAGATTCAAAGAGAGTGAGATGCCAGCTCCTTTCATTCAGTCAGTAGCTTCAAACATTTCTGGTATATGAATAACATGATGTTTTTCAATGGCAAAAATCAATGAATATTGTAAATGCACAAACAGTAATTTCTCCGCATTGCAAGGTGCAATTCTGAAATTTTTTGCTTTTTCCTGCTCCTCTTAGCATGATAAAGAAGATTCAAAGAGAGTGAGATGCCAGCTCCTTTCGTTCAGTCAGTAGCTTCAATCATTTCTGGACGTTTTTCAAAGGCAAAAATCATTGAATATTGTAAATGCACAAACAGTAATTTCTCCGCATTGCAAGGTGCAATTCTGAAATTTTTTACTTTTTCCTGCTCCTCTTAGCATGATAAAGAAGATTCAAAGAGAGTGAGATGCCAGCTCCTTTCATTCAGTCAGTAGCTTCAATCATTTCTGGTATATGAATAACATGATGTTTTTCAATGGCAAAAATCAATGAATATTGTAAATGCACAAACAGTAATTTCTCCGCATTGCAAGGTGCAATTCTGAAGTTTTTTGCTTTTTCCTGCTCCTCTTAGCATGATAAAGAAGATTCAAAGAGAGTGAGATGCCAGCTCCTTTCATTCAGTCAGTAGCTTCAATCATTTCTGGACGTTTTTCAATGGCAAAAATCATTGAATATTGTAAATGCACAAACAGTAATTTCTCCGCATTGCAAGGTGCAATTCTGAAATTTTTTACTTTTTCCTGCTCCTCTTAGCATGATAAAGAAGATTCAAAGAGAGTGAGATGCCAGCTCCTTTCATTCAGTCAGTAGCTTCAATCATTTCTGGTATATGAATAACATGATGTTTTTCAATGGCAAAAATCAATGAATATTGTAAATGCACAAACAGTAATTTCTCCGCATTGCAAGGTGCAATTCTGAAATTTTTTGCTTTTTCCTGCTCCTCTTAGCATAATAAAGAAGATTCAAAGAAAGTGAGATGCCAGCTCCTTTCATTCAGTCAGTAGCTTCAATCATTTCTGGACGTTTTTCAATGGCAAACATCAATGAATATTGTAAATGCACAAACAGTAATTTCTTCGCATTGCAAGGTGCAATTCTGAAATTTTTTGCTTTTTCCTGCTCCTCTTAGCATGATAAACAAGATTCAAAGAGAGTGAGATGCCAGCTCCTTTCATTCAGTCAGTAGCTTCAATCATTTCTGGACGTTTTTCAATGGCAAAAATCAATGAATATTGTAAATGCACAAACAGTAATTTCTCCGCATTGCAAGGTGCAATTCTGAAATTTTTTACTTTTTCCTGCTCCTCTTAGCATGATAAAGAAGATTCAAAGAGAGTGAGATGCCAGCTCCTTTCATTCAGTCAGTAGCTTCAAACATTCCTGGTATATGAATAACATAATGTTTTTCAATGGCAAAAATCAATGAATATTGTAAATGCACAAACAGTAATTTCTCCGCATTGCAAGGTGCAATTCTGAAATTTTTTGCTTTTTCCTGCTCCTCTTAGCATGATAAAGAAGATTCAAAGAGAGTGAGATGCCAGCTCCTTTCATTCAGTCAGTAGCTTCAATCATTTCTGGACGTTTTTCAATTGCAAAAATCAATGAATATTGTAAATGCACAAACAGTAATTTCTCCGCATTGCAAGGTGCAATTCTGAAATTTTTTGCTTTTTCCTGCTCCTCTTAGCATGATAAAGAAGATTCAAAGAGAGTGAGATGCCAGCTCCTTTCATTCAGTCAGTAGCTTCAAACATTTCTGGTATATGAATAACATGATGTTTTTCAATGGCAAAAATCAATGAATATTGTAAATGCACAAACAGTAATTTCTCCGCATTGCAAGGTGCAATTCTGAAATTTTTTGATTTTTCCTGCTCCTCTTAGCATGATAAAGAAGATTCAAAGAGAGTGAGATGCCAGCTCCTTTCATTCAGTCAGTAGCATCAATCATTTCTGGTATATGAATAACATGATGTTTTTCAATGGCAAAAATCAATGAATATTGTAAATGCACAAACAGTAATTTCTCCGCATTGCAAGGTGCAATTCTGAAATTTTTTGCTTTTTCCTGCTCCTCTTAGCATGATAAAGAAGATTCAAAGAGAGTGAGATGCCAGCTCCTTTCGTTCAGTCAGTAGCTTCAATCATTTCTGGACGTTTTTCAAAGGCAAAAATCATTGAATATTGTAAATGCACAAACAGTAATTTCTCCGCATTGCAAGGTGCAATTCTGAAATTTTTTACTTTTTCCTGCTCCTCTTAGCATGATAAAGAAGATTCAAAGAGAGTGAGATGCCAGCTCCTTTCATTCAGTCAGTAGCTTCAATCATTTCTGGTATATGAATAACATGATGTTTTTCAATGGCAAAAATCAATGAATATTGTAAATGCACAAACAGTAATTTCTCCGCATTGCAAGGTGCAATTCTGAAATTTTTTGCTTTTTCCTGCTCCTCTTAGCATGATAAAGAAGATTCAAAGAGAGTGAGATGCCAGCTCCTTTCATTCAGTCAGTAGCTTCAATCATTTCTGGACGTTTTTCAATGGCAAAAATCATTGAATATTGTAAATGCACAAACAGTAATTTCTCCGCATTGCAAGGTGCAATTCTGAAATTTTTTACTTTTTCCTGCTCCTCTTAGCATGATAAAGAAGATTCAAAGAGAGTGAGATGCCAGCTCCTTTCATTCAGTCAGTAGCTTCAATCATTTCTGGTATATGAATAACATGATGTTTTTCAATGGCAAAAATCAATGAATATTGTAAATGCACAAACAGTAATTTCTCCGCATTGCAAGGTGCAATTCTGAAATTTTTTGCTTTTTCCTGCTCCTCTTAGCATGATAAAGAAGATTCAAAGAGAGTGAGATGCCAGCTCCTTTCATTCAGTCAGTAACTTCAATCATTTCTGGACGTTTTTCAATGGCAAAAATCAATGAATATTGTAAATGCACAAACAGTAATTTCTCCGCATTGCAAGGTGCAATTCTGAAATTTTTTGCTTTTTCCTGCTCCTCTTAGCATGATAAACAAGATTAAAAGAGAGTGAGATGCCAGCTCCTTTCATTCAGTCAGTAGCTTCAATCATTTCTGGACGTTTTTCAATGGCAAAAATCAATGAATATTGTAAATGCACAAACAGTAATTTCTCCGCATTGCAAGGTGCAATTCTGAAATTTTTTGCTTTTTCCTGCTCCTCTTAGCATGATAAAGAAGATTCAAAGAGAGTGAGATGCCAGCTCCTTTCATTCAGTCAGTAGCTTCAAACATTCCTGGTATATGAATAACATGATGTTTTTCAATGGCAAAAATCAATGAATATTGTAAATGCACAAACAGTAATTTCTCCGCATTGCAAGGTGCAATTCTGAAATTTTTTGCTTTTTCCTGCTCCTCTTAGCATGATAAAGAAGATTCAAAGAGAGTGAGATGCCAGCTCCTTTCATTCAGTCAGTAGCTTCAATCATTTCTGGACGTTTTTCAATTGCAAAAATCAATGAATATTGTAAATGCACAAACAGTAATTTCTCCGCATTGCAAGGTGCAACTCTGAAATTTTTTGCTTTTTCCTGCTCCTCTTAGCATGATAAAGAAGATTCAAAGAGAGTGAGATGCCAGCTCCTTTCATTCAGTCAGTAGCTTCAATCATTTCTGGTATATGAATAACGTGATGTTTTTCAATGGCAAAAATCAATGAATATTGTAAATGCACAAACAGTAATTTCTCCGCATTGCAAGGTGCAATTCTGAAATTTTTTGCTTTTTCCTGCTCCTCTTAGCATGATAAAGAAGATTCAAAGAGAGTGAGATGCCAGCTCCTTTCATTCAGTCAGTAGCTTCAAACATTTCTGGTATATGAATAACATGATGTTTTTCAATGGCAAAAATCAATGAATATTGTAAATGCACAAACAGTAATTTCTCCGCATTGCAAGGTGCAATTCTGAAATTTTTTGCTTTTTCCTGCTCCTCTTAGCATGATAAAGAAGATTCAAGGAGAGTGAGATGCCAGCTCCTTTCATTCAGTCAGTAGCTTCAAACATTTCTGGTATATGAATAACATGATGTTTTTCAATGGCAAAAATCAATGAATATTGTAAATGCACAAACAGTAATTTCTCCGCATTGCAAGGTGCAATTCTGAAATTTTTTGCTTTATCCTGCTCCTCTTAGCATGATAAAGAAGATTCAAAGAGAGTGAGATGCCAGCTCCTTTCATTCAGTCAGTAGCTTCAATCATTTCTGGACGTTTTTCAATGGCAAAAATCATTGAATATTGTAAATGCACAAACAGTAATTTCTCCGCATTGCAAGGTGCAATTCTCAAATTTTTTACTTTTTCCTGCTCCTCTTAGCATGATAAAGAAGATTCAAAGAGAGTGAGATGCCAGCTCCTTTCATTCAGTCAGTAGCTTCAATCATTTCTGGTATATGAATAACATGATGTTTTTCAATGGCAAAAATCAATGAATATTGTAAATGCACAAACAGTAATTTCTCCGCATTGCAAGGTGCAATTCTGAGATTTTTTGCTTTTTCCTGCTCCTCTTAGCATGATAAAGAAGATTCAAAGAGAGTGAGATGCCAGCTCCTTTCATTCAGTCAGTAGCTTCAATCATTTCTGGACGTTTTTCAATGGCAAAAATCAATGAATATTCTAAATGCACAAACAGTAATTTCTCCGCATTGCAAGGTGCAATTCTGAAATTTTTTGCTTTTTCCTGCTCCTCTTAGCATGATAAACAAGATTCAAAGAGAGTGAGATGCCAGCTCCTTTCATTCAGTCAGTAGCTTCAATCATTTCTGGACGTTTTTCAATGGCAAAAATCAATGAATATTGTAAATGCACAAACAGTAATTTCTCCGCATTGCAAGGTGCAATTCTGAAATTTTTTGCTTTTTCCTGCTCCTCTTAGCATGATAAAGAAGATTCAAAGAGAGTGAGAAGCCAGCTCCTTTCATTCAGTCAGTAGCTTCAATCATTTCTGGACGTTTTTCAATTGCAAAAATCAATGAATATTGTAAATGCACAAACAGTAATTTCTCCGCATTGCAAGGTGCAATTCTGAAATTTTTTGCTTTTTCCTGCTCCTCTTAGCATGATAAAGAAGACTCAAAGAGAGTGAGATGCCAGCTCCTTTCATTCAGTCAGTAGCTTCAATCATTTCTGGTATATGAATAACATGATGTTTTTCAATGGCAAAAATCAATGAATATTGTAAATGCACAAACAGTAATTTCTCCGCATTGCAAGGTGCAATTCTGAAATTTTTTGCTTTTTCCTGCTCCTCTTAGCATGATAAAGAAGATTCAAAGAGAGTGAGATGCCAGCTCCTTTCATTCAGTCAGTAGCTTCAATCATTTCTGGACGTTTTTCAATGGCAAAAATCAATGAATATTGTAAATGCACAAACAGTAATTTCTCCGCATTGCAAGGTGCAATTCTGAAATTTTTTGCTTTTTCCTGCTCCTCTTAGCATGATAAAGAAGATTCAAAGAGAGTGAGATGCCAGCGCCTTTCATTCAGTCAGTATCTTCAATCATTTCTGGACGTTTTTCAATGGCAAAAATCAATGGATATTGTAAATGCACAAACAGTAATTTCTCCGCATTGCAAGGTGCAATTCTGAAATTTTTTGCTTTTTCCTGCTCCTCTTAGCATGATAAAAAAGATTCAAAGAGAGTGAGATGCCAGCTCCTTTCATTCAGTCAGTAGCTTCAAACATTTCTGGTATATGAATAACATGATGTTTTTCAATGGCAAAAATCAATGAATATTGTAAATGCACAAACAGTAATTTCTCCGCATTGCAAGGTGCAATTCTGAAATTTTTTGCTTTTTCCTGCTCCTCTTAGCATGATAAAGAAGATTCAAAGAGAGTGAGACGCCAGCTCCTTTCGTTCAGTCAGTAGCTTCAATCATTTCTGGACGTTTTTCAATGGCAAAAATCATTGAATATTGTAAATGCACAAACAGTAATTTCTCCGCATTGCAAGGTGCAATTCTGAAATTTTTTACTTTTTCCTGCTCCTCTTAGCATGATAAAGAAGATTCAAAGAGAGTGAGATGCCAGCTCCTTTCATTCAGTCAGTAGCTTCAATCATTTCTGGTATATGAATAACATGATGTTTTTCAATGGCAAAAATCAATGAATATTGTAAATGCACAAACAGTAATTTCTCCGCATTGCAAGGTGCAATTCTGAAATTTTTTGCTTTTTCCTGCTCCTCTTAGCATGATAAAGAAGATTCAAAGAGAGTGAGACGCCAGCTCCTTTCGTTCAGTCAGTAGCTTCAATCATTTCTGGACGTTTTTCAATGGCAAAAATCATTGAATATTGTAAATGCACAAACAGTAATTTCTCCGCATTGCAAGGTGCAATTCTGAAATTTTTTACTTTTTCCTGCTCCTCTTAGCATGATAAAGAAGATTCAAAGAGAGTGAGATGCCAGCTCCTTTCATTCAGTCAGTAGCTTCAATCATTTCTGGTATATGAATAACATGATGTTTTTCAATGGCAAAAATCAATGAATATTGTAAATGCACAAACAGTAATTTCTCCGCATTGCAAGGTGCAATTCTGAAATTTTTTGCTTTTTCCTGCTCCTCTTAGCATGATAAAGAAGATTCAAAGAGAGTGAGATGCCAGCTCCTTTCATTCAGTCAGTAGCTTCAATCATTTCTGGACGTTTTTCAATGGCAAAAATCAACGAATATTGTAAATGCACAAACAGTAATTTCTCCGCATTGCAAGGTGCAATTCTGAAATTTTTTGCTTTTTCCTGCTCCTCTTAGCATGATAAAGAAGATTCAAAGAGAGTGAGATGCCAGCTCCTTTCATTCAGTCAGTAGCTTCAATCATTTCTGGTATATGAATAACATGATGTTTTTCAATGGCAAAAATCAATGAATATTGTAAATGCACAAACAGTAATTTCTCCGCATTGCAAGGTGCAATTCTGAAATTTTTTGCTTTTTCCTGCTCCTCTTAGCATGATAAAGAAGATTCAAAGAGAGTGAGATGCCAGCTCCTTTCATTCAGTCAGTAGCTTCAATCATTTCTGGTATATGAATAACATGATGTTTTTCAATGGCAAAAATCAATGAATATTGTAAATGCACAAACAGTAATTTCTCCGCATTGCAAGGTGCAATTCTGAAATTTTTTGCTTTTTCCTGCTCCTCTTAGCATGATAAAAAAGATTCAAAGAGAGTGAGATGCCAGCTCCTTTCATTCAGTCAGTAGCTTCAATCATTTCTGGTATATGAATAACGTGATGTTTTTCAATGGCAAAAATCAATGAATATTGTAAATGCACAAACAGTAATTTCTCCGCATTGCAAGGTGCAATTCTGAAATTTTTTGCTTTTTCCTGCTCCTCTTAGCATGATAAAGAAGATTCAAAGAGAGTGAGATGCCAGCTCCTTTCATTCAGTCAGTAGCTTCAAACATTTCTGGTATATGAATAACATGATGTTTTTCAATGGCAAAAATCAATGAATATTGTAAATGCACAAACAGTAATTTCTCCGCATTGCAAGGTGCAATTCTGAAATTTTTTGCTTTTTCCTGCTCCTCTTAGCATGATAAAGAAGATTCAAGGAGAGTGAGATGCCAGCTCCTTTCATTGTCAGTAGCTTCAAACATTTCTGGTATATGAATAACATGATGTTTTTCAATGGCAAAAATCAATGAATATTGTAAATGCACAAACAGTAATTTCTCCGCATTGCAAGGTGCAATTCTGAAATTTTTTGCTTTATCCTGCTCCTCTTAGCATGATAAAGAAGATTCAAAGAGAGTGAGATGCCAGCTCCTTTCATTCAGTCAGTAGCTTCAATCATTTCTGGACGTTTTTCAATGGCAAAAATCATTGAATATTGTAAATGCACAAACAGTAATTTCTCCGCATTGCAAGGTGCAATTCTGAAATTTTTTACTTTTTCCTGCTCCTCTTAGCATGATAAAGAAGATTCAAAGAGAGTGAGATGCCAGCTCCTTTCATTCAGTCAGTAGCTTCAATCATTTCTGGTATATGAATAACATGATGTTTTTCAATGGCAAAAATCAATGAATATTGTAAATGCACAAACAGTAATTTCTCCGCATTGCAAGGTGCAATTCTGAGATTTTTTGCTTTTTCCTGCTCCTCTTAGCATGATAAAGAAGATTCAAAGAGAGTGAGATGCCAGCTCCTTTCATTCAGTCAGTAGCTTCAATCATTTCTGGACGTTTTTCAATGGCAAAAATCAATGAATATTCTAAATGCACAAACAGTAATTTCTCCGCATTGCAAGGTGCAATTCTGAAATTTTTTACTTTTTCCTGCTCCTCTTAGCATGATAAAGAAGATTCAAAGAGAGTGAGATGCCAGCTCCTTTCATTCAGTCAGTAGCTTCAATCATTTCTGGTATATGAATAACATGATGTTTTTCAAAGGCAAAAATCAATGAATATTGTAAATGCACAAACAGTAATTTCTCCGCATTGCAAGGTGCAATTCTGAAATTTTTTGCTTTTTCCTGCTCCTCTTAGCATGATAAAGAAGATTCAAAGAGAGTGAGACGCCAGCTCCTTTCGTTCAGTCAGTAGCTTCAATCATTTCTGGACGTTTTTCAATGGCAAAAATCATTGAATATTGTAAATGCACAAACAGTAATTTCTCCGCATTGCAAGGTGCAATTCTGAAATTTTTTACTTTTTCCTGCTCCTCTTAGCATGATAAAGAAGATTCAAAGAGAGTGAGATGCCAGCTCCTTTCATTCAGTCAGTAGCTTCAAACATTTCTGGTATATGAATAACATGATGTTTTTCAATGGCAAAAATCAATGAATATTGTAAATGCACAAACAGTAATTTCTCCGCATTGCAAGGTGCAATTCTGAAATTTTTTGCTTTATCCTGCTCCTCTTAGCATGATAAAGAAGATTCAAAGAGAGTGAGATGCCAGCTCCTTTCATTCAGTCAGTAGCTTCAATCATTTCTGGACGTTTTTCAATGGCAAAAATCATTGAATATTGTAAATGCACAAACAGTAATTTCTCCGCATTGCAAGGTGCAATTCTGAAATTTTTTACTTTTTCCTGCTCCTCTTAGCATGATAAAGAAGATTCAAAGAGAGTGAGATGCCAGCTCCTTTCATTCAGTCAGTAGCTTCAATCATTTCTGGTATATGAATAACATGATGTTTTTCAATGGCAAAAATCAATGAATATTGTAAATGCACAAACAGTAATTTCTCCGCATTGCAAGGTGCAATTCTGAGATTTTTTGCTTTTTCCTGCTCCTCTTAGCATGATAAAGAAGATTCAAAGAGAGTGAGATGCCAGCTCCTTTCATTCAGTCAGTAGCTTCAATCATTTCTGGACGTTTTTCAATGGCAAAAATCAATGAATATTCTAAATGCACAAACAGTAATTTCTCCGCATTGCAAGGTGCAATTCTGAAATTTTTTGCTTTTCCTGCTCCTCTTAGCATGATAAACAAGATTCAAAGAGAGTGAGATGCCAGCTCCTTTCATTCAGTCAGTAGCTTCAATCATTTCTGGACGTTTTTCAATGGCAAAAATCAATGAATATTGTAAATGCACAAACAGTAATTTCTCCGCATTGCAAGGTGCAATTCTGAAATTTTTTGCTTTTTCCTGCTCCTCTTAGCATGATAAAGAAGATTCAAAGAGAGTGAGAAGCCAGCTCCTTTCATTCAGTCAGTAGCTTCAATCATTTCTGGACGTTTTTCAATTGCAAAAATCAATGAATATTGTAAATGCACAAACAGTAATTTCTCCGCATTGCAAGGTGCAATTCTGAAATTTTTTGCTTTTTCCTGCTCCTCTTAGCATGATAAAGAAGATTCAAAGAGAGTGAGATGCCAGCTCCTTTCATTCAGTCAGTAGCTTCAATCATTTCTGGTATATGAATAACATGATGTTTTTCAATGGCAAAAATCAATGAATATTGTAAATGCACAAACAGTAATTTCTCCGCATTGCAAGGTGCAATTCTGAAATTTTTTGCTTTTTCCTGCTCATCTTAGCATGATAAAGAAGATTCAAAGAGAGTGAGATGCCAGCTCCTTTCATTCAGTCAGTAGCTTCAATCATTTCTGGACGTTTTTCAATGGCAAAAATCAATGAATATTGTAAATGCGCAAACAGTAATTTCTCCGCATTGCAAGGTGCAATTCTGAAATTTTTTGCTTTTTCCTGCTCCTCTTAGCATGATAAAGAAGATTCAAAGAGAGTGAGATGCCAGCTCCTTTCATTCAGTCAGTAGCTTCAATCATTTCTGGACGTTTTTCAATGGCAAAAATCAATGAATATTGTAAATGCACAAACAGTAATTTCTCCGCATTGCAAGGTGCAATTCTGAAATTTTTTGCTTTTTCCTGCTCCTCTTAGCATGATAAAAAAGATTCAAAGAGAGTGAGATGCCAGCTCCTTTCATTCAGTCAGTAGCTTCAAACATTTCTGGTATATGAATAACATGATGTTTTTCAATGGCAAAAATCAATGAATATTGTAAATGCACAAACAGTAATTTCTCCGCATTGCAAGGTGCAATTCTGAAATTTTTTGCTTTTTCCTGCTCCTCTTAGCATGATAAAGAAGATTCAAAGAGAGTGAGATGCCAGCTCCTTTCGTTCAGTCAGTAGCTTCAATTATTTCTGGACGTTTTTCAATGGCAAAAATCATTGAATATTGTAAATGCACAAACAGTAATTTCTCCGCATTGCAAGGTGCAATTCTGAAATTTTTTACTTTTTCCTGCTCCTCTTAGCATGATAAAGAAGATTCAAAGAGAGTGAGATGCCAGCTCCTTTCATTCAGTCAGTAGCTTCAATCATTTCTGGTATATGAATAACATGATGTTTTTCAATGGCAAAAATCAATGAATATTGTAAATGCACAAACAGTAATTTCTCCGCATTGCAAGGTGCAATTCTGAAATTTTTTGCTTTTTCCTGCTCCTCTTAGCATGATAAAGAAGATTCAAAGAGAGTGAGATGCCAGCTCCTTTCATTCAGTCAGTAGCTTCAATCATTTCTGGACGTTTTTCAATGGCAAAAATCAACGAATATTGTAAATGCACAAACAGTAATTTCTCCGCATTGCAAGGTGCAATTCTGAAATTTTTTGCTTTTTCCTGCTCCTCTTAGCATGATAAAGAAGATTCAAAGAGAGTGAGATGCCAGCTCCTTACATTCAGTCAGTAGCTTCAATCATTTCTGGTAAATGAATAACATGATGTTTTTCAATGGCAAAAATCAATGAATTTTGTAAATGCACAAACAGTAATTTCTCCGCATTGCAAGGCGCAATTCTGAAATTTTTTGCTTTTTCCTGCTCCTCTTAGCATGATAAAGAAGATTCAAAGAGAGTGAGATGCCAGCTCCTTTCAATCAGTCAGTAGCTTCAATCATTTCTGGACGTTTTTCAATGGCAAAAATCAATGAATATTGTAAATGCACAAACAGTAATTTCTCCGCATTGCAAGGTGCAATTCTGAAATTTTTTGCTTTTTCCTGCTCCTCTTAGCATGATAAAGAAGATTCAAAGAGAGTGAGATGCCAGCTCCTTTCATTCAGTCAGTAGCTTCAATCATTTCTGGACGTTTTTCAATGGCAAAAATCAATGAATATTGTAAATGCACAAACAGTAATTTTTCCGCATTGCAAGGTGCAATTCTGAAATTTTTTGCTTATTCCTGCTCCTCTTAGCATGATAAAGAAGATTCAAAGAGAGTGAGGTGCCAGCTCCTTTCATTCAGTCAGTAGCTTCAAACATTTCTGGTATATGAATAACGTTTTTCAATGGCAAAAATCAATGAATATTGTAAATGCACAAACAGTTATTTCTCCGCATTGCAAGGTGCAATTCTGAAATTTTTTGCTTTTTCCTGCTCCTCTTAGCATGATAAAGAAGATTCAAAGAGAGTGAGATGCCAGCTCCTTTCATTCAGTCAGTAGCTTCAATCATTTCTGGACGTTTTTCAATGGCAAAAATCAATGAATATTGTAAATGCACAAACAGTAATTTCTCCGCATTGCAAGGTGCAATTCTGAAATTTTTTGCTTTTTCCTGCTCCTCTTAGCATGATAAAGAAGATTCAAAGAGAGTGAGATGCCAGCTCCTTTCATTCAGTCAGTAGCTTCAATCATTTCTGGACGTTTTTCAATGGCAAAAATCAATGAATATTGTAAATGCACAAACAGTAATTTCTCCGCATTGCAAGGTGCAATTCTGAAATTTTTTGCTTTTTCCTGCTCCTCTTAGCATGATAAAGAAGATTCAAAGAGAGTGAGATGCCAGCTCCTTTCATTCAGTCAGTAGCTTCAATCATTTCTGGACGTTTTTCAATGGCAAAAATCAATGAATATTGTAAATGCACAAACAGTAATTTCTCCGCATTGCAAGGTGCAATTCTGAAATTTTTGCTTTTTCCTGCTCCTCTTAGCATGATAAAGAAGATTCAAAGAGAGTGAGGTGCCAGCTCCTTTCATTCAGTCAGTAGCTTCAAACATTTCTGGTATATGAATAACATGTTTTTCAATGGCAAAAATCAATGAATATTGTAAATGCACAAACAGTAATTTCTCCGCATTGCAAGGAGCAATTCTGAAATTTTTTGCTTTTTCCTGCTCCTCTTAGCATGATAAAGAAGATTCAAAGAGAGTGAGATGCCAGCTCCTTTCATTCAGTCAGTAGCTTCAATCATTTCTGGACGTTTTTCAATGGCAAAAATCAATGAATATTGTAAATGCACAAACAGTAATTTCTCCGCATTGCAAGGAGCAATTCTGAAATTTTTTGCTTT
Source organism: Phyllobates terribilis (assembly GCF_046119375.1). Classification (NCBI taxonomy): domain Eukaryota; kingdom Metazoa; phylum Chordata; class Amphibia; order Anura; family Dendrobatidae; genus Phyllobates; species Phyllobates terribilis. The sequence continues at coordinate 38,141 of NW_027364080.1, read as the reverse complement.
TTCCTGCTCCTCTTAGCATGATAAAGAAGATTCAAAGAGAGTGAGATGCCAGCTCTTTTCATTCAGTCAGTAGCTTCAATCATTTCTGGACGTTTTTCAATGGCAAAAATCAATGAATATTGTAAATGCACAAACAGTAATTTCTCCGCATTGCAAGGTGCAATTCTGAAATTTTTTGCTTTTTCCTGCTCCTCTTAGCATGATAAAGAAGATTCAAAGAGAGTGAGATGCCAGCTCCTTTCATTCAATCAGTAGCTTCAAACATTTCTGGTATATGAATAACATGATGTTTTTCAATGGCAAAAATCAATGAATATTGTAAATGCACAAACAGTAATTTCTCCGCATTGCAAGGTGCAATTCTGAAATTTTTTGCTTTTTCCTGCTCCTCTTAGCATGATAAAGAAGATTCAAAGAGAGTGAGATGCCAGCTCCTTACATTCAGTCAGTAGCTTCAATCATTTCTGGTAAATGAATAACATGATGTTTTTCAATGGCAAAAATCAATGAATTTTGTAAATGCACAAACAGTAATTTCTCCGCATTGCAAGGCGCAATTCTGAAATTTTTTGCTTTTTCCTGCTCCTCTTAGCATGATAAAGAAGATTCAAAGAGAGTGAGATGCCAGCTCCTTTCAATCAGTCAGTAGCTTCAATCATTTCTGGACGTTTTTCAATGGCAAAAATCAATGAATATTGTAAATGCACAAACAGTAATTTCTCCGCATTGCAAGGTGCAATTCTGAAATTTTTTGCTTTTTCCTGCTCCTCTTAGCATGATAAAGAAGATTCAAAGAGAGTGAGATGCCAGCTCCTTTCATTCAATCAGTAGCTTCAAACATTTCTGGTATATGAATAACATGATGTTTTTCAATGGCAAAAATCAATGAATATTGTAAATGCACAAACAGTAATTTCTCCGCATTGCAAGGTGCAATTCTGAAATTTTTTGCTTTTTCCTGCTCCTCTTAGCATGATAAAGAAGATTCAAAGAGAGTGAGATGCCAGCTCCTTACATTCAGTCAGTAGCTTCAATCATTTCTGGTAAATGAATAACATGATGTTTTTCAATGGAAAAAATCAATGAATTTTGTAAATGCACAAACAGTAATTTCTCCGCATTGCAAGGCGCAATTCTGAAATTTTTTGCTTTTTCCTGCTCCTCTTAGCATGATAAAGAAGATTCAAAGAGAGTGAGATGCCAGCTCCTTTCAATCAGTCAGTAGCTTCAATCATTTCTGGACGTTTTTCAATGGCAAAAATCAATGAATATTGTAAATGCACAAACAGTAATTTCTCCGCATTGCAAGGTGCAATTCTGAAATTTTTTGCTTTTTCCTGCTCCTCTTAGCATGATAAAGAAGATTCAAAGAGAGTGAGATGCCAGCTCCTTTCATTCAGTCAGTAGCTTCAATCATTTCTGGACGTTTTTCAATGGCAAAAATCAATGAATATTGTAAATGCACAAACAGTAATTTTTCCGCATTGCAAGGTGCAATTCTGAAATTTTTTGCTTATTCCTGCTCCTCTTAGCATGATAAAGAAGATTCAAAGAGAGTGAGGTGCCAGCTCCTTTCATTCAGTCAGTAGCTTCAAACATTTCTGGTATATGAATAACGTTTTTCAATGGCAAAAATCAATGAATATTGTAAATGCACAAACAGTTATTTCTCCGCATTGCAAGGTGCAATTCTGAAATTTTTTGCTTTTTCCTGCTCCTCTTAGCATGATAAAGAAGATTCAAAGAGAGTGAGATGCCAGCTCCTTTCATTCAGTCAGTAGCTTCAATCATTTCTGGACGTTTTTCAATGGCAAAAATCAATGAATATTGTAAATGCACAAACAGTAATTTCTCCGCATTGCAAGGTGCAATTCTGAAATTTTTTGCTTTTTCCTGCTCCTCTTAGCATGATAAAGAAGATTCAAAGAGAGTGAGATGCCAGCTCCTTTCATTCAGTCAGTAGCTTCAATCATTTCTGGACGTTTTTCAATGGCAAAAATCAATGAATATTGTAAATGCACAAACAGTAATTTCTCCGCATTGCAAGGTGCAATTCTGAAATTTTTTGCTTTTTCCTGCTCCTCTTAGCATGATAAAGAAGATTCAAAGAGAGTGAGATGCCAGCTCCTTTCATTCAGTCAGTAGCTTCAATCATTTCTGGACGTTTTTCAATGGCAAAAATCAATGAATATTGTAAATGCACAAACAGTAATTTCTCCGCATTGCAAGGTGCAATTCTGAAATTTTTGCTTTTTCCTGCTCCTCTTAGCATGATAAAGAAGATTCAAAGAGAGTGAGGTGCCAGCTCCTTTCATTCAGTCAGTAGCTTCAAACATTTCTGGTATATGAATAACATGTTTTTCAATGGCAAAAATCAATGAATATTGTAAATGCACAAACAGTAATTTCTCCGCATTGCAAGGAGCAATTCTGAAATTTTTTGCTTTTTCCTGCTCCTCTTAGCATGATAAAGAAGATTCAAAGAGAGTGAGATGCCAGCTCCTTTCATTCAGTCAGTAGCTTCAATCATTTCTGGACGTTTTTCAATGGCAAAAATCAATGAATATTGTAAATGCACAAACTGTAATTTCTCCGCATTGCAAGGTGCAATTCTGAAATTTTTTGCTTTTTCCTGCTCCTCTTAGCATGATAAAGAAGATTCAAAGAGAGTGAGATGCCAGCTCTTTTCATTCAGTCAGTAGCTTCAATCATTTCTGGACGTTTTTCAATGGCAAAAATCAATGAATATTGTAAATGCACAAACAGTAATTTCTCCGCATTGCAAGGTGCAATTCTGAAATTTTTTGCTTTTTCCTGCTCCTCTTAGCATGATAAAGAAGATTCAAAGAGAGTGAGATGCCAGCTCCTTTCATTCAATCAGTAGCTTCAAACATTTCTGGTATATGAATAACATGATGTTTTTCAATGGCAAAAATCAATGAATATTGTAAATGCACAAACAGTAATTTCTCCGCATTGCAAGGTGCAATTCTGAAATTTTTTGCTTTTTCCTGCTCCTCTTAGCATGATAAAGAAGATTCAAAGAGAGTGAGATACCAGCTCCTTACATTCAGTCAGTAGCTTCAATCATTTCTGGTAAATGAATAACATGATGTTTTTCAATGGCAAAAATCAATGAATTTTGTAAATGCACAAACAGTAATTTCTCCGCATTGCAAGGCGCAATTCTGAAATTTTTTGCTTTTTCCTGCTCCTCTTAGCATGATAAAGAAGATTCAAAGAGAGTGAGATGCCAGCTCCTTTCAATCAGTCAGTAGCTTCAATCATTTCTGGACGTTTTTCAATGGCAAAAATCAATGAATATTGTAAATGCACAAACAGTAATTTCTCCGCATTGCAAGGTGCAATTCTGAAATTTTTTGCTTTTTCCTGCTCCTCTTAGCATGATAAAGAAGATTCAAAGAGAGTGAGATGCCAGCTCCTTTCATTCAGTCAGTAGCTTCAATCATTTCTGGACGTTTTTCAATGGCAAAAATCAATGAATATTGTAAATGCACAAACAGTAATTTTTCCGCATTGCAAGGTGCAATTCTGAAATTTTTTGCTTATTCCTGCTCCTCTTAGCATGATAAAGAAGATTCAAAGAGAGTGAGGTGCCAGCTCCTTTCATTCAGTCAGTAGCTTCAAACATTTCTGGTATATGAATAACGTTTTTCAATGGCAAAAATCAATGAATATTGTAAATGCACAAACAGTTATTTCTCCGCATTGCAAGGTGCAATTCTGAAATTTTTTGCTTTTTCCTGCTCCTCTTAGCATGATAAAGAAGATTCAAAGAGATTGAGATGCCAGCTCCTTTCATTCAGTCAGTAGCTTCAATCATTTCTGGACGTTTTTCAATGGCAAAAATCAATGAATATTGTAAATGCACAAACAGTAATTTCTCCGCATTGCAAGGTGAAATTCTGAAATTTTTTGCTTTTTCCTGCTCCTCTTAGCATGATAAAGAAGATTCAAAGAGAGTGAGATGCCAGCTCCTTTCATTCAGTCAGTAGCTTCAATCATTTCTGGACGTTTTTCAATGGCAAAAATCAATGAATATTGTAAATGCACAAACAGTAATTTCTCCGCATTGCAAGGTGCAATTCTGAAATTTTTTGCTTTTTCCTGCTCCTCTTAGCATGATAAAGAAGATTCAAAGAGAGTGAGATGCCATCTCCTTTCATTCAGTCAGTAGCTTCAATCATTTCTGGACGTTTTTCAATGGCAAAAATCAATGAATATTGTAAATGCACAAACAGTAATTTCTCCGCATTGCAAGGTGCAATTCTGAAATTTTTGCTTTTTCCTGCTCCTCTTAGCATGATAAAGAAGATTCAAAGAGAGTGAGGTGCCAGCTCCTTTCATTCAGTCAGTAGCTTCAAACATTTCTTGTACATGAATAACATGATGTTTTTCAATGGCAAAAATCAATGAATATTGTAAATGCACAAACAGTAATTTCTCCGCATTGCAAGGTGCAATTCTGAAATTTTTTGCTTTTTCCTGCACCTCTTAGCATGATAAAGAAGATTCAAAGAGAGTGAGATGCCAGCTCCTTTCATTCAGTCAGTAGCTTCAATCATTTCTGGACGTTTTTCAATGGCAAAAATCAATGAATATTGTAAATGCACAAACAGTAATTTCTCCGCATTGCAAGGTGCAATTCTAAAATTTTTTGCTTTTTCCTGCTCCTCTTAGCATGATAAAGAAGATTCAAAGAGAGTGTGGTGCCAGCTCCTTTCATTCAGTCAGTAGCTTCAAACATTTCTGGTATATGAATAACATGTTTTTCAATGGCAAAAATCAATGAATATTGTAAATGCACAAACTTTAATTTCTCCGCATTGCAAGGTGCAATTCTGAAATTTTTTGCTTTTTCCTGCTCCTCTTAGCATGATAAAGAAAATTCAAAGAGAGTGAGATGCCAGCTCCTTTCATTCAGTCAGTAGCTTCAATCATTTCTGGACGTTTTTCAATGGCAAAAATCAATGAATATTGTAAATGCACAAACAGTAATTTCTCCGCATTGCAAGGTGCAATTCTGAAATTTTTTGCTTTTTCCTGCTCCTCTTAGCATGATAAAGAAGATTCAAAGAGAGTGAGATGCCAGCTCCTTTCATTCAGTCAGTAGCTTCAATCATTTCTGGACGTTTTTCAATGGCAAAAATCAATGAATATTGTAAATGCACAAACTGTAATTTCTCCGCATTGTAAGGTGCAATTCTGAAATTTTTTGCTTTTTCCTGCTCCTCTTAGCATGATAAAGAAGATTCAAAGAGAGTGAGATGCCAGCTCCTTTCATTCAGTCAGTAGCTTCAATCATTTCTGGACGTTTTTCAATGGCAAAAATCAATGAATATTGTAAATGCACAAACAGTAATTTCTCCGCATTGCAAGGTGCAATTCTGAAATTTTTTGCTTTTTCCTGCTCCCCTTAGCATGATAAAGAAGATTCAAAGAGAGTGAGATGCCAGCTCCTTTCATTCAGTCAGTAGCTTCAATCATTTCTGGACGTTTTTCAATGGCAAAAATCAATGAATATTGTAAATGCACAAACAGAAATTTCTCCGCATTGCAAGGTGCAATTCTGAAATTTTTTGCTTTTTCCTGCTCCTCTTAGCATGATAAAGAAGATTCAAAGAGAGTGAGATGCCAGCTCCTTTCATTCAGTCAGTAGCTTCAAACATTTCTGGTATATGAATAACATGATGTTTTTCAATGGCAAAAATCAATGAATATTGTAAATGCACAAACAGTAATTTCTCCGCATTGCAAGGTGCAATTCTGAAATTTTTTGCTTTTTCCTGCTCCTCTTAGCATGATAAAGAAGATTCAAAGAGAGTGAGATGCCAGCTCCTTTCGTTCAGTCAGTAGCTTCAATCATTTCTGGACGTTTTTCAATGGCAAAAATCATTGAATATTGTAAATGCACAAACAGTAATTTCTCCGCATTGCAAGGTGCAATTCTGAAATTTTTTACATTTTCCTGCTCCTCTTAGCATGATAAAGAAGATTCAAAGAGAGTGAGATGCCAGCTCCTTTCATTCAGTCAGTAGCTTCAATCATTTCTGGTATATGAATAACATGTTGTTTTTCAATGGCAAAAATCAATGAATATTGTAAATGCACAAACAGTAATTTCTCCGCATTGCAAGGTGCAATTCTGAAATTTTTTGCTTTTTCCTGCTCCTCTTAGCATGATAAAGCTACTGACTGAATGAAAGGAGCTGGCATCTCACTCTCTTTGAATCTTCTTTATCATGCTAGGATTAACAGGAAAAAGCTAAAAATTTCAGAATTGCACCGTGCAATGTGGAGATATTACTGCTTGTGCATTTACAATATTCATTGATTTTTGCCATTGAAAAACATGTTTTTCATATACCAGAAATGTTTGAAGCTACTGACTGAATGAAAGGAGCTGGCATCTCACTCTCTTTGAATCTTCTTTATCATGCTAGGATTAGCAGGAAAAAGCAAAAAATTTCAGAATTGCACCTTGCAATGTGGAGATATTACTGTTTGTGCATTTACAATATTCATTGATTTTTGCCATTGAAAAACATGTTTTTCATATACCAGAAATGTTTGAAGCTACTGACTGAATGAAAGGAGCTGGCATCTCACTCTCTTTGAATCTTCTTTATCATGCTCGGATTAACAGGAAAAAGCTAAAAATTTCAGAATTGCACCGTGCAATGTGGAGATATTACTGTTTGTGCATTTACAATATTCATTGATTTTTGCCATTGAAAAACATGTTTTTCATATACCAGAAATGTTTGAAGCTACTGACTGAATGAAAGGAGCTGGCATCTCACTCTCTTTGAATCTTCTTTATCATGCTAGGATTAGCAGGAAAAAGCAAAAAATTTCAGAATTGCACCTTGCAATGTGGAGATATTACTGTTTGTTCATTTACAATATTCATTGATTTTTGCCATTGAAAAACATGTTTTTCATATACCAGAAATGTTTGAAGCTACTGACTGAATGAAAGGAGCTGGCATCTCACTCTCTTTGAATCTTCTTTATCATGCTAGGATTAACAGGAAAAAGCTAAAAATTTCAGAATTGCACCGTGCAATGTGGAGATATTACTGTTTGTGCATTTACAATATTCATTGATTTTTGCCATTGAAAAACATGTTTTTCATATACCAGAAATGTTTGAAGCTACTGACTGAATGAAAGGAGCTGGCATCTCCCTCTCTTTGAATCTTCTTTATCATGCTAGGATTAGCAGGAAAAAGCAAAACATTTCAGAATTGCACCTTGCAATGTGGAGATATTACTGTTTGTGCATTTACAATATTCATTGATTTTTGCCATTGAAAAACATGTTTTTCATATACCAGAAATGTTTGAAGCTACTGACTGAATGAAAGGAGCTGGCATCTCACTCTCTTTGAATCTTCTTTATCATGCTAGGATTAACAGGAAAAAGCAAAAAATTTCAGAATTGCACCTTGCAATGTGGAGATATTACTGTTTGTGCATTTACAATATTCATTGATTTTTGCCATTGAAAAACATTTTTCATATACCAGAAATGTTTGAAGCTACTGACTGAATGAAAGGAGCTGGCATCTCACTCTCTTTGAATCTTCTTTATCATGCTAGGATTAACAGGAAAAAGCTAAAAATTTCAGAATTGCACCGTGCAATGTGGAGATATTACTGTTTGTGCATTTACAATATTCATTGATTTTTGCCATTGAAAAACATGTTTTTCATATACCAGAAATGTTTGAAGCTACTGACTGAATGAAAGGAGCTGGCATCTCACTCTCTTTGAATCTTCTTTATCATGCTAGGATTAACAGGAAAAAGCAAAAAATTTCAGAATTGCACCTTGCAATGTGGAGATATTACTTTTTGTGCATTTACAATATTCATTGATTTTTGCCATTGAAAAACGTCCAGAAATGTTTGAAGCTACTGACTGAATGAAAGGAGCTGGCATCTCACTCTCTTTGAATCTTCTTTATCATGCTAGGATTAACAGGAAAAAGCTAAAAATTTCAGAATTGCACCGTGCAATGTGGAGATATTACTGTTTGTGCATTTACAATATTCATTGATTTTTGCCATTGAAAAACATGTTTTTCATATACCAGAAATGTTTGAAGCTACTGACTGAATGAAAGGAGCTGGCATCTCACTCTCTTTGAATCTTCTTTATCATGCTAGGATTAGCAGGAAAAAGCAAAAAATTTCAGAATTGCACCTTGCAATGTGGAGATATTACTGTTTGTGCATTTACAATATTCATTGATTTTTGCCATTGAAAAACATGTTTTTCATATACCAGAAATGTTTGAAGCTACTGACTGAATGAAAGGAGCTGGCATCTCACTCTCTTTGAATCTTCTTTATCATGCTCGGATTAACAGGAAAAAGCTAAAAATTTCAGAATTGCACCGTGCAATGTGGAGATATTACTGTTTGTGCATTTACAATATTCATTGATTTTTGCCATTGAAAAACATGTTTTTCATATACCAGAAATGTTTGAAGCTACTGACTGAATGAAAGGAGCTGGCATCTCACTCTCTTTGAATCTTCTTTATCATGCTAGGATTAGCAGGAAAAAGCAAAAAATTTCAGAATTGCACCTTGCAATGTGGAGATATTACTGTTTGTGCATTTACAATATTCATTGATTTTTGCCATTGAAAAACATGTTTTTCATATACCAGAAATGTTTGAAGCTACTGACTGAATGAAAGGAGCTGGCATCTCACTCTCTTTGAATCTTCTTTATCATGCTAGGATCAGCAGGAAAAAGCAAAAAATTTCAGAATTGCACCTTGCAATGTGGAGATATTACTGTTTGTGCATTTACAATATTCATTGATTTTTGCCATTGAAAAACATGTTTTTCATATACCAGAAATGTTTGAAGCTACTGACTGAATGAAAGGAGCTGGCATCTCACTCTCTTTGAATCTTCTTTATCATGCTAGGATTAACAGGAAAAAGCTAAAAATTTCAGAATTGCACCGTGCAATGTGGAGATATTACTGTTTGTGCATTTACAATATTCATTGATTTTTGCCATTGAAAAACATGTTTTTCATATACCAGAAATGTTAGAAGCTACTGACTGAATGAAAGGAGCTGGCATCTCACTCTCTTTGAATCTTCTTTATCATGCTAGGATTAGCAGGAAAAAGCAAAAAATTTCAGAATTGCACCGTGCAATGTGGAGATATTACTGTTTGTGCATTTACAATATTCATTGATTTTTGCCATTGAAAAACATGTTTTTCATATACCAGAAATGTTTGAAGCTACTGACTGAATGAAAGGAGCTGGCATCTCACTCTCTTTGAATCTTCTTTATCATGCTAGGATTAACAGGAAAAAGCAAAAAATTTCAGAATTGCACCTTGCAATGTGGAGATATTACTGTTTGTGCATTTACAATATTCATTGATTTTTGCCATTGAAAAACGTCCAGAAATGTTTGAAGCTACTGACTGAATGAAAGGAGCTGGCATCTCACTCTCTGAATCTTCTTTATCATGCTAGGATTAACAGGAAAAAGCTAAAAATTTCAGAATTGCACCGTGCAATGTGGAGATATTACTGTTTGTGCATTTACAATATTCATTGATTTTTGCCATTGAAAAACATGTTTTTCATATACCAGAAATGTTTGAAGCTACTGACTGAATGAAAGGAGCTGGCATCTCACTCTCTTTGAATCTTCTTTATCATGCTAGGATTAGCAGGAAAAAGCAAAAAATTTCAGAATTGCACCTTGCAATGTGGAGATATTACTGTTTGTGCATTTACAATATTCATTGATTTTTGCCATTGAAAAACATGTTTTTCATATACCAGAAATGTTTGAAGCTACTGACTGAATGAAAGGAGCTGGCATCTCACTCTCTTTGAATCTTCTTTATCATGCTCGGATTAACAGGAAAAAGCTAAAAATTTCAGAATTGCACCGTGCAATGTGGAGATATTACTGTTTGTGCATTTACAATATTCATTGATTTTTGCCATTGAAAAACATGTTTTTCATATACCAGAAATGTTTGAAGCTACTGACTGAATGAAAGGAGCTGGCATCTCACTCTCTTTGAATCTTCTTTATCATGCTAGGATTAGCAGGAAAAAGCAAAAAATTTCAGAATTGCACCTTGCAATGTGGAGATATTACTGTTTGTGCATTTACAATATTCATTGATTTTTGCCATTGAAAAACATGTTTTTCATATACCAGAAATGTTTGAAGCTACTGACTGAATGAAAGGAGCTGGCATCTCACTCTCTTTGAATCTTCTTTATCATGCTAGGATCAGCAGGAAAAAGCAAAAAATTTCAGAATTGCACCTTGCAATGTGGAGATATTACTGTTTGTGCATTTACAATATTCATTGATTTTTGCCATTGAAAAACATGTTTTTCATATACCAGAAATGTTTGAAGCTACTGACTGAATGAAAGGAGCTGGCATCTCACTCTCTTTGAATCTTCTTTATCATGCTAGGATTAACAGGAAAAAGCTAAAAATTTCAGAATTGCATCGTGCAATGTGGAGATATTACTGTTTGTGCATTTACAATATTCATTGATTTTTGCCATTGAAAAACATGTTTTTCATATACCAGAAATGTTTGAAGCTACTGACTGAATGAAAGGAGCTGGCATCTGACTCTCTTTGAATCTTCTTTATCATGCTAGGATTAGCAGGAAAAAGCAAAAAATTTCAGAATTGCACCTTGCAATGTGGAGATATTACTGTTTGTGCATTTACAATATTCATTGATTTTTGCCATTGAAAAACATGTTTTTCATATACCAGAAATGTTTGAAGCTACTGACTGAATGAAAGGAGCTGGCATCTCACTCTCTTTGAATCTTCTTTATCATGCTAGGATTAACAGGAAAAAGCAAAAAATTTCAGAATTGCACCTTGCAATGTGGAGATATTACTGTTTGTGCATTTACAATATTCAATGATTTTTGCCATTGAAAAACATGTTTTTCATATACCAGAAATGTTTGAAGCTACTGACTGAATGAAAGGAGCTGGCATCTCACTCTCTTTGAATCTTCTTTATCATGCTAGGATTAACAGGAAAAAGCTAAAAATTTCAGAATTGCACCGTGCAATGTGGAGATATTACTGTTTGTGCATTTACAATATTCATTGATTTTTGCCATTGAAAAACATGTTTTTCATATACCAGAAATGTTTGAAGCTACTGACTGAATGAAAGGAGCTGGCATCTCACTCTCTTTGAATCTTCTTTATCATGCTAGGATTAACAGGAAAAAGCAAAAAATTTCAGAATTGCACCTTGCAATGTGGAGATATTACTGTTTGTGCATTTACAATATTCATTGATTTTTGCCATTGAAAAACGTCCAGAAATGTTTGAAGCTACTGACTGAATGAAAGGAGCTGGCATCTCACTCTCTTTGAATCTTCTTTATCATGCTAGGATTAACAGGAAAAAGCTAAAAATTTCAGAATTGCACCGTGCAATGTGGAGATATTACTGTTTGTGAATTTACAATATTCATTGATTTTTGCCATTGAAAAACATGTTTTTCATATACCAGAAATGTTTGAAGCTACTGACTGAATGAAAGGAGCTGGCATCTCACTCTCTTTGAATCTTCTTTATCATGCTAGGATTAGCAGGAAAAAGCTAAAAATTTCAGAATTGCACAATGCAATGTGGAGATATTACTGTTTGTGCATTTACAATATTCATTGATTTTTGCCATTGAAAAACATGTTTTTCATATACCAGAAATGTTTGAAGCTACTGACTGAATGAAAGGAGCTGGCATCTCACTCTCTTTGAATCTTCTTTATCATGCTAGGATTAACAGGAAAAAGCAAAAAATTTCAGAATTGCACCTTGCAATGTGGAGATATTACTGTTTGTGCATTTACAATATTCATTGATTTTTGCCATTGAAAAACATGTTTTTCATATACCAGAAATGTTTGAAGCTACTGACTGAATGAAAGGAGCTGGCATCTCACTCTCTTTGAATCTTCTTTATCATGCTAGGATTAACAGGAAAAAGCTAAAAATTTCAGAATTGCACCGTGCAATGTGGAGATATTACTGTTTGTGCATTTACAATATTCATTGATTTTTGCCATTGAAAAACATGTTTTTCATATACCAGAAATGTTTGAAGCTACTGACTGAATGAAAGGAGCTGGCATCTCACTCTCTTTGAATCTTCTTTATCATGCTAGGATTAGCAGGAAAAAGCAAAAAATTTCAGAATTGCACCTTGCAATGTGGAGATATTACTGTTTGTGCATTTACAATATTCATTGATTTTTGCCATTGAAAAACATGTTTTTCATATACCAGAAATGTTTGAAGCTACTGACTGAATGAAAGGAGCTGGCATCTCACTCTCTTTGAATCTTCTTTATCATGCTAGGATTAACAGGAAAAAGCTAAAAATTTCAGAATTGCACCGTGCAATGTGGAGATATTACTGTTTGTGCATTTACAATATTCATTGATTTTTGCCATTGAAAAACATGTTTTTCATATACCAGAAATGTTTGAAGCTACTGACTGAATGAAAGGAGCTGGCATCTCACTCTCTTTGAATCTTCTTTATCATGCTAGGATTAGCAGGAAAAAGCAAAAAATTTCAGAATTGCACCTTGCAATGTGGAGATATTACTGTTTGTGCATTTACAATATTCATTGATTTTTGCCATTGAAAAACATGTTTTTCATATACCAGAAATGTTTGAAGCTACTGACTGAATGAAAGGAGCTGGCATCTCACTCTCTTTGAATCTTCTTTATCATGCTAGGATTAACAGGAAAAAGCAAAAAATTTCAGAATTGCACCTTGCAATGTGGAGATATTACTGTTTGTGCATTTACAATATTCATTGATTTTTGCCATTGAAAAACATGTTTTTCATATACCAGAAATGTTTGAAGCTACTGACTGAATGAAAGGAGCTGGCATCTCACTCTCTTTGAATCTTCTTTATCATGCTAGGATTAACAGGAAAAAGCTAAAAATTTCAGAATTGCACCGTGCAATGTGGAGATATTACTGTTTGTGCATTTACAATATTCATTGATTTTTGCCATTGAAAAACATGTTTTTCATATACCAGAAATGTTTGAAGCTACTGACTGAATGAAAGGAGCTGGCATCTCACTCTCTTTGAATCTTCTTTATCATGCTAGGATTAACAGGAAAAAGCAAAAAATTTCAGAATTGCACCTTGCAATGTGGAGATATTACTGTTTGTGCATTTACAATATTCATTGATTTTTGCCATTGAAAAACGTCCAGAAATGTTTGAAGCTACTGACTGAATGAAAGGAGCTGGCATCTCACTCTCTTTGAATCTTCTTTATCATGCTAGGATTAACAGGAAAAAGCTAAAAATTTCAGAATTGCACCGTGCAATGTGGAGATATTACTGTTTGTGCATTTACAATATTCATTGATTTTTGCCATTGAAAAACATGTTTTTCATATACCAGAAATGTTTGAAGCTACTGACTGAATGAAAGGAGCTGGCATCTCACTCTCTTTGAATCTTCTTTATCATGCTAGGATTAGCAGGAAAAAGCAAAAAATTTCAGAATTGCACCTTGCAATGTGGAGATATTACTGTTTGTGCATTTACAATATTCATTGATTTTTGCCATTGAAAAACATGTTTTTCATATACCAGAAATGTCTGAAGCTACTGACTGAATGAAAGGAGCTGGCATCTCACTCTCTTTGAATCTTCTTTATCATGCTCGGATTAACAGGAAAAAGCTAAAAATTTCAGAATTGCACCGTGCAATGTGGAGATATTACTGTTTGTGCATTTACAATATTCATTGATTTTTGCTATTGAAAAACATGTTTTTCATATACCAGAAATGTTTGAAGCTACTGACTGAATGAAAGGAGCTGGCATCTCACTCTCTTTGAATCTTCTTTATCATGCTAGGATTAGCAGGAAAAAGCAAAAAATTTCAGAATTGCACCTTGCAATGTGGAGATATTACTGTTTGTGCATTTACAATATTCATTGATTTTTGCCATTGAAAAACATGTTTTTCATATACCAGAAATGTTTGAAGCTACTGACTGAATGAAAGGAGCTGGCATCTCACTCTCTTTGAATCTTCTTTATCATGCTAGGATTAGCAGGAAAAAGCAAAAAATTTCAGAATTGCACCTTGCAATGTGGAGATATTACTGTTTGTGCATTTACAATATTCATTGATTTTTGCCATTGAAAAACATGTTTTTCATATACCAGAAATGTTTGAAGCTACTGACTGAATGAAAGGAGCTGGCATCTCACTCTCTTTGAATCTTCTTTATCATGCTAGGATTAACAGGAAAAAGCAAAAAATTTCAGAATTGCACCTTGCAATGTGGAGATATTACTGTTTGTGCATTTACAATATTCATTGATTTTTGCCATTGAAAAACATGTTTTTCATATACCAGAAATGTTTGAAGCTACTGACTGAATGAAAGGAGCTGGCATCTCACTCTCTTTGAATCTTCTTTATCATGCTAGGATTAGCAGGAAAAAGCAAAAAATTTCAGAATTGCACCTTGCAATGTGGAGATATTACTGTTTGTGCATTTACAATATTCATTGATTTTTGCCATTGAAAAACATGTTTTTCATATACCAGAAATGTTTGAAGCTACTGACTGAATGAAAGGAGCTGGCATCTCACTCTCTTTGAATCTTCTTTATCATGCTAGGATTAACAGGAAATAGCAAAAAATTTCAGAATTGCACCTTGCAATGTGGAGATATTACTGTTTGTGCATTTACAATATTCATTGATTTTTGCCATTGAAAAACATGTTTTTCATATACCAGAAATGTTTGAAGCTACTGACTGAATGAAAGGAGCTGGCATCTCACTCTCTTTGAATCTTCTTTATCATGCTAGGATTAACAGGAAAAAGCTAAAAATTTCAGAATTGCACCTTGCAATGTGGAGATATTACTGTTTGTGCATTTACAATATGCATTGATTTTTGCCATTGAAAAACATGTTTTTCATATACCAGAAATGTTTGAAGCTACTGACTGAATGAAAGGAGCTGGCATCTCACTCTCTTTGAATCTTCTTTATCATGCTAGGATTAGCAGGAAAAAGCAAAAAATTTCAGAATTGCACCTTGCAATGTGGAGATATTACTGTTTGTGCATTTACAATATTCATTGATTTTTGCCATTGAAAAACATGTTTTTCATATACCAGAAATGTTTGAAGCTACTGACTGAATGAAAGGAGCTGGCATCTCACTCTCTTTGAATCTTCTTTATCATGCTAGGATTAACAGGAAAAAGCTAAAAATTTCAGAATTGCACCGTGCAATGTGGAGATATTACTGTTTGTGCATTTACAATATTCATTGATTTTTGCCATTGAAAAACATGTTTTTCATATACCAGAAATGTTTGAAGCTACTGACTGAATGAAAGGAGCTGGCATCTCACTCTCTTTGAATCTTCTTTATCATGCTAGGATTAGCAGGAAAAAGCAAAAAATTTCAGAATTGCACCTTGCAATATGGAGATATTACTGTTTGTGCATTTACAATATTCATTGATTTTTGCCATTGAAAAACATGTTTTTCATATACCAGAAATGTTTGAAGCTACTGACTGAATGAAAGGAGCTGGCATCTCACTCTCTTTGAATCTTCTTTATCATGCTAGGATTAACAGGAAAAAGCAAAAAATTTCAGAATTGCACCTTGCAATGTGGAGATATTACTGTTTGTGCATTTACAATATTCATTGATTTTTGCCATTGAAAAACATGTTTTTCATATACCAGAAATGTTTGAAGCTACTGACTGAATGAAAGGAGCTGGCATCTCACTCTCTTTGAATCTTCTTTATCATGCTAGGATTAACAGGAAAAAGCTAAAAATTTCAGAATTGCACCGTGCAATGTGGAGATATTACTGTTTGTGCATTTACAATATTCATTGATTTTTGCCATTGAAAAACATGTTTTTCATATACCAGAAATGTTTGAAGCTACTGACTGAATGAAAGGAGCTGGCATCTCACTCTCTTTGAATCTTCTTTATCATGCTAGGATTAACAGGAAAAAGCTAAAAATTTCAGAATTGCACCGTGCAATGTGGAGATATTACTGTTTGTGCATTTACAATATTCATTGATTTTTGCCATTGAAAAACATGTTTTTCATATACCAGAAATGTTTGAAGCTACTGACTGAATGAAAGGAGCTGGCATCTCACTCTCTTTGAATCTTCTTTATCATGCTAGGATTAGCAGGAAAAAGCAAAAAATTTCAGAATTGCACCTTGCAATGTGGAGATATTACTGTTTGTGCATTTACAATATTCATTGATTTTTGCCATTGAAAAACATGTTTTTCATATACCAGAAATGTTTGAAGCTACTGACTGAATGAAAGGAGCTGGCATCTCACTCTCTTTGAATCTTCTTTATCATGCTAGGATTAACAGGAAAAAGCAAAAAATTTCAGAATTGCACCTTGCAATGTGGAGATATTACTGTTTGTGCATTTACAATATTCATTGATTTTTGCCATTGAAAAACATGTTTTTCATATACCAGAAATGTTTGAAGCTACTGACTGAATGAAAGGAGCTGGCATCTCACTCTCTTTGAATCTTCTTTATCATGCTAGGATTAACAGGAAAAAGCTAAAAATTTCAGAATTGCACCGTGCAATGTGGAGATATTACTGTTTGTGCATTTACAATATTCATTGATTTTTGCCATTGAAAAAAATGTTTTTCATATACCAGAAATGTTTGAAGCTACTGACTGAATGAAAGGAGCTGGCATCTCACTCTCTTTGAATCTTCTTTATCATGCTAGGATTAACAGGAAAAAGCAAAAAATTTCAGAATTGCACCTTGCAATGTGGAGATATTACTGTTTGTGCATTTACAATATTCATTGATTTTTGCCATTGAAAAACGTCCAGAAATGTTTGAAGCTACTGACTGAATGAAAGGAGCTGGCATCTCACTCTCTTTGAATCTTCTTTATCATGCTAGGATTAACAGGAAAAAGCTAAAAATTTCAGAATTGCACCGTGCAATGTGGAGATATTACTGTTTGTGCATTTACAATATTCATTGATTTTTGCCATTGAAAAACATGTTTTTCATATACCAGAAATGTTTGAAGCTACTGACTGAATGAAAGGAGCTGGCATCTCACTCTCTTTGAATCTTCTTTATCATGCTAGGATTAGCAGGAAAAAGCAAAAAATTTCAGAATTGCACCTTGCAATGTGGAGATATTACTGTTTGTGCATTTACAATATTCATTGATTTTTGCCATTGAAAAACATGTTTTTCATATACCAGAAATGTCTGAAGCTACTGACTGAATGAAAGGAGCTGGCATCTCACTCTCTTTGAATCTTCTTTATCATGCTCGGATTAACAGGAAAAAGCTAAAAATTTCAGAATTGCACCGTGCAATGTGGAGATATTACTGTTTGTGCATTTACAATATTCATTGATTTTTGCTATTGAAAAACATGTTTTTCATATACCAGAAATGTTTGAAGCTACTGACTGAATGAAAGGAGCTGGCATCTCACTCTCTTTGAATCTTCTTTATCATGCTAGGATTAGCAGGAAAAAGCAAAAAATTTCAGAATTGCACCTTGCAATGTGGAGATATTACTGTTTGTGCATTTACAATATTCATTGATTTTTGCCATTGAAAAACATGTTTTTCATATACCAGAAATGTTTGAAGCTACTGACTGAATGAAAGGAGCTGGCATCTCACTCTCTTTGAATCTTCTTTATCATGCTAGGATTAGCAGGAAAAAGCAAAAAATTTCAGAATTGCACCTTGCAATGTGGAGATATTACTGTTTGTGCATTTACAATATTCATTGATTTTTGCCATTGAAAAACATGTTTTTCATATACCAGAAATGTTTGAAGCTACTGACTGAATGAAAGGAGCTGGCATCTCACTCTCTTTGAATCTTCTTTATCATGCTAGGATTAACAGGAAAAAGCAAAAAATTTCAGAATTGCACCTTGCAATGTGGAGATATTACTGTTTGTGCATTTACAATATTCATTGATTTTTGCCATTGAAAAACATGTTTTTCATATACCAGAAATGTTTGAAGCTACTGACTGAATGAAAGGAGCTGGCATCTCACTCTCTTTGAATCTTCTTTATCATGCTAGGATTAGCAGGAAAAAGCAAAAAATTTCAGAATTGCACCTTGCAATGTGGAGATATTACTGTTTGTGCATTTACAATATTCATTGATTTTTGCCATTGAAAAACATGTTTTTCATATACCAGAAATGTTTGAAGCTACTGACTGAATGAAAGGAGCTGGCATCTCACTCTCTTTGAATCTTCTTTATCATGCTAGGATTAACAGGAAATAGCAAAAAATTTCAGAATTGCACCTTGCAATGTGGAGATATTACTGTTTGTGCATTTACAATATTCATTGATTTTTGCCATTGAAAAACATGTTTTTCATATACCAGAAATGTTTGAAGCTACTGACTGAATGAAAGGAGCTGGCATCTCACTCTCTTTGAATCTTCTTTATCATGCTAGGATTAACAGGAAAAAGCTAAAAATTTCAGAATTGCACCTTGCAATGTGGAGATATTACTGTTTGTGCATTTACAATATGCATTGATTTTTGCCATTGAAAAACATGTTTTTCATATACCAGAAATGTTTGAAGCTACTGACTGAATGAAAGGAGCTGGCATCTCACTCTCTTTGAATCTTCTTTATCATGCTAGGATTAGCAGGAAAAAGCAAAAAATTTCAGAATTGCACCTTGCAATGTGGAGATATTACTGTTTGTGCATTTACAATATTCATTGATTTTTGCCATTGAAAAACATGTTTTTCATATACCAGAAATGTTTGAAGCTACTGACTGAATGAAAGGAGCTGGCATCTCACTCTCTTTGAATCTTCTTTATCATGCTAGGATTAACAGGAAAAAGCTAAAAATTTCAGAATTGCACCGTGCAATGTGGAGATATTACTGTTTGTGCATTTACAATATTCATTGATTTTTGCCATTGAAAAACATGTTTTTCATATACCAGAAATGTTTGAAGCTACTGACTGAATGAAAGGAGCTGGCATCTCACTCTCTTTGAATCTTCTTTATCATGCTAGGATTAGCAGGAAAAAGCAAAAAATTTCAGAATTGCACCTTGCAATATGGAGATATTACTGTTTGTGCATTTACAATATTCATTGATTTTTGCCATTGAAAAACATGTTTTTCATATACCAGAAATGTTTGAAGCTACTGACTGAATGAAAGGAGCTGGCATCTCACTCTCTTTGAATCTTCTTTATCATGCTAGGATTAACAGGAAAAAGCAAAAAATTTCAGAATTGCACCTTGCAATGTGGAGATATTACTGTTTGTGCATTTACAATATTCATTGATTTTTGCCATTGAAAAACATGTTTTTCATATACCAGAAATGTTTGAAGCTACTGACTGAATGAAAGGAGCTGGCATCTCACTCTCTTTGAATCTTCTTTATCATGCTAGGATTAACAGGAAAAAGCTAAAAATTTCAGAATTGCACCGTGCAATGTGGAGATATTACTGTTTGTGCATTTACAATATTCATTGATTTTTGCCATTGAAAAACATGTTTTTCATATACCAGAAATGTTTGAAGCTACTGACTGAATGAAAGGAGCTGGCATCTCACTCTCTTTGAATCTTCTTTATCATGCTAGGATTAACAGGAAAAAGCAAAAAATTTCAGAATTGCACCTTGCAATGTGGAGATATTACTGTTTGTGCATTTACAATATTCATTGATTTTTGCCATTGAAAAACGTCCAGAAATGTTTGAAGCTACTGACTGAATGAAAGGAGCTGGCATCTCACTCTCTTTGAATCTTCTTTATCATGCTAGGATTAACAGGAAAAAGCTAAAAATTTCAGAATTGCACCGTGCAATGTGGAGATATTACTGTTTGTGCATTTACAATATTCATTGATTTTTGCCATTGAAAAACATGTTTTTCATATACCAGAAATGTTTGAAGCTACTGACTGAATGAAAGGAGCTGGCATCTCACTCTGAATCTTCTTTATCATGCTAGGATTAGCAGGAAAAAGCTAAAAATTTCAGAATTGCACAATGCAATGTGGAGATATTACTGTTTGTGCATTTACAATATTCATTGATTTTTGCCATTGAAAAACATGTTTTTCATATACCAGAAATGTTTGAAGCTACTGACTGAATGAAAGGAGCTGGCATCTCACTCTCTTTGAATCTTCTTTATCATGCTAGGATTAACAGGAAAAAGCTAAAAATTTCAGAATTGCACCGTGCAATGTGGAGATATTACTGTTTGTGCATTTACAATATTCATTGATTTTTGCCATTGAAAAACATGTTTTTCATATACCAGAAATGTTTGAAGCTACTGACTGAATGAAAGGAGCTGGCATCTCACTCTCTTTGAATCTTCTTTATCATGCTAGGATTAGCAGGAAAAAGCAAAAAATTTCAGAATTGCACCTTGCAATGTGGAGATATTACTGTTTGTGCATTTACAATATTCATTGATTTTTGCCATTGAAAAACATGTTTTTCATATACCAGAAATGTTTGAAGCTACTGACTGAATGAAAGGAGCTGGCATCTCACTCTCTTTGAATCTTCTTTATCATGCTAGGATTAACAGGAAAAAGCTAAAAATTTCAGAATTGCACCGTGCAATGTGGAGATATTACTGTTTGTGCATTTACAATATTCATTGATTTTTGCCATTGAAAAACATGTTTTTCATATACCAGAAATGTTTGAAGCTACTGACTGAATGAAAGGAGCTGGCATCTCACTCTCTTTGAATCTTCTTTATCATGCTAGGATTAGCAGGAAAAAGCAAAAAATTTCAGAATTGCACCTTGCAATGTGGAGATATTACTGTTTGTGCATTTACAATATTCATTGATTTTTGCCATTGAAAAACATGTTTTTCATATACCAGAAATGTTTGAAGCTACTGACTGAATGAAAGGAGCTGGCATCTCACTCTCTTTGAATCTTCTTTATCATGCTAGGATTAACAGGAAAAAGCAAAAAATTTCAGAATTGCACCTTGCAATGTGGAGATATTACTGTTTGTGCATTTACAATATTCATTGATTTTTGCCATTGAAAAACATGTTTTTCATATACCAGAAATGTTTGAAGCTACTGACTGAATGAAAGGAGCTGGCATCTCACTCTCTTTGAATCTTCTTTATCATGCTAGGATTAACAGGAAAAAGCTAAAAATTTCAGAATTGCACCGTGCAATGTGGAGATATTACTGTTTGTGCATTTACAATATTCATTGATTTTTGCCATTGAAAAACATGTTTTTCATATACCAGAAATGTTTGAAGCTACTGACTGAATGAAAGGAGCTGGCATCTCACTCTCTTTGAATCTTCTTTATCATGCTAGGATTAACAGGAAAAAGCAAAAAATTTCAGAATTGCACCTTGCAATGTGGAGATATTACTGTTTGTGCATTTACAATATTCATTGATTTTTGCCATTGAAAAACGTCCAGAAATGTTTGAAGCTACTGACTGAATGAAAGGAGCTGGCATCTCACTCTCTTTGAATCTTCTTTATCATGCTAGGATTAACAGGAAAAAGCTAAAAATTTCAGAATTGCACCGTGCAATGTGGAGATATTACTGTTTGTGCATTTACAATATTCATTGATTTTTGCCATTGAAAAACATGTTTTTCATATACCAGAAATGTTTGAAGCTACTGACTGAATGAAAGGAGCTGGCATCTCACTCTCTTTGAATCTTCTTTATCATGCTAGGATTAGCAGGAAAAAGCAAAAAATTTCAGAATTGCACCTTGCAATGTGGAGATATTACTGTTTGTGCATTTACAATATTCATTGATTTTTGCCATTGAAAAACATGTTTTTCATATACCAGAAATGTCTGAAGCTACTGACTGAATGAAAGGAGCTGGCATCTCACTCTCTTTGAATCTTCTTTATCATGCTCGGATTAACAGGAAAAAGCTAAAAATTTCAGAATTGCACCGTGCAATGTGGAGATATTACTGTTTGTGCATTTACAATATTCATTGATTTTTGCTATTGAAAAACATGTTTTTCATATACCAGAAATGTTTGAAGCTACTGACTGAATGAAAGGAGCTGGCATCTCACTCTCTTTGAATCTTCTTTATCATGCTAGGATTAGCAGGAAAAAGCAAAAAATTTCAGAATTGCACCTTGCAATGTGGAGATATTACTGTTTGTGCATTTACAATATTCATTGATTTTTGCCATTGAAAAACATGTTTTTCATATACCAGAAATGTTTGAAGCTACTGACTGAATGAAAGGAGCTGGCATCTCACTCTCTTTGAATCTTCTTTATCATGCTAGGATTAGCAGGAAAAAGCAAAAAATTTCAGAATTGCACCTTGCAATGTGGAGATATTACTGTTTGTGCATTTACAATATTCATTGATTTTTGCCATTGAAAAACATGTTTTTCATATACCAGAAATGTTTGAAGCTACTGACTGAATGAAAGGAGCTGGCATCTCACTCTCTTTGAATCTTCTTTATCATGCTAGGATTAACAGGAAAAAGCAAAAAATTTCAGAATTGCACCTTGCAATGTGGAGATATTACTGTTTGTGCATTTACAATATTCATTGATTTTTGCCATTGAAAAACATGTTTTTCATATACCAGAAATGTTTGAAGCTACTGACTGAATGAAAGGAGCTGGCATCTCACTCTCTTTGAATCTTCTTTATCATGCTAGGATTAGCAGGAAAAAGCAAAAAATTTCAGAATTGCACCTTGCAATGTGGAGATATTACTGTTTGTGCATTTACAATATTCATTGATTTTTGCCATTGAAAAACATGTTTTTCATATACCAGAAATGTTTGAAGCTACTGACTGAATGAAAGGAGCTGGCATCTCACTCTCTTTGAATCTTCTTTATCATGCTAGGATTAACAGGAAATAGCAAAAAATTTCAGAATTGCACCTTGCAATGTGGAGATATTACTGTTTGTGCATTTACAATATTCATTGATTTTTGCCATTGAAAAACATGTTTTTCATATACCAGAAATGTTTGAAGCTACTGACTGAATGAAAGGAGCTGGCATCTCACTCTCTTTGAATCTTCTTTATCATGCTAGGATTAACAGGAAAAAGCTAAAAATTTCAGAATTGCACCGTGCAATGTGGAGATATTACTGTTTGTGCATTTACAATATTCATTGATTTTTGCCATTGAAAAACATGTTTTTCATATACCAGAAATGTTTGAAGCTACTGACTGAATGAAAGGAGCTGGCATCTCACTCTCTTTGAATCTTCTTTATCATGCTAGGATTAGCAGGAAAAAGCAAAAAATTTCAGAATTGCACCGTGCAATGTGGAGATATTACTGTTTGTGCATTTACAATATTCATTGATTTTTGCCATTGAAAAACATGTTTTTCATATACCAGAAATGTTTGAAGCTACTGACTGAATGAAAGGAGCTGGCATCTCACTCTCTTTGAATCTTCTTTATCATGCTAGGATTAACAGGAAAAAGCAAAAAATTTCAGAATTGCACCTTGCAATGTGGAGATATTACTGTTTGTGCATTTACAATATTCATTGATTTTTGCCATTGAAAAACGTCCAGAAATGTTTGAAGCTACTGACTGAATGAAAGGAGCTGGCATCTCACTCTCTTTGAATCTTCTTTATCATGCTAGGATTAACAGGAAAAAGCTAAAAATTTCAGAATTGCACCGTGCAATGTGGAGATATTACTGTTTGTGCATTTACAATATTCATTGATTTTTGCCATTGAAAAACATGTTTTTCATATACCAGAAATGTTTGAAGCTACTGACTGAATGAAAGGAGCTGGCATCTCACTCTGAATCTTCTTTATCATGCTAGGATTAGCAGGAAAAAGCTAAAAATTTCAGAATTGCACAATGCAATGTGGAGATATTACTGTTTGTGCATTTACAATATTCATTGATTTTTGCCATTGAAAAACATGTTTTTCATATACCAGAAATGTTTGAAGCTACTGACTGAATGAAAGGAGCTGGCATCTCACTCTCTTTGAATCTTCTTTATCATGCTAGGATTAACAGGAAAAAGCAAAAAATTTCAGAATTGCACCTTGCAATGTGGAGATATTACTGTTTGTGCATTTACAATATTCATTGATTTTTGCCATTGAAAAACATGTTTTTCATATACCAGAAATGTTTGAAGCTACTGACTGAATGAAAGGAGCTGGCATCTCACTCTCTTTGAATCTTCTTTATCATGCTAGGATTAACAGGAAAAAGCTAAAAATTTCAGAATTGCACCGTGCAATGTGGAGATATTACTGTTTGTGCATTTACAATATTCATTGATTTTTGCCATTGAAAAACATGTTTTTCATATACCAGAAATGTTTGAAGCTACTGACTGAATGAAAGGAGCTGGCATCTCACTCTTTGAATCTTCTTTATCATGCTAGGATTAGCAGGAAAAAGCAAAAAATTTCAGAATTGCACCTTGCAATGTGGAGATATTACTGTTTGTGCATTTACAATATTCATTGATTTTTGCCATTGAAAAACATGTTTTTCATATACCAGAAATGTTTGAAGCTACTGACTGAATGAAAGGAGCTGGCATCTCACTCTCTTTGAATCTTCTTTATCATGCTAGGATTAACAGGAAAAAGCTAAAAATTTCAGAATTGCACCGTGCAATGTGGACATATTACTGTTTGTGCATTTACAATATTCATTGATTTTTGCCATTGAAAAACATGTTTTTCATATACCAGAAATGTTTGAAGCTACTGACTGAATGAAAGGAGCTGGCATCTCACTCTCTTTGAATCTTCTTTATCATGCTAGGATTAGCAGGAAAAAGCAAGAAATTTCAGAATTGCACCTTGCAATGTGGAGATATTACTGTTTGTGCATTTACAATATTCATTGATTTTTGCCATTGAAAAACATGTTTTTCATATACCAGAAATGTTTGAAGCTACTGACTGAATGAAAGGAGCTGGCATCTCACTCTCTTTGAATCTTCTTTATCATGCTAGGATTAACAGGAAAAAGCAAAAAATTTCAGAATTGCACCTTGCAATGTGGAGATATTACTGTTTGTGCATTTACAATATTCATTGATTTTTGCCATTGAAAAACATGTTTTTCATATACCAGAAATGTTTGAAGCTACTGACTGAATGAAAGGAGCTGGCATCTCACTCTCTTTGAATCTTCTTTATCATGCTAGGATTAACAGGAAAAAGCTAAAAATTTCAGAATTGCACCGTGCAATGTGGAGATATTACTGTTTGTGCATTTACAATATTCATTGATTTTTGCCATTGAAAAACATGTTTTTCATATACCAGAAATGTTTGAAGCTACTGACTGAATGAAAGGAGCTGGCATCTCACTCTCTTTGAATCTTCTTTATCATGCTAGGATTAACAGGAAAAAGCAAAAAATTTCAGAATTGCACCTTGCAATGTGGAGATATTACTGTTTGTGCATTTACAATATTCATTGATTTTTGCCATTGAAAAACGTCCAGAAATGTTTGAAGCTACTGACTGAATGAAAGGAGCTGGCATCTCACTCTCTTTGAATCTTCTTTATCATGCTAGGATTAACAGGAAAAAGCTAAAAATTTCAGAATTGCACCGTGCAATGTGGAGATATTACTGTTTGTGCATTTACAATATTCATTGATTTTTGCCATTGAAAAACATGTTTTTCATATACCAGAAATGTTTGAAGCTACTGACTGAATGAAAGGAGCTGGCATCTCACTCTCTTTGAATCTTCTTTATCATGCTAGGATTAGCAGGAAAAAGCAAAAAATTTCAGAATTGCACCTTGCAATGTGGAGATATTACTGTTTGTGCATTTACAATATTCATTGATTTTTGCCATTGAAAAACATGTTTTTCATATACCAGAAATGTTTGAAGCTACTGACTGAATGAAAGGAGCTGGCATCTCACTCTCTTTGAATCTTCTTTATCATGCTAGGATTAACAGGAAAAAGCAAAAAATTTCAGAATTGCACCTTGCAATGTGGAGATATTACTGTTTGTGCATTTACAATATTCATTGATTTTTGCCATTGAAAAACATGTTTTTCATATACCAGAAATGTTTGAAGCTACTGACTGAATGAAAGGAGCTGGCATCTCACTCTCTTTGAATCTTCTTTATCATGCTAGGATTAGCAGTAAAAAGCAAAAAATTTCAGAATTGCACCTTGCAATGTGGAGATATTACTGTTTTTGCATTTACAATATTCATTGATTTTTGCCATTGAAAAACATGTTTTTCATATACCAGAAATGTTTGAAGCTACTGACTGAATGAAAGGAGCTGGCATCTCACTCTCTTTGAATCTTCTTTATCATGCTAGGATTAACAGGAAAAAGCAAAAAATTTCAGAATTGCACCTTGCAATGTGGAGATATTACTGTTTGTGCATTTACAATATTCATTGATTTTTGCCATTGAAAAACGTCCAGAAATGTTTGAAGCTACTGACTGAATGAAAGGAGCTGGCATCTCACTCTCTTTGAATCTTCTTTATCATGCTAGGATTAACAGGAAAAAGCTAAAAATTTCAGAATTGCACCGTGCAATGTGGAGATATTACTGTTTGTGCATTTACAATATTCATTGATTTTTGCCATTGAAAAACATGTTTTTCATATACCAGAAATGTTTGAAGCTACTGACTGAATGAAAGGAGCTGGCATCTCACTCTCTTTGAATCTTCTTTATCATGCTAGGATTAGCAGGAAAAAGCAAAAAATTTCAGAATTGCACCTTGCAATGTGGAGATATTACTGTTTGTGCATTTACAATATTCATTGATTTTTGCCATTGAAAAACATGTTTTTCATATACCAGAAATGTCTGAAGCTACTGACTGAATGAAAGGAGCTGGCATCTCACTCTCTTTGAATCTTCTTTATCATGCTCGGATTAACAGGAAAAAGCTAAAAATTTCAGAATTGCACCGTGCAATGTGGAGATATTACTGTTTGTGCATTTACAATATTCATTGATTTTTGCTATTGAAAAACATGTTTTTCATATACCAGAAATGTTTGAAGCTACTGACTGAATGAAAGGAGCTGGCATCTCACTCTCTTTGAATCTTCTTTATCATGCTAGGATTAGCAGGAAAAAGCAAAAAATTTCAGAATTGCACCTTGCAATGTGGAGATATTACTGTTTGTGCATTTACAATATTCATTGATTTTTGCCATTGAAAAACATGTTTTTCATATACCAGAAATGTTTGAAGCTACTGACTGAATGAAAGGAGCTGGCATCTCACTCTCTTTGAATCTTCTTTATCATGCTAGGATTAGCAGGAAAAAGCAAAAAATTTCAGAATTGCACCTTGCAATGTGGAGATATTACTGTTTGTGCATTTACAATATTCATTGATTTTTGCCATTGAAAAACATGTTTTTCATATACCAGAAATGTTTGAAGCTACTGACTGAATGAAAGGAGCTGGCATCTCACTCTCTTTGAATCTTCTTTATCATGCTAGGATTAACAGGAAAAAGCAAAAAATTTCAGAATTGCACCTTGCAATGTGGAGATATTACTGTTTGTGCATTTACAATATTCATTGATTTTTGCCATTGAAAAACATGTTTTTCATATACCAGAAATGTTTGAAGCTACTGACTGAATGAAAGGAGCTGGCATCTCACTCTCTTTGAATCTTCTTTATCATGCTAGGATTAGCAGGAAAAAGCAAAAAATTTCAGAATTGCACCTTGCAATGTGGAGATATTACTGTTTGTGCATTTACAATATTCATTGATTTTTGCCATTGAAAAACATGTTTTTCATATACCAGAAATGTTTGAAGCTACTGACTGAATGAAAGGAGCTGGCATCTCACTCTCTTTGAATCTTCTTTATCATGCTAGGATTAACAGGAAATAGCAAAAAATTTCAGAATTGCACCTTGCAATGTGGAGATATTACTGTTTGTGCATTTACAATATTCATTGATTTTTGCCATTGAAAAACATGTTTTTCATATACCAGAAATGTTTGAAGCTACTGACTGAATGAAAGGAGCTGGCATCTCACTCTCTTTGAATCTTCTTTATCATGCTAGGATTAACAGGAAAAAGCTAAAAATTTCAGAATTGCACCTTGCAATGTGGAGATATTACTGTTTGTGCATTTACAATATGCATTGATTTTTGCCATTGAAAAACATGTTTTTCATATACCAGAAATGTTTGAAGCTACTGACTGAATGAAAGGAGCTGGCATCTCACTCTCTTTGAATCTTCTTTATCATGCTAGGATTAGCAGGAAAAAGCAAAAAATTTCAGAATTGCACCTTGCAATGTGGAGATATTACTGTTTGTGCATTTACAATATTCATTGATTTTTGCCATTGAAAAACATGTTTTTCATATACCAGAAATGTTTGAAGCTACTGACTGAATGAAAGGAGCTGGCATCTCACTCTCTTTGAATCTTCTTTATCATGCTAGGATTAACAGGAAAAAGCTAAAAATTTCAGAATTGCACCGTGCAATGTGGAGATATTACTGTTTGTGCATTTACAATATTCATTGATTTTTGCCATTGAAAAACATGTTTTTCATATACCAGAAATGTTTGAAGCTACTGACTGAATGAAAGGAGCTGGCATCTCACTCTCTTTGAATCTTCTTTATCATGCTAGGATTAGCAGGAAAAAGCAAAAAATTTCAGAATTGCACCTTGCAATATGGAGATATTACTGTTTGTGCATTTACAATATTCATTGATTTTTGCCATTGAAAAACATGTTTTTCATATACCAGAAATGTTTGAAGCTACTGACTGAATGAAAGGAGCTGGCATCTCACTCTCTTTGAATCTTCTTTATCATGCTAGGATTAACAGGAAAAAGCAAAAAATTTCAGAATTGCACCTTGCAATGTGGAGATATTACTGTTTGTGCATTTACAATATTCATTGATTTTTGCCATTGAAAAACATGTTTTTCATATACCAGAAATGTTTGAAGCTACTGACTGAATGAAAGGAGCTGGCATCTCACTCTCTTTGAATCTTCTTTATCATGCTAGGATTAACAGGAAAAAGCTAAAAATTTCAGAATTGCACCGTGCAATGTGGAGATATTACTGTTTGTGCATTTACAATATTCATTGATTTTTGCCATTGAAAAACATGTTTTTCATATACCAGAAATGTTTGAAGCTACTGACTGAATGAAAGGAGCTGGCATCTCACTCTCTTTGAATCTTCTTTATCATGCTAGGATTAACAGGAAAAAGCAAAAAATTTCAGAATTGCACCTTGCAATGTGGAGATATTACTGTTTGTGCATTTACAATATTCATTGATTTTTGCCATTGAAAAACGTCCAGAAATGTTTGAAGCTACTGACTGAATGAAAGGAGCTGGCATCTCACTCTCTTTGAATCTTCTTTATCATGCTAGGATTAACAGGAAAAAGCTAAAAATTTCAGAATTGCACCGTGCAATGTGGAGATATTACTGTTTGTGCATTTACAATATTCATTGATTTTTGCCATTGAAAAACATGTTTTTCATATACCAGAAATGTTTGAAGCTACTGACTGAATGAAAGGAGCTGGCATCTCACTCTGAATCTGCTTTATCATGCTAGGATTAGCAGGAAAAAGCTAAAAATTTCAGAATTGCACAATGCAATGTGGAGATATTACTGTTTGTGCATTTACAATATTCATTGATTTTTGCCATTGAAAAACATGTTTTTCATATACCAGAAATGTTTGAAGCTACTGACTGAATGAAAGGAGCTGGCATCTCACTCTCTTTGAATCTTCTTTATCATGCTAGGATTAACAGGAAAAAGCAAAAAATTTCAGAATTGCACCTTGCAATGTGGAGATATTACTGTTTGTGCATTTACAATATTCATTGATTTTTGCCATTGAAAAACATGTTTTTCATATACCAGAAATGTTTGAAGCTACTGACTGAATGAAAGGAGCTGGCATCTCACTCTCTTTGAATCTTCTTTATCATGCTAGGATTAACAGGAAAAAGCTAAAAATTTCAGAATTGCACCGTGCAATGTGGAGATATTACTGTTTGTGCATTTACAATATTCATTGATTTTTGCCATTGAAAAACATGTTTTTCATATACCAGAAATGTTTGAAGCTACTGACTGAATGAAAGGAGCTGGCATCTCACTCTTTGAATCTTCTTTATCATGCTAGGATTAGCAGGAAAAAGCAAAAAATTTCAGAATTGCACCTTGCAATGTGGAGATATTACTGTTTGTGCATTTACAATATTCATTGATTTTTGCCATTGAAAAACATGTTTTTCATATACCAGAAATGTTTGAAGCTACTGACTGAATGAAAGGAGCTGGCATCTCACTCTCTTTGAATCTTCTTTATCATGCTAGGATTAACAGGAAAAAGCTAAAAATTTCAGAATTGCACCGTGCAATGTGGAGATATTACTGTTTGTGCATTTACAATATTCATTGATTTTTGCCATTGAAAAACATGTTTTTCATATACCAGAAATGTTTGAAGCTACTGACTGAATGAAAGGAGCTGGCATCTCACTCTCTTTGAATCTTCTTTATCATGCTAGGATTAGCAGGAAAAAGCAAGAAATTTCAGAATTGCACCTTGCAATGTGGAGATATTACTGTTTGTGCATTTACAATATTCATTGATTTTTGCCATTGAAAAACATGTTTTTCATATACCAGAAATGTTTGAAGCTACTGACTGAATGAAAGGAGCTGGCATCTCACTCTCTTTGAATCTTCTTTATCATGCTAGGATTAACAGGAAAAAGCAAAAAATTTCAGAATTGCACCTTGCAATGTGGAGATATTACTGTTTGTGCATTTACAATATTCATTGATTTTTGCCATTGAAAAACATGTTTTTCATATACCAGAAATGTTTGAAGCTACTGACTGAATGAAAGGAGCTGGCATCTCACTCTCTTTGAATCTTCTTTATCATGCTAGGATTAACAGGAAAAAGCTAAAAATTTCAGAATTGCACCGTGCAATGTGGAGATATTACTGTTTGTGCATTTACAATATTCATTGATTTTTGCCATTGAAAAACATGTTTTTCATATACCAGAAATGTTTGAAGCTACTGACTGAATGAAAGGAGCTGGCATCTCACTCTCTTTGAATCTTCTTTATCATGCTAGGATTAACAGGAAAAAGCAAAAAATTTCAGAATTGCACCTTGCAATGTGGAGATATTACTGTTTGTGCATTTACAATATTCATTGATTTTTGCCATTGAAAAACGTCCAGAAATGTTTGAAGCTACTGACTGAATGAAAGGAGCTGGCATCTCACTCTCTTTGAATCTTCTTTATCATGCTAGGATTAACAGGAAAAAGCTAAAAATTTCAGAATTGCACCGTGCAATGTGGAGATATTACTGTTTGTGCATTTACAATATTCATTGATTTTTGCCATTGAAAAACATGTTTTTCATATACCAGAAATGTTTGAAGCTACTGACTGAATGAAAGGAGCTGGCATCTCACTCTCTTTGAATCTTCTTTATCATGCTAGGATTAGCAGGAAAAAGCAAAAAATTTCAGAATTGCACCTTGCAATGTGGAGATATTACTGTTTGTGCATTTACAATATTCATTGATTTTTGCCATTGAAAAACATGTTTTTCATATACCAGAAATGTCTGAAGCTACTGACTGAATGAAAGGAGCTGGCATCTCACTCTCTTTGAATCTTCTTTATCATGCTCGGATTAACAGGAAAAAGCTAAAAATTTCAGAATTGCACCGTGCAATGTGGAGATATTACTGTTTGTGCATTTACAATATTCATTGATTTTTGCCATTGAAAAACATGTTTTTCATATACCAGAAATGTTTGAAGCTACTGACTGAATGAAAGGAGCTGGCATCTCACTCTCTTTGAATCTTCTTTATCATGCTAGGATTAGCAGGAAAAAGCAAAAAATTTCAGAATTGCACCTTGCAATGTGGAGATATTACTGTTTGTGCATTTACAATATTCATTGATTTTTGCCATTGAAAAACATGTTTTTCATATACCAGAAATGTTTGAAGCTACTGACTGAATGAAAGGAGCTGGCATCTCACTCTCTTTGAATCTTCTTTATCATGCTAGGATTAGCAGGAAAAAGCAAAAAATTTCAGAATTGCACCTTGCAATGTGGAGATATTACTGTTTGTGCATTTACAATATTCATTGATTTTTGCCATTGAAAAACATGTTTTTCATATACCAGAAATGTTTGAAGCTACTGACTGAATGAAAGGAGCTGGCATCTCACTCTCTTTGAATCTTCTTTATCATGCTAGGATTAACAGGAAAAAGCAAAAAATTTCAGAATTGCACCTTGCAATGTGGAGATATTACTGTTTGTGCATTTACAATATTCATTGATTTTTGCCATTGAAAAACATGTTTTTCATATACCAGAAATGTTTGAAGCTACTGACTGAATGAAAGGAGCTGGCATCTCACTCTCTTTGAATCTTCTTTATCATGCTAGGATTAGCAGTAAAAAGCAAAAAATTTCAGAATTGCACCTTGCAATGTGGAGATATTACTGTTTGTGCATTTACAATATTCATTGATTTTTGCCATTGAAAAACATGTTTTTCATATACCAGAAATGTTTGAAGCTACTGACTGAATGAAAGGAGCTGGCATCTCACTCTCTTTGAATCTTCTTTATCATGCTAGGATTAACAGGAAAAAGCAAAAAATTTCAGAATTGCACCTTGCAATGTGGAGATATTACTGTTTGTGCATTTACAATATTCATTGATTTTTGCCATTGAAAAACATGTTTTTCATATACCAGAAATGTTTGAAGCTACTGACTGAATGAAAGGAGCTTGGCATCTCACTCTCTTTGAATCTTCTTTATCATGCTAGGATTAACAGGAAAAAGCTAAAAATTTCAGAATTGCACCTTGCAATGTGGAGATATTACTGTTTGTGCATTTACAATATGCATTGATTTTTGCCATTGAAAAACATGTTTTTCATATACCAGAAATGTTTGAAGCTACTGACTGAATGAAAGGAGCTGGCATCTCACTCTCTTTGAATCTTCTTTATCATGCTAGGATTAGCAGGAAAAAGCAAAAAATTTCAGAATTGCACCTTGCAATGTGGAGATATTACTGTTTGTGCATTTACAATATTCATTGATTTTTGCCATTGAAAAACATGTTTTTCATATACCAGAAATGTTTGAAGCTACTGACTGAATGAAAGGAGCTGGCATCTCACTCTCTTTGAATCTTCTTTATCATGCTAGGATTAACAGGAAAAAGCTAAAAATTTCAGAATTGCACCGTGCAATGTGGAGATATTACTGTTTGTGCATTTACAATATTCATTGATTTTTGCCATTGAAAAACATGTTTTTCATATACCAGAAATGTTTGAAGCTACTGACTGAATGAAAGGAGCTGGCATCTCACTCTCTTTGAATCTTCTTTATCATGCTAGGATTAGCAGGAAAAAGCAAAAAATTTCAGAATTGCACCTTGCAATATGGAGATATTACTGTTTGTGCATTTACAATATTCATTGATTTTTGCCATTGAAAAACATGTTTTTCATATACCAGAAATGTTTGAAGCTACTGACTGAATGAAAGGAGCTGGCATCTCACTCTCTTTGAATCTTCTTTATCATGCTAGGATTAACAGGAAAAAGCAAAAAATTTCAGAATTGCACCTTGCAATGTGGAGATATTACTGTTTGTGCATTTACAATATTCATTGATTTTTGCCATTGAAAAACATGTTTTTCATATACCAGAAATGTTTGAAGCTACTGACTGAATGAAAGGAGCTGGCATCTCACTCTCTTTGAATCTTCTTTATCATGCTAGGATTAACAGGAAAAAGCTAAAAATTTCAGAATTGCACCGTGCAATGTGGAGATATTACTGTTTGTGCATTTACAATATTCATTGATTTTTGCCATTGAAAAACATGTTTTTCATATACCAGAAATGTTTGAAGCTACTGACTGAATGAAAGGAGCTGGCATCTCACTCTCTTTGAATCTTCTTTATCATGCTAGGATTAACAGGAAAAAGCAAAAAATTTCAGAATTGCACCTTGCAATGTGGAGATATTACTGTTTGTGCATTTACAATATTCATTGATTTTTGCCATTGAAAAACGTTTTTCATATACCAGAAATGTTTGAAGCTACTGACTGAATGAAAGGAGCTGGCATCTCACTCTCTTTGAATCTTCTTTATCATGCTAGGATTAACAGGAAAAAGCTAAAAATTTCAGAATTGCACCGTGCAATGTGGAGATATTACTGTTTGTGCATTTACAATATTCATTGATTTTTGCCATTGAAAAACATGTTTTTCATATACCAGAAATGTTTGAAGCTACTGACTGAATGAAAGGAGCTGGCATCTCACTCTGAATCTGCTTTATCATGCTAGGATTAGCAGGAAAAAGCTAAAAATTTCAGAATTGCACAATGCAATGTGGAGATATTACTGTTTGTGCATTTACAATATTCATTGATTTTTGCCATTGAAAAACATGTTTTTCATATACCAGAAATGTTTGAAGCTACTGACTGAATGAAAGGAGCTGGCATCTCACTCTCTTTGAATCTTCTTTATCATGCTAGGATTAACAGGAAAAAGCAAAAAATTTCAGAATTGCACCTTGCAATGTGGAGATATTACTGTTTGTGCATTTACAATATTCATTGATTTTTGCCATTGAAAAACATGTTTTTCATATACCAGAAATGTTTGAAGCTACTGACTGAATGAAAGGAGCTGGCATCTCACTCTCTTTGAATCTTCTTTATCATGCTAGGATTAACAGGAAAAAGCTAAAAATTTCAGAATTGCACCGTGCAATGTGGAGATATTACTGTTTGTGCATTTACAATATTCATTGATTTTTGCCATTGAAAAACATGTTTTTCATATACCAGAAATGTTTGAAGCTACTGACTGAATGAAAGGAGCTGGCATCTCACTCTTTGAATCTTCTTTATCATGCTAGGATTAGCAGGAAAAAGCAAAAAATTTCAGAATTGCACCTTGCAATGTGGAGATATTACTGTTTGTGCATTTACAATATTCATTGATTTTTGCCATTGAAAAACATGTTTTTCATATACCAGAAATGTTTGAAGCTACTGACTGAATGAAAGGAGCTGGCATCTCACTCTCTTTGAATCTTCTTTATCATGCTAGGATTAACAGGAAAAAGCTAAAAATTTCAGAATTGCACCGTGCAATGTGGAGATATTACTGTTTGTGCATTTACAATATTCATTGATTTTTGCCATTGAAAAACATGTTTTTCATATACCAGAAATGTTTGAAGCTACTGACTGAATGAAAGGAGCTGGCATCTCACTCTCTTTGAATCTTCTTTATCATGCTAGGATTAGCAGGAAAAAGCAAGAAATTTCAGAATTGCACCTTGCAATGTGGAGATATTACTGTTTGTGCATTTACAATATTCATTGATTTTTGCCATTGAAAAACATGTTTTTCATATACCAGAAATGTTTGAAGCTACTGACTGAATGAAAGGAGCTGGCATCTCACTCTCTTTGAATCTTCTTTATCATGCTAGGATTAACAGGAAAAAGCAAAAAATTTCAGAATTGCACCTTGCAATGTGGAGATATTACTGTTTGTGCATTTACAATATTCATTGATTTTTGCCATTGAAAAACATGTTTTTCATATACCAGAAATGTTTGAAGCTACTGACTGAATGAAAGGAGCTGGCATCTCACTCTCTTTGAATCTTCTTTATCATGCTAGGATTAACAGGAAAAAGCTAAAAATTTCAGAATTGCACCGTGCAATGTGGAGATATTACTGTTTGTGCATTTACAATATTCATTGATTTTTGCCATTGAAAAACATGTTTTTCATATACCAGAAATGTTTGAAGCTACTGACTGAATGAAAGGAGCTGGCATCTCACTCTCTTTGAATCTTCTTTATCATGCTAGGATTAACAGGAAAAAGCAAAAAATTTCAGAATTGCACCTTGCAATGTGGAGATATTACTGTTTGTGCATTTACAATATTCATTGATTTTTGCCATTGAAAAACGTCCAGAAATGTTTGAAGCTACTGACTGAATGAAAGGAGCTGGCATCTCACTCTCTTTGAATCTTCTTTATCATGCTAGGATTAACAGGAAAAAGCTAAAAAATTTCAGAATTGCACCGTGCAATGTGGAGATATTACTGTTTGTGCATTTACAATATTCATTGATTTTTGCCATTGAAAAACATGTTTTTCATATACCAGAAATGTTTGAAGCTACTGACTGAATGAAAGGAGCTGGCATCTCACTCTCTTTGAATCTTCTTTATCATGCTAGGATTAGCAGGAAAAAGCAAAAAATTTCAGAATTGCACCTTGCAATGTGGAGATATTACTGTTTGTGCATTTACAATATTCATTGATTTTTGCCATTGAAAAACATGTTTTTCATATACCAGAAATGTTTGAAGCTACTGACTGAATGAAAGGAGCTGGCATCTCACTCTCTTTGAATCTTCTTTATCATGCTAGGATTAACAGGAAAAAGCTAAAAATTTCAGAATTGCACCGTGCAATGTGGAGATATTACTGTTTGTGCATTTACAATATTCATTGATTTTTGCCATTGAAAAACATGTTTTTCATATACCAGAAATGTTTGAAGCTACTGACTGAATGAAAGGAGCTGGCATCTCACTCTCTTTGAATCTTCTTTATCATGCTAGGATTAGCAGGAAAAAGCAAAAAATTTCAGAATTGCACCTTGCAATGTGGAGATATTACTGTTTGTGCATTTACAATATTCATTGATTTTTGCCATTGAAAAACATGTTTTTCATATACCAGAAATGTTTGAAGCTACTGACTGAATGAAAGGAGCTGGCATCTCACTCTCTTTGAATCTTCTTTATCATGCTAGGATTAACAGGAAAAAGCAAAAAATTTCAGAATTGCACCTTGCAATGTGGAGATATTACTGTTTGTGCATTTACAATATTCATTGATTTTTGCCATTGAAAAACATGTTTTTCATATACCAGAAATGTTTGAAGCTACTGACTGAATGAAAGGAGCTGGCATCTCACTCTCTTTGAATCTTCTTTATCATGCTAGGATTAACAGGAAAAAGCAAAAAATTTCAGAATTGCACCTTGCAATGTGGAGATATTACTGTTTGTGCATTTACAATATTCATTGATTTTTGCCATTGAAAAACATGTTTTTCATATACCAGAAATGTTTGAAGCTACTGACTGAATGAAAGGAGCTGGCATCTCACTCTCTTTGAATCTTCTTTATCATGCTAGGATTAGCAGGAAAAAGCAAAAAATTTCAGAATTGCACCTTGCAATGTGGAGATATTACTGTTTGTGCATTTACAATATTCATTGATTTTTGCCATTGAAAAACATGTTTTTCATATACCAGAAATGTTTGAAGCTACTGACTGAATGAAAGGAGCTGGCATCTCACTCTCTTTGAATCTTCTTTATCATGCTAGGATTAACAGGAAAAAGCAAAAAATTTCAGAATTGCACCTTGCAATGTGGAGATATTACTGTTTGTGCATTTACAATATTCATTGATTTTTGCCATTGAAAAACATGTTTTTCATATACCAGAAATGTTTGAAGCTACTGACTGAATGAAAGGAGCTTGGCATCTCACTCTCTTTGAATCTTCTTTATCATGCTAGGATTAACAGGAAAAAGCTAAAAATTTCAGAATTGCACCTTGCAATGTGGAGATATTACTGTTTGTGCATTTACAATATGCATTGATTTTTGCCATTGAAAAACATGTTTTTCATATACCAGAAATGTTTGAAGCTACTGACTGAATGAAAGGAGCTGGCATCTCACTCTCTTTGAATCTTCTTTATCATGCTAGGATTAGCAGGAAAAAGCAAAAAATTTCAGAATTGCACCTTGC